>NC_092713.1:56650351-56954431 GCF_047496885.1 Scyliorhinus torazame | reverse complement strand
AATACGAAGCCACCACCCCCGCCGGACTCTTTTTTTAACAGGAGGTGAATGTGGTAGTCTGTGTTAGGAGGATTACGGTACATAGTAATGCCGGAATACCATTGGTAGAGAATGTACTTGTTCCCATTGGATAAGCTTGCATGTTAGCTCCGCCTTGCAAGGCAGGGTATAAAAGCCCATGCTGCTCCAGCAGCTTTCTTCATTACCTGTGGTACTGGGAGAAACATCTAGTGTATTAAAGCCTTCAATTGTCTCCAATCTCGTTTCGGAGGTTATTGATTGTGCATTGCCCTCACAACTCAAAGATGTGCAGGGTAGGTGGATTGGCCATGCTAAATTGCCCCTTAATTGGAAAAAATGAATTGGGTACTCTAAATTTAAAAAAAAGAAAAAAGAAATTCTCCGGCCGTTTATTTTGTAAAGGCCGTGTGTTTTACGTGGTGTGGCTGCCAGCCCCTCACCGGTCGGAGGGTCAGTGCTGGGACCTCGCCGATTCGTAAAACTAGACACTTCCTCCGGACATAGCCTCAAAATCGGAGAACCCAGCCCCTGATCCCGGAGAGGGACGGAGTTCATTCACACTGAATCGTTTGAGAGTTTGGAATAATTAATGAATTTTTTAAACAATGAACAAGCAAATATTCTGTGATATAATAATTACAATATAAATTTGATTATCCATTGCTGAGCTAGCAAAATCAAAATGTCAGTATCGACAAGTATTCGCTTTCTTCATGAATTTCTTACCGCCAACTGAAATTACATAAACTGAACTGTTTTAACTATAAAATATATTATTTTTTCTATTAGGAGTTTTAATCTGGCAAGACCAATTCTTGGATTAAAACGGGAAGTTTCTTTCCATAACCCAGGAAAGCAACATGCCCACCCAGAGACCAGAATTCACGCCGAGGTCAACGGACCTTTACATGGACCTTGCACAAATTGCTGCTGCATTTGGTGACATTGCAACCAGGACTAAACTTCAAAAGTAATTAATTGGCAGTGAAGTCCTTTGGGATATCCAGAGGATATAAATGTGCTACCCAAGTGCCAATACTTTCTTTCCTTTAAAGTATTAGTGACTTTCTAATTATGCCATATGGCTCCTTTACTGAGCTATTGTCCCTATTAGGAAGTCACCAAGAGTTATCAGGAATAACATCTCATTATTTTTGTCCCAGTTGACTTTTTCCAGGAATATTTTGATGAGACAGCAAGTGCCGATGATATTATTGAGGTAATTGGGCTGGCAGTTGTTATGATGATGTGGCAGGACGGAATTCACATTAATGATTAAAACTGTTGCTATGACATCCATGTTAAACCAGTATCCCTCTCACTGCTGGCTTATTGACTGCAACAAAAAGCTAGCTCCATCAATTTTTATAATTCATTAAAATAAATGGATTGAATCAATTCAAAATAAAGATTAGAAAGGCTGCAGACTAAATTTAAATTGAAGGGTTTGGCATCTCCTTCATTAGGTTGCTGCTTTCGGGCTTCAAGAATTATAGTCATTGAAATTTACAGCACAAGAGGAGCTTATTTGGCCCATCGTGTTGATGCCAGCCCATAACAAGCTATCCAGCCGAATCCCACTTTCTAACTCTTGGTTCATTTAGCAGTCGGTTAAGGCACTTCAAGTTCATACTCGGGTACTTCCCAAGTTGCAGTGAGGGTTCCTGTCTCTACCACCCTTTCAAGCAATGACCTCCACCATACTCCAGGTGGAAAGATTTCTGCTTAACATCCCTTCAAACCAACTGAGAAGGATGGAGGGGTTCTACAATTTATGGGTGTTATTAATTCTGCACATCAAGAATTGGATTACATCGAACATAGACGGGGGGGGGGGGGGGGGGGTGGGGGGGGGGGGGGGGGGGGGGGGGAGGCTGTATGTGTTAATGGAGACCATTCCTTTTTGTTATTTGTTTATGTTAACATGCGGGCTGCTGTTTGGGGGTTTGGTGGGAGGATGGGATTGTTGTTGTTGATATGGGGATTGACATTGTATTCGTTATTGCTTCGTGTTTATTGTTGGTAGGTGTAAATTTGGGAGAAAATGTGAAAAAGGAGAATAAAAATATTTTTTTTAACTCCCCTCCAAATCTTCTATCTCTTACTTTAAATCGATAACCCGTGGTTATTGACTACTATGCTGAGGGAAATCGGTCTATACTATCCACTCAATCTAAGCCATTCATAATGTTATACATCTCCATTAAATCTGCCCATAGGCTCCTCTGTTTCATAGAACACATACAAGCCTATCTCATCATTCCTCAGAGATAAATTCTCCATTCTTGGTAATCTCCACAGATATTTTCGCTGTACACTCTCCAGTGTGATCACATCCTTCCTGTAATATGGTGACCAGAACTACAGGCATTACTCTAGCTGTGGTTTAACTTGGGTTTTTATATACTAATACACAAATACTGTGAAGAAAAGAGGTCAGAGACTGGGGATTATGCAGCAAGTAACTCACCTTCTGACCAAAGCCTGTTCAGTATATGCAAGGCACAATCCCTCTTTTCAGCTCTGAAAAGGAGTATAGGGATTCAAAACATTAACTCAGTTTCTCCCTCCACAGATGTTGCCAGACCTGCTGAGTTTATTCAGCATTTTCTGTTTTTATTACAATTAGAATATCCCAACTTGCCTGGAGGAGTACAGCTCCAAATACATTCAAGAAGCTCAACACCACACGGAACATCAGCCAGCTTGGTCAGCACCCCATCCATCACCTTATACATTCACTCCCTCCACCATCAGCCCACAGTTGTAGCTGTGTTAGCCATCTATTGGATGCACTGCAGCAACTTGGCAAGGCTCCTTCAACAACACCTTTCAAACCCCGAATCCCTCCCCTCCAACCTAGAAAGACAAGGGCAGCAGATGCATGGGAACACCCCCACCTGTAAGGTGCACCCTAAACACTAATTTTCGCTGGATAAAGCTCAACCTCGCACAGGATGACATAGCTGTGGAGGAACTCACTCCACACCTCCTCTCCCAATATGGGTCCCAGCTCCTCCTCCCACCTGGCCTTCACCTCTTATACCGAGTCCTGTAATTCCTCCAAAATCCATCAATATATCCTGGATGTGCTGCCCTCGTCTGACCCCACGCAGGAGAGAATCCTCTCCAATAAAGTGGACAGTGGCACTACCATGAATGGCTGAAATATCTGCCGAACAAAATTGCTCAGCTGGAAGTACCTGAACGTATCTGCTCCCTGAAGTCCTGCTTTCTCCTTCAACTCCTCCAAGTTGGCAAATCAACTCTCCCAAAAAAAATCCCTCGCCCTCTCCAGTCCCTTTCCTTTCCACCCCCAAATGTGGCATCAAATTTTGCCAGCTCAAAAAAATGATTCCTACAGCTAGGGGCCCACCTTGACACTGCCCCCAGCTTAACATGCTGACGGAGATGCCGCCATATTTTTAAAGTGGAGGCAACCATCAAAGAATATTTCACCGGAGCAAACGGCAGAAACGCTGTCGCCAGCCCCTCCAAGCTAGACCCTTTGCATGACCCCGATTGCATCCACACCCGGGTAACCTCCTGGTCAGCACACCACCCCAACACCTTCTCCGCATTGGCCACCTAATAATAAAACATCAAATTTGGCAGCGCCAGCCCCCCCTGCTGGCAATCCCTCTGTAGGACCCCTCTCCGAATCAGAGACGTTCTCCCCTAACCCTAACCCATGATGAAACCGGCTATGAGCCGCTCCATTCCCTGGAAGAATTACTTGTGTCGAAAAACTGGGAGGCATTGAAAAATCATGGTCAGAAGTTTACCTCAATGGATTGAACCCAGTCGACTGTCATGATATCCACATTAGCATATCATGGTGCAATCACACACACACACACTGATGGACAGGTAGTTGGACCAGCCAACACACACACATCGCAGCCAATCACCAGAGAGAGTACACGCACTATAAAACAGGGAACACCACAGTTCCCGCTCATTTTCTTAAATTTTCTTTGAACACCCAACACGACATCGACAACCTCTGTGAGTCTGCCCCGAACCTGCTCGCCAGGTTGGCGTAATTCAATTTGCGAAGCTGCGTCCAATGCTGTGCAACCTGGTTCCCCAGATACCGGAAACTAGTCCCAGCCAGATGGAATGGCAGCTCTCCCAACCCAGCCTCTCCCCTCAAAGGGCTATCCACAAAATACTCTCTCTCCCCAAAATTTAACTTGTACTGTGAGAAGGAGCCAAACCTCTTCAATATACCCATGATGCCCCCCATCACTGGCCCTGGATTCCTTATGGACAGCAAAAGGTCATCTCCATACAGGGACACCCCATGTTCAACCCACCCCTCACAATTCCTCTCCACTTGTCCGAGACCCTAAAAGCCAATGACTCGATCGCCAACGCAAACTGAAGAGGAGACATAGGACACCCTTGCCTCGTCCCTCTATGCAGCCGAAACGACACCGAACTCGTGGTGTTATACTTGCAGATGGAGCCTCACACAACAGCCACACCCAAACCTGGGCCCAGCCCAAACCTCTCCAGGAAACGATAACTCCACTCAAATCCGATCAAACATTTTTTCTGCGTTCAATGATGCGATTATCTCCCGTTCCAGCCCCACCACTGGGGTAAGAACTACGTTGAGTAGCTGCCTCACATTAGACAACAGTTTTCTGCCCTTCGCCATGCCTGCCTGATCCTCCCCCACCACCTCCGGGAGACAGGGCTCTAACCTCAACCCTAAGCCAAAAGCTTTGCATCCACATTGAGCAGCGAAATCAGACGGCATGACCCACACTCTGTGGAGTTCTTATCCACCTTCAGAGGGAGGGTGATGGACCCCTGCCCCAACGTCTCTGGGAGAGAACACCGCACCAGTGAATCGTTAAACATCTCCACCACCATTGGGGCCAACTGATCCGCGAACATCTTATAAAATTCTACCCGAAACCCACCTGTCCCTGGCGCCTTCCCAGTCTGCCCCTTTCCTAAAGCTATTCGATCCTCCTCCAACCCCAACGGCGCTTCCTACTCCTCCCCAAATACCTCCCCAACTGGGGGAACTCCAAACTCTCTAAAAACTCTGCCATCCCCTGCTCGTCCTCTGGTAGCTGGCTCCGAACAATAAAGACCCTCATAAAAGGTTTGTTTTCTGGGGTGGAGGCCAACCTACCTCCTGGCTCCCTCACCTCCAAAGTCTCCATAGCAGCCTCCTGTTGCCTTAAACTGGTGGGGCAAAAGGTGGCTAGCCTTCTCCCTAAATTCATACACCACCCTCTTTAAGCGCCTCATCTGGTGCACCACCTGGTCCGTGGACAACAGGTCAAACTGCATTTTGTCATGTGAGAGTACTTTTAAGAAATGGGTGTTTTTTTATAGAATAATTGTAGGGGATGTACCTTTAAGAAATGGGTGTTTATTACTGCAGTGATGTCAGAGAGTGGGTGGAGCTGGGCTGTCTGTCTGCTTTACTTTCATTTTTGAGCAGGCTGCTACAGAGTGAGGTTTTAGTTTCATTTTCAGAGAGAGGAGCTGCAGTGAAAGCCAGCAGATGTGCATGGATCTCTCTACAAGCTAAAGAGTGTTCATTTGGGTGATTTCAAAGGGATAACTGCTCTCAGTAGAGAATTTAAACCTGATCTCTGTGTTAAAAGGGTCTTTTGTCTTCTGGATGGTGTTTGGGAATGTATTAAGGATTACTTAGTGTTGTATTCTTTGGGGGTTGTATTTGAATTGGTGGTTGCTAAGAGGTTCACTGTATGTTTTAAAAAGGTTAACTTGAGTTCATAGAATAAACATTGTTTTGCTTTAAAAAATACTTTTCCATTTCTGATGTACCACACCTGTAGAGTGGGCCGTGTGCTCCCCATGCCCCAATCTATTAAAAGTTGTGGGTCAGGTGAACTCCATGATACACTTTGGGGTTCTCTAAACCCTAGCCCATAACAATTTGCAGTTCCTTCCTGCGTGCCTAGAACTCCAGCATTGGCTTGCTCGCATACTCCCCATCCACGCTCAGAATCCCATCCATTTAACTCCCAAAGCTCCTTCCTGGCCTCCCCATCTATGTATGCTTTATACGAGATGCTCTCCCTCCTAATCACTGCCTATAATGCCTCCCACAAGGTAGAGGGCGAGACCGTCCCATTCTCATTCAATTCAACGTACGTCTTTAAGGCTCCAGAGATCTTCCCGCAAAACTCAAAATCAGTTAACATCCAGCCTCCATCCAGTGCACTGCAACGACCTGCCTCCAACATCAAGTCCACCAAGTGCGGTGCGTGGTCAGAAATAACCATTAACAAATGCTCCACGTTCTTCACCCCAGGGAGCAGGGTCCCAGCCATGACAAAAAAAGTCAATCCTCAATTTCAGCTTGTACCCCCCCCCCCCCCCCATCCCCCCCCCCCCCCCCCATCCACCCCACCCCCCACCACACACACACAAACCGGGTGCATGAACCGTCACGCCGGCCCTGCTGTCTCCTCCACGAATGCGGCTAACACTCTCGCCATTCCCAAAGGAGCCAGTGACCTCGGTCTGGAGCTGTCCAGCTTCAGGATCCTTCCTCCCAACCCCCTTTCTGGGCCCTACTGTCAAATCCAGAGTGGAAAACGTGGCTCACCCAGACCTTCCGCAGCCTGATCTAGTCCCGCACCCGAGTTTCATGTAGACCACCACATCGGCCCCCAAGCCCTTTAAATGGGAAAAAACTTGTGCCCTCTGATGTGTTGGGTATGCTGGGTCTGCGAGGACTGCGTTTACCAGAGCAGAGAGAGAGAGAGACAGGCTACCAACACTTGTAGAAGTACAACTCTATTTTATTTAGCTAGGCTAACCTGCCAAGACCATACTGCTAGCACATGGTAGATGTTCGTGTTACTGATCACGGGCTCTGGCTGTCTCAGAGGCTGCATCTCGAATGAGCGGGAAAACTAGTGCCCTCTGGCTATATAGTGGCCGTGTCCTGTCTGGTGATTGGCTGCTGTGTTGTGTGTTGATTGGTCTTTCAGTGTGTCAGTCAGGGTCTGTCTCTGCACCATCATATACTTGTGTGCATATTATGACATCTCTCCCTTTTTGAAAAAAAATGTGTACGTGGCAATAAATAGTGTGGTATGTGAATGTTCCTGACTATGTGCAGAATATGTGAGCAATCTTTCTGGCGTCTGAGGCAGCTTCCAGGTCCTTAGCTTCGAGGTACAGTTAAAACTTTTGTTTTAAAATCTTCCAGTTCGCACCGAGGTTGCCGGTGATGCGGAGCGGCGGGGGAGGGCGGACGCTGTCCATACTACTGGATGGCTGATCGCTGGTCAAAGGCAGATTATTTCAGGGTAGGTCCATCAAACTCTAACATCACGTACTGGTACCATGATGTGTTGGGTATGCTGGGTCTGCGAGGACTGCGTTTACCAGAGCAGAGAGCGAGACAGGCTACCAACACTTGTAGAAGTACAACTCTATTTTATTTAGCTATGAGCTGTTAAACATACTTGCACTGTGGGTTGACACTATGTTAGGTTGACTGGAGACCTGAGGCTAACCTGACCAGACTATACTGCTAGCATATGGTAGATGTTTGTGTTACTGATCACAGGCTCTGGCTGTCTCAGAGGCTGCATCCCGAATGAGCGGGAAAACTAGTGCCCTCTGGCTATATAGTGGCCGTGTCCTGTCTGGTGATTGGCTGCTGTGTTCTGTGTGTTGATTGGTCTTTCAGTGTGTCAGTCAGTGTCTGTCTCTGCACCATCATATACTTGTGTGTATATTATGACACCCTCTTCACAGTCCTCCCCAGGCCCCACACGTTCCAGGTGACTAACCTTGACGGGGGTCTCTTCCCCCCCACCACCACCCCCCCCTCCTCTAGTCAGCCATCCCCACCGTGATGCAATACTCCTACACAAATTCCTGAGTCCGAAACCCACCTAAGATGGCTTCCAGCTCCACCTCTAGGGTGAGACAGATAGAATCTCCGGCTACAGTTAATTCTCCCTACCCGCCCCTGCCCATTGTCTCTTCCCTCCCCCTCCAGGCTTCCTTTGCTGTGTTAGTGCTTCCTGAACACATCACCTCACATTTTTCTGGATTGAATTCCATTTGAAACGTTTGTGCCCGTCTGACTAGTACATTGATATCTTCCTGCAGTCTAACAGCTTTCTTCCTCAATTCAACCACACACCCTAAGCAATAAGCACTGATATAGCATAGCCATAACATCAACCATTAAGAAAGAACTGAAGACATTAAGAACCCAGAGGAAGGTTTGCATTAGGCAACATGCTGCAGTGAGTGCATTGCAGATTTTCGCTGGGTATGGCAGAGTAGCACAATTATAGAAAAGAATCATAGAATCTCTACTGTGCAGAAGGAGGCTATTCGGCCTCAAGACCTGAACTTGCATATCTTAGAAGATAATATTCAGATTTATCTGTATGTCTTTTATGATCTGTATGGTGATTAACCGCACAATTGAAAATAATTTCAGTGTCAGCAAAAATGGGTCCCATGCTATGCTCTCAGTGTCTGTTGGGGCCTTTTTGGGGTGACCTCCCATCACATGGCCCAGTATCATTGGAATGTGGGCATCGCGGTGGCACAGTGGTTAGCACTGTGGCTTCTCAGCGCCAGGGTCCCAGATTCGAATCCCAGCTGGGTCACTGTCTGTGAGGAGTCTGCACGTTCTCCCCGCGTCTGCATGGGTTTCCTCCGGGTGCTCCGGTTTCCTTCCACTGGTCCCGAAAGACGTGCTGTTAGGTAATTTAGGTAACATACCGAACAGGCACCGGAATGCAGCGACTAGGGGCTTTTCACAGTAACTTCATTGCAATGTTAATGTATGCCTACTTGTGACAATAAAGATTACTATGACGGTAGCTGGGTTGGGGAAAGGCCATGTCTGAAGAAAGAGTACTGATAACTGATAGCCCCACACACTGGGTTGAACTCAAACAGGCACTCTAGAAGCACAAGAGGGAATCTCCTGGCTTTCATGCATGGGTCATAATCTGGACCTCATTAAAAAAAAGTCAGCTTCATCGTTTACCCTGGCCTGCTGATAAGAGTCAAGGGTGATACACACTCAAAATCTCTAAAAAAGCAGCTTTGCTTTCAAAGCGAGTGGCCAGACAACACTGGTCACACTCTCTCTTCTGAAAATCACCCAAGGTCTGTCCATCATGTCATATATTCAACAACAATATTCTGATAAGGTGACTTTGCTCTGACCCCAGATATTTGGATAGGGTCAGGAGTACAGGTCCTCTGTTTCACTTGCAACAGTTCAACCCGTTTCTTAAATGTTCAGCCAACTCGTGTTTTGGAAGGTGAATTGGGACACACCCCTCAAGATGAAAACAGCTTGAAGGCTTTGTGAAACTCCATCCAAGGTGTCATCCGTTTGGAAAGATAGAAGAAAACCAGCAAATTAGAGAAGATTACTAAAGCTGTTAACAGATAAGTACTTATTTTTATTAATGTTATTTGGATGCTTTAATGTAGGACAAATTGAAATAGTTTAATGGAGCATTATATATTCAGCCCTCAACCCAAGACTACAGTAATTAGCTGCATTATCAAGTGGAAATTATAATATTAGGTCTGCTAAACTAATTATTTCTACGTTAATGGGAATTTGCGACTGGAATTTGGATTTCCAACATTTATGGTGACTCAGAGCTGAGACATGCATTCACATTCAATCACTCCTTAAATCATTGAAGGCTTTTTTCCAGGAATTGGATTTGGCACATTTCGTTAGAATCTTCTGAGAATCCCTACAATGCAGAAGGAGGCAATTCGGCCCATCGAGTCTGCATCGACCCTCCGAAAGAGCACCCTACCTAGGCCCACGCCCCCAGCTCTATTGCTGTAACCTGTCCATCCTTTAACAGTGACATTGTATTGGTGGTAACAGCACTGTACAAGGCAGGCAAATTAATAGCTAATTATTTGCAATTCTGGCTGAGGGTCAAGACTTGAACTTATAAGATAATATTCAGATTTGATGGTCAGTCTGGTGATCAACCGCAGAATTGAAGAACAATTGAAAAATCTTGAATGTAAACATGAAGAATGATTTATTAAGGCAAAAAAAAAAACACTACACGGAATGTGACCAACAGAAGATGTAAATGTTGTCAGCAAACATCAGGTAGGAAACGGAAAGTATGACCACTTAAACTATCAGCACATTTGAGTTAATAATAGAACATAACTAGTTGCAGGATGTACTTGACCCAGCAGAGCAAGCACCATTAGAAGCCAATGGTTGAGGAAAAAAAAAAATTGAGAAAAATAACACACACAGACAAGAAACAGGAATAGTTCACATTGGGTTGACGCGAAACATATCCTTTTCCAGGAATTCCTGTCAGAGGCGGTTTCATACTGGCAACTGCAACAGTGGATAGACAATAAGTAGCAATTGGGGGCAACAGGGAGGACTCTCCTCAAATCCCCCTACTGTCAGAGTGGCCTCCTGCTGAATGCCAAGGCCAGCAGCTCAATGCAAGCCTTCTGGCGGCATGTCAGGTGACTATCGGACCTCCATACCCCACAGGGTCATGGGGAGGAAGAGCTGCACCCAGGACATAACAAGTCCACCGGAGGGGTTTCCTCTGCACTCGGAGGGGCCTGTCGGCTTTGAACTTCAACATTTTAAAATTTGAAGCAGGCTACCAAGGATATCTCAATGTTGAAGCGCCCTCGCGTTGTCCTTGCTGCCTGAGCTGCCTCCTGGTGGGGCTGCCGGCCTTCCAAATCTGCAGGCTCTCTGATTGAACCTTTTGCCTCAGGAACCCCTCATCAGATTCCCGGACGCGGTGTCTTAAACAGGCCGCCTCCAGGATGATTGCTTAAGCAGGCAGGAGTCATTGGCCATTGAGCACGGGGCACATAATTGTCCCCAATCAAAGAATATTTTCAAAGGCTGGACAATCTTACCCATGGAGTGTAAAACAATCAAATGACTCATGGATTGTATCTCACAAATTTGAACCACATTTACGTAGTTAGTTCAGTGGAATTTCTATATCTCTCATTTTCATTGTTGATGAAAAAGATAAGGATAAGTAGATTCTGGTAAATGGCAGATTTATGTGAGTGTTTGATATCCTGGTTTTGACCCGAGCTTGCCTCACACATAGAACATACAGTGCAGAAGGAGGCCATTCGGCCCATCGAGTCTGCACCGACCCACTTAAGCCCTCACTTCCACCCTATCCCTATCCCCATAACCCAATATCCCCTCCTAACCTTTTTGGACACTAAGGGCAAGCTAGCATGGCCAATCCACTTAACCTGCACGTCTTTGGACTGTGGGAGGAAACCGGAGCACCCGGCGGAACCCACGCAGCCACGGGGAGAACGTGCAGACTCCGCACAGATAGTGACCCAGCGGGGAATCGAACCTGGGACCCTGGCGCTGTGAAGCTACAGTGCTATCCACTTGTGCTACCGTGCTGCCCATGGCATCTTCCTTCTCGCCGAAGCTCCGACCTAGTAATTGTCATGATATTCAGGTAAACATCATGGTATAAACATACATACACACTGATGGACAGATCAACGGACCAATCAACACCACAGCCAATCACAGGCAAGAGCATACACAGTACAAAAAAGGGGACACGACACTTCCCGCTCATTCCAGCAGGAGACAGCTCAGGGCACAGAGCTCACAGCAAGCCACTCAGACATCCACCATGTGCTGAGTGCCATTCCAATATAGTATTAGGAATAGGTCCACAGATTCAAGGCTTATGATCGAACCTCAGTAACCAGTTTACCACTGTAAATATAAGTTAGTAATAAAACTGAGTTGTACCATTCACAGCCGTGTTGGTTCGTCTGTGTAGCAGAGCACCCAACACATCATAGTACCAGGATTGGAACCCGGTAACTGTGGGACCGACCTACGAATCCTCTGGAATCTGCCATCCTGCGCCATGGACACCGTCAACACACCGCAGCCGCTACAAGTCGCTGGAAACCTCGGCGTCAATTGGAAGCTGTTCAAACAGCCCTTCCAGCTCTTCCTGGAAGCCAACGAAAAGGAGAGCGCTTCGGACACCAGAAAAATCGCCATCCTCCTCTCCACGGCAGGTCAACACGCCATCCATGTCTACAACTCCCCGGTGTTCGCGGATGGTGAGGAGAAGACAAAGTACAAGACGGTCCTTCTCAAGCTTGACCAACACTTCAACGTCGAGGTCAACGAGAGTTTCAAGAGGTATCTCTTCCAGCAGCGCCTGCAAGGTAAGGATGAGCCGTTTCAATCCTTCCTTACACACCTCCGTATCCTCGCGCAGTCCTGCGGTTACGACACCACCTCCGATTCCATGATTCGGGACCAGATTTTTTGGGGGGTCACCTCAGGCACCCTACGCCAGCAGCTCCTGAAAATTAAAGGCCTCACCCTAGCCTCCACAATCGAAGCCTGTGTCCTGCATGAAAACGTGACTAGCACGAGGGAACATACCTTTAAATTGAGGGGTGATAGATATAAGACAGATGTCAGAGGTAGGTTCTTTACTCAGAGAGTAGTAAGGGTGTGGAATGTCCTGCCTTCAACAGGAGTGGACTCGCCAACACTAAGGGTATTCAAATGGTCATTGGATAGACATATGGACGATAAGGGAATAGTGTAGATGGGCTTTAGAGTGGTTTTGCAGGTCAGAGCAACATCGAGGGCCGAAGGGCCTGTACTGCGCTGTAATGTTCTATGTTCTATGTCACGACGTGCGGCAACTGCGGAGTCACACATTAAAAGCGGCAATGTCCGGCAAGAAACCGGCAATGCCTCCACTGTGGCAAGATGGGCCACTACGCTGCCTGCTGTCGAGGAGCTCAACCTGCCAATGTTCCCCAATTCTAACAACCTCGCAGGGACGTGCGGACCATTCAGCCTCCCCATTACGAATCGGGCCCAGACGATATCCAGACCAGTGACACAGACGACCGGGACTCCTCCCGTGTTGCGGTCATTGATGGGAACTGGATGTCTCCAGCCAGATAATATTCTTTATTATCTTTATCACAAGTAGGCTTACATTAACTCTGCAATGAAGTTACTGTGAAAATCCCCTAGTCGCCACATTCCGGCGCCTGCTCGGGTACACTGAGGGAGAATTCAGGATGTCCAATTCACCTAACAGCACGTCTTCGGGACTCGTGGGAGGAAACTAGAGCACCCGGAGGAAACCCAAGCAGACAGAGGGAGAACATGCAGGCTCCGCACAGACAGTGACCCAAGCCGGGAATCAAACCCGGGGCCATGGCGCTGTGAAACCATAGTACTAACCACTGTGCTACCGTGCCACCCAATGTTTTCCACCTTCTGCCTCACCAAAACTGTTTAGGTGGTGGCAAAGCCCTTAACAACTGCCTCTGGATGTTCTTCACCTTCAAATACTTCAAAATATTCCACCTCACTCACCTCTGTTTTAAAATCCTCTCCGTTTACTGTCCCACATCCAAACCCCATTCTGAGTTCCTCCCTATGGTACCTTCCCTTAAGATTCTACTCCAAGCAATTACTTTTCTAAAAACTCATTTATGGGATGTTGGTGTCGCTAGATGGACTGGCATTTGTTGCCTATCCCTAATTGCTCTTGAACTGATTGGCTTGCGAGGCCATTTCAAAGGGCATTTAAGTGTCAACCACATTGCCTTGGTTCTGCAGTCACATGTAGGCCAGACTAGGTAAGAATGGCAGATTTCCTTCCCTAAAAAGGACATTGGTGACAATTGACAATGTATTCTTGGTCATCATGAGACTTTTAATCCCAAGTTTAGCTTTACTGAATTCAAATTTCACCATCTGCCACGGTGGGATTTGAACCCTGATCCCCAGACCATGACCGTAGGTCTCTGAATTTAAAAAAAAAAAAATTAGAGTACCTAATTATTTTTTTCCCAATTAAGGGGCAATTTAGCGTTGCCAATCCAACTAAGCTGCACAGCTTTTGGGTTGTGGGGGTGAAACCCACACAGACACGGGGGGAATGTGCAAACTCCACACGGACAGTGACCCAGGGCCGGGATTCGAACTCGGGTCCTCAGCGCCGTAGTCCCAGTGCTAACCACTGCACCACGTGCCACCCAGGTCTCTGAATTACTTCCCTTACTAATATTTAGCAAAGTTAATATTTTTCCCCTCTTACCACACCCTCCTCCTATCGTTACTAAAACTCTTTCTTCTACAAATGATAACATTTCATCTATATTCAAGACCACTTCTTTGACCTAAATAGCTTCCACAGCCTCTCAACTATGTTCTTGCTCACCGAAAAGATTATCTCCAACCATTTCCCCATCTTATCTCCACTCTCATTCCTTCTGGATCTCCTCAAAGGACAAACTCGTGTTCAAGTGGTTTGCAGCCGAATAGCTAAACTCCCCAAGTGCCTATCCTCATCCATGTTGTGTCTTGCTAACATTATCTGCAAACACCCAACTCTACCTTTCCTGAAGAATGAAATGCGCAAATGAGGAAACAGTTGCAGGTGCCGGTCACGCTAGCACCAACGACAAGATGTTCAGTGCACTGTGCTGCTGTGATAGAAGTAGAGTCATGAAGCCCAAACCTGAAATAATTCAACCTTCAAATCCAGCTGGAGCCTTTGAGGTAGAATGACTAAAATTGTCCAACATAGTCCAGAATTGACTACAAAACTGACCCTTGCAATATTGGTCCAAGTTTTTCTGACTTACAGCACAATACTCTCCAGAACCACCATCGCACTCAATCTCACTTCTTGACAGCTGCCTCATACGGTCCAGATGCTTTCCAAGTAGGATTAATGATCACACTGAAATCTGGATTAGTTCCTGCCAAGCGATGCTTTCATGTTACCTCTTTAAGGGAATATACTAGTTTGCACTCTGGAATAGATTGTACTTCCATCACATGGAACACATCTAATTAATTGGTCCCAGCCTCTCTGAATATTAGCCAATTTCCTTTTCTACTTGATACCTGGCAGAAAGCTTTGTGTCATCAGCAAATTTAATATCAGCACCACAGACATCTGCTTCACATCAGTCAATTGGAATAAAAGTGAGGGAGGGAGGCAGTGCACGTGCGGCCTACCCAAAAAATATTTCCAAAAACCCTTTGAAAAAA
The DNA here is from genome assembly GCF_047496885.1 of Scyliorhinus torazame. NCBI lineage: Eukaryota > Metazoa > Chordata > Chondrichthyes > Carcharhiniformes > Scyliorhinidae > Scyliorhinus > Scyliorhinus torazame. The sequence continues at coordinate 56,939,304 of NC_092713.1, read as the reverse complement.
ATTGCATTAGTTACGAGCTTGGTAACCCCTCCCAAATAATTCCAGTCTCGAAAGCATTTCTTTTGTTTCAAATTGAAGACCGCTTTATCTGATGCCCATTTTAATTCAATCTTTACATCCAGTGTTCTTGAAAATTGCTCTCGCATTTCTCTCCACTGTGGGTTCTAAACTTAATCTGTAATTATTAAATTTGCATCTTATTCCTTTTTGACTAACACAACTAGATTTGTCTCTGCAATGGAGCTCCATTACACTCCTTCGATGGCAAATTTCAAGATCATATCCCAACTTTCTAGTTTTTGCATCAGATGTTTTCTAACAAGTTTTGGATCACTTAGGGGAGGCAGTGAGCATAGTGGTATTATCACTGGACTAGTAATCCAGAGATCCAGGGTAATGCTCTGGGGACCCAGGTTCGAATCCCACCAAGGCAGATGGTCAATTAAATTTTTAAAATCTAGAATTAAAAGTCTAGTGTGTTGTTAAAAACCCATCTGAATCACTAATATCCTTTTGGGAAGGAAATCTGTCATCCTTACCTGGTCTGAGGGAACCCGGCGGGTTTGAACCCGGCCCCGGGTCACTGTCTGTGTGGAGTTTGCACATTCTCCCCCGGCTAGGTGGATTGCTCCTTAATTTGGAAAAAAAAATTGCGTGCTCGAAATTTATTTTTTAAAATTTTGGTCTGGCCTACATCTGGGGCGGGATTCTCCGCAATCGGCGCGATGTCCGCCGACCGGCGCCAAAAACGGCGCGAATCAGTCCGGCATTGCGCCGCCCCAAAGGTGCGGAATTCTCCGCATCTTGAGGGGCCAAGCCCTCACCTTGAGGGGCTAGGCCCGCGCCGGACTGATTTCCACCCCGCCAGCTGGCGGGAAAGGCCTTTGGTGCCCCGCCAGCTGGCGCGGAAATGGCTTTGCCGTGCGGCGCATGCGCGGGAGCGTCAGCGGCCGCTCACGGCATCCCCGCGCATGCGCAGTGGGGTCTCTTCTGCCTCCGCCATAGTGGAGACCATGGCGAAGGCGGAAGGAAAAGAGTGCCCCACGGCACAGGACCGCCCGCAGATCTGTGGGCCCCGATCACGGGCCAGGCCACCGTGAGGGCACTCCCCGGGGCCAGATCGGCCCGCGCCCTCCCCAGGACCCCGGAGCCCACCCGCGCCACCTTGTCCCGCCGTTCGAAAGGTGGTTCAAGCCACACCGGCTGGTGTGGATTGACAGCGGCGGGACTTCGGCCCATCGCGGACTGGAGAATCGCCGGGGGATTTCCACCGACCAGCGCGGCGTGATTCCCGCCCCCGCCGAATCTCCGGTGGCGGAGAATTCGGGACACGGCGGGGGCGGGATTCACGCCGGCCCCCGGCAATTCTCCGACCCAGTGGGGGGTCGGCGAATCGCGCCCCAGATTCACAGCGATGTAGTTGACTCTTGTGGGCAATAAATGCTGACTCAGCCAGTGACGCCCACATCCCATAAACGATGGCTGAGACTTGTCAATTTATATTTATGAATACTAACATGAAGAACCTTTTCAATACATCTGCTGCATTCCAATCATCTACAATGGCTTTACCCAAATAATTTATTTTAAAAGACACATGAATTCTTTGACCCTCCTTCCACATCGATGAAAAAGCTGTGTGATTTGTAAAATAAAAAACAAACATTTATATAGCAGTTTTCATGACCACCATATGTCTCTTTATGGCCAATAAAGTACTTTTCATATGGAGTCACTGTTGTAATGTTGGAAACGTAGCAGCCAGTATGCACACAGAAAGTTTCCACAAACAACAATGTGATAATCACCAGTGTTGTGTATTCAAGATATTTCTGGTGCTCCTCACTAGCAGCCTTGCAGTGGAAGAGGGGCACCTTAAGAGACTGATCACGTGACATCACCGGAGATGACATCATCATCATTGTGCAGGTACACAGGCATTTTAACATAGCAATCTACAGCGCTAACATCTTCTAATAAAGCTGAGTTTGTTTGAAACTCTGAAGCCTACAGATTTAATTTTAAAACCACCAATTAAAAAATGCTAAATTGCCCTTGAGGCACGATCAATTTGACTGAAAGACGAAAGTTGAATCCAAACAGAAGCTTTATTGGTATCAGATGTGTGGCCTCCCACAGCAGCTGGCGAAATGGCTGCGAGCTGGAGGATACACATATTTATACCCCGCCTCCTTGGCGGAGCCAGCAAGCAGGGGACACAGGCAAACCTGTAGTGCAGGTTCTACCGTACAACCTCTAATATAAGTACAACAGTGGTTTACCACATTCACCCCCTGTTAAAATTGAGTCCGGCGGGGGTGGTGGATAACTATTTACAATCATGATTTTAATATTTACAGAGCAAAACAAATGTCTCTTGGCGTCCGGTGGACCGGTCAGAGGTTCAGCCGGTCCGGGCCCTTGATGGTCCTTTGAGAACAATAAAGTGGTGACGGCGATGTTGGTGCAGACCTGGTCGAGGGTGACTCCGGGAGTGTGCCTAAATCCTCTTCATCGGCGGGCATGGGCAGGGGGAGGACAGACGGTCCTGGGGTGGGGGGGTGTTATGTTGCGAGCAACGGGGGAGGGGAGGGTGGCGCCGGGGGCGCCGGGGATGTTGTGGGGGGGAACCTGCTGGTGCCAGGTCCCTGAGGGAGACAGTATCCTGGTGGCCGTCGGGGTACGTCACGTAGGCGTACTGGGGGTTTGCATGGAGCAAGTGTACCCTCTCCACCAACGGGTCCGCCTTGTGGAGTCGCACATGTTTACGGAGAAGCACGGTTCCCGGAGCTGTGAGCCAAGTCGGGAGCAACACTCCGGATGTGGACTTCCTGGGGAAGGCAAAAAGACGTTCATGCAGTGTATTGTTAGTGGCAGTACAGAGTAATGAGCGAATGGAATGTAGTGCATCAGGGAGGACCTCTTGCCAGCCGGCGGCCGGGAGATTTCTGGACCGTAGGGTCAGCTGGACGGCCCTCCATACCGTCCCATTCTCCCTTTCTCCCTGTCCGTTTCCCCGGGGGTTGTAGCTTGTCGTTCTGCTGGAGGCGATACCCCTGCTGAGCAGGAACTGACGCAGCTCATCACTCATGAATGAGAATCCCCCGTCACTGTGGATGTAGGCGGGGAAACCGAACAGAGTGAAGATCGAATTGAGGGCTTTAATGACGGTGGCAGAAGTCATGTAGGGATGGCGAAGGGGAACCGGGAGTATTCATCGATCACACTGAGGAAATATGTGTGACGATCGGTGGAGGGGAGGGGGCCTTTGAAGTCCATGCTGAGGCGTTCAAAGGGGCGGGAGGCCTTCATCAGACGCGCACAGTCCGGCTGGTAGAAGTCCGGCTTGCACTCCGCACAGACCTGGCAGTCCCTGGTGATTGTCCTTACTTCCTCGATGGAGTAGGGCAAATTTTGTGCTTTAATGAAGTGGTACAACCGTGTGACCCCTGGGTGACAAAGGCTGTCGTGCAGGGTCCGGAGTCGGTCTACCTGTGCGCTGGCACATGTACCTCGGGATAGGGCATCTGGGGGCTCGTTGAGTTTACTGGGGCGATACCTAATCTCGTAATTATAGGTGGAGAGCTCGATTCTCCACCGCAAGATTTTATCATTTTTGATCTTGCCCCGCTGTGTGTTGTTGAACATGAAGGCTACCGACCGTTGGTCAGTGAGGAGAGTGAATCTCGTGCTGGCCAAGTAATGCCTCCAATGCCGCACAGCTTCAACGATAGCTTGGGCCTCTTTTTTGACAGATGAGTGCCGAATTTCAGAGGCATGAAGGGTGCGGGAAAAGAATGCCACGGGCCTGCCTGCCTGATTGAGGGTGGCGGCAAGGGCGATGTCTGATGCGTCGCTTTCTACTTGGAAGGGCAGTGTTTCATATACAGCGTGCATTGTGGCCTTGGCAATATCAGCTCTGATCCGGGCGAAGGCCTGTTGGGCCTCGGCCGTCAGGGGAAACTGGGTGGAGTGTATGAGTGGACGGGCCTTGTCCGCATAGTTTGGGACCCACTGCGCGTAATATGAAAAGAACCCCAGGCAGCGTTTTTAAGGGTCTTGGGGCAGTGGGGGAGGGGGAGCTCCATGAGGGGGCACATGCGGTCGGGATCGGGCCCCAGACCTCCGTTCTGGACCACATAGCCGAGGACGGCTAAGCAGTTTGTGCTGAACACGCACTTCTCCTTGTTGTAAGTGAGGTTTAGGAGAGTAGCGGTGCGGAGAAATTTAGCAAGGTTGGCGTCGTGGTCCTGCTGATCATGGCCACAGTTGGTGACATTGTCTAGGTACGGAAACGTGGCCCGCAAACCGTACCGGTCGACCATTCAGTCCATCTCCCTTTGGAAGACCGAGACCCCGTTAGTGACGCCGAAGGGGACCCTAAGGAAGTGGTGTAGATGGCCGTCTGCCTCGAAGGCGGTGTATGGACGGTCCGATTTACAGATGGGGAGCTGGTGGTAGGCGGATTTCAGGTCCACCGTTGAGAAGACCCGGTAATGTGCAATCTGGTTAACCATGTCAGATATGCGTGGGAGGGGGTACGCGTCGAGCTGCGTGTACCGGTTGATGGTCTGGCTGTAGTCCACAACCATTCGGTGTTTCTCCACAGATTTAACCACTACCACTTGAGCTCTTCAGGGGCTGTTGCTGGCCTCGATGATGCCTTCCCGAAGCAACCGCTGGACTTCAGACCTGATGAAGGTCGTATCCTGGGTGCTATACCGTCTGCTCCTGGTGGCGACGGGTTTGCAATCTGGAGTTAGATTAGCAAAGAGGGAAGGTGGGTCGACCTTTAGGGTCGCGAGACTGCACACAGCAAGGGGTGGTGAGGGTCCGCCGAATTTAAGGGTTAGGCTCTGGAGGTTGCACTGGAAATCCAGGCCGAGGATAAGTGCAGCGCAGAGGTTAGGGAGAACGTACAGGCGGAAACCGTGGAATTCTACGCTTTGGACCGTGAGCGTGACCGTACAGTACCCCCGGATCGCTACGCAACGGGATCCGGAGGCCAGGGAGATTTTTTGATTGGCGGGGTGTATCGTGAGGGAGCAGCGCCTTATCCTATTCGGGTGTGTATAAATCTCTCGGTGCTCCCGGAGTCCAGCAGGCAAGAGGTCACATGGCCGTCGACTTTCATGCTAGTGGATGCGTTGGTCAGGTTATGCGGACGAGACTGGTCGAGTGATATGGGGGCGAGCCTTGGTTGGTCGTCGGTTAATGGGGTGGCCGTTGAGTTCCGATCTTGGAACGCTGGTAGTGTCCATGTGCTGAGGGGTGGACAAGATGGCGGCGTCCGGAGATCTTGGGGGTTACAAAATGGCGGCGCCCATGGAACGCACGTTGTGGGGGTGGAGCAAGATGGCGGCGCCCATTAAACGCACGTGTTGCGCGGAGGGGAATATGGCGGCACCCACTGATCACACATGGTCTGGGGGAGGAGAAGATGGCGACGGCCATTGTCCGTGACTGGGGGGGGGGGGTGTGATCGCGGCCACTGAGCGGGCCAGGCACACCGCGGCGAAGTGGCCCTTCTTCCCACAGGCTTTACAAAGCGCAGCGCGGGCCGGGCAGCGATGGCGGGGGTGCTTTTGCTGGCCTCAAAAGTAGCATCAGGGGGCCCCCGGGGTTTGCTGGCTGGCATGTAGCGCAGGCATATTGCGTGGGCAGTGCCCCCGCTGGGGCGGCTGCCTGTGAGGTCCATGAAGTGTAGGAGGGGTGGGCCGCGCGGCTGGGGACATAGGACTGGACGTTGCGCAGGGTGACCGTCATGGAGAGCGCTAGCGTTTTAGTCTCTGCGAGGTCGCACGTGGCCCCTTCTAAGAGCCGCTGACGTATGATGTCTGACCCAATTCCGGTCACAAAGGCGTCCCTCATAAGGAGGTCTGAGTGTTCCTTAGCTGTAACGTCCTGGCAGTCACAGTCCCGGACTAGTAGGATTAAGGCCCTCCAGAAGTCTTCTATGAACTCACCCGGTAGTTGAGAACGAGTTGCGAGTGCGTGCCTGGCGAAGAGCGTGTTTGTCTTCTGCTCGTAATTGTCCTCGAGTCGAGTCATGGCTTCGCCGTAGTTTGGCGCATCCTGGATCAGCAGGAAGACTTTGGAGCTGAGCCTGGAATACAAGATCTGGATCTTCTGAGCCTCTGGAACAGGGGTCGGCGCCGCGTTGATATACGCTTCAAAGCAAGCTAGCCAGTGCTGAAAGTCCTTTCTGGCGTCGCTTGAGTGCTGATCCAGCTGCAGGCGATCTGGTTTAATATGGAGGGCCATCCTTCGAAACTGATACCAATAAATTGAGGCACAATCAATTTGACATAAAGACGAAAGTTGAATCCAAACTGAGGCTTTATTGGTATCAGATGTGTGGCCTCCCACAGCAGCTGGCGAAATGGCTGCGAGCTGGAGGACACGCATATTTATACCCCGCCTCCTGGGCGGAGCCAGCAGGCAGGGGCCACAGGCGAACCTGTAGTGCAGGTTCTACCGTACAACCTCTAATATAAGTACAACAGTGGTTTACCACACCCCTTTAGTGTCCAAAAGGTTAGGTGAGGTTGTGGGGATGGGGTGGGGGCTTGGGCAAAAGTGGGGTACTCTTTTGGAGGGTCGGAGCACTGTAGGATTCTATGATTTTGTGAAAAAGATAGCAGCAGATAAAGAAGTCCCAACTTTCCTGAGCATAATGGTGGTGGGGGGGGGGGGGGGGGGGGGGGCTGGTACAGTTGGAAAAGAAAGGAATGAAAACCTACAGTGGAATTGTGGAAATATTGCAGCGCCACTCTTTACCAAAACCTTTCGTCATCGCAGAAAGGTTCAGGTTTCATCAGCACAACCAAGAAGGTGGTGAATTGATTACACAGTTTGTAGCTACCCTGAGAGACTGGCTGAGTGCTGCAAATTCAGGGATGTGTTAAATGATACCAGAGATAGATTAGTCTGTGCTTTGAGGAGAAAAGCTATTAAAAAGCATTTGTTAACCGTCAACAACATGACCTTAAAGAAAGCTTTAGAAGTTGCTGTATCCCATAAATTAGCAGCTAAAGAAGCTCAACAGACGAGTTAGAACACAAGATGTCGGCTAAAACTCAAACGCAAACACAGACTCTCACTTTCCATACGTGTGGAAAAAACCAGATACTCGGCAGTAGATTGTTGGTGCAAAGACATTGTGTTCAGGAATTGTGGCAGAAAGGGGCACATTGAACATGCTTGTTGGAAAAAGAAACAAGCTTCGGACAAAAGGTGCAAAAAGCAAGAGCCGAATAAATCAAATGGGAAACTGAATAAAGGAAAAAGTCTCCATGTAATACAGAAAGGACAAGAGAAGGAGCTCAATTCACAGTCCGAAGATGAACTGTCATTAAAAGTACTGGCTATTACTGGTAAAGCAAACCTTTGCTGGGTCACTCCAGTAATGGATTGTCAGCCGGTGGAGGTGGGCACTGCAGTAGCCGTCTCAATGGTACCAGAAACTGTTCATCAAGAAAAACGCTTAAATATTGCTCTAAAACCCTCAACGATAGGGGTTAAAAATCTTTACTGGAGTAGTTGAAATGAAAATGAAATGAAATGAAAATCGCTTATTGTCACAAGTAGGCTTCAAATGAAGTTACTGTGAAAAGCCCCTAGTCGCCACATTCTGGCACCTGTTCGGGGAGGCCGGTACGGGAATTGAACCCGCGCTGCTAGGCCTGCTTGAAAAGCCAGCTGTGCTAAACCAGCCCCGTTGAGAGGCCATATTGATGTAACAGTGCAAATAGATGGACAGGCGGCAGATTTGTGGAGAGTCAGCGAGGTAACTCACTTGGTACTCCAGAAATGTGTCTTGGGCTAATGAGTCCTGGACTATTGTAACTTGCTGGGCCTCGTGTAAATTCCATTGGAGAATTTCCCACCTAATCTGGGTAGTAAGCCAATGGAAAATGGCATTTATTCACACAAGACACCAACACCAGGCAAATGGCACAGATAGCATTCAGAAGGATTTTACATAAGGGTCTTGCACTCAGTAAAGGGAGGCCTAGGTTTTCCTGGAGAGGCCTGTCATGATATGCAAACATGCAACCAATGAACACTCAGAATAGGACACAACCAATGGGCAGTTAGGACATTCAGAGGTGGCATCACCACAAGAGGGCATGACATAAACACAATAAAAGGGATGAGGCACTCACACCCTGCCTCTTTCCACAGACAGACATCTAGAGAGTTAGACAGGGTTGATCAGCAGCATCACACCCCAGCACGTGGTTTAGAGCAAGCTGGTACAGTTAGACTGAGTTACTACAGTTAGATTAGCAGAGAGTCGAACTCCTTTGAGAACGGTGTTAATAGTTCAATAAACACGTTGAACTAATTTCAGAGTCTGGAGCATCCTTTAGTTAAGACTGCATCAAGTAGCAGCCTGTGTTATCCGAAGCAGTGTAACATAACAAGGCCCAGAGGAGAAGTGTGAAAGTTGCCATGGTTTTCCAGAATCTACCACTGTGGAAAATTTCACAACAGATTAGAAAGACAGTTTGACAATGGGAATATGTTTAACTGTACAAAAATAAAGCGGGAAGAACATATCAACAAAAATGGAAGCTAATGGGTTGGAAGTGGTAAACCTGCCAAAAATATCTACTGGCCTGCACAGTTCCGCTGTCAGATCGCAGTGAGGTAATTAAACATGTGGTGTTAAAGTACACAATGTTACCAACACCAGTCAATGAAAAGTGAATGGAGAATGTCAAACATTCATTGCATTTAAGTTTGATTTGCTTTGATCTCCACAGAGGCTGATTACATTTCAAAATAAATTCAAACATCCAGTTAATAGCTGAAAGGATAACAAGATTTCACAGACTTTTACTGCAGCAAAAGACGAAAAACATGATTAAGTAAACACTACCTTTGTGGGGAACTTATATTGAAACCACAAACAGAACAATCCCCTTTTTCTTTAAACACAACCGAAGAAAACCTTAACAGATATATTCTGTCTTTTAGGTGGGCATTCAATTTTCCTCGAACTAATCCAAGGTGATTCCTCGCTCTGAGGGTTTACGTCTATTTTTTTTTATTTCTCAGCCTGATAACTTTTAACCTGAGAGCTTGCTCCTCAGAACTAGCTTTCACGAGGATTTTTTTCCCCTTGGAGATTTCCTCTTTAGGGCAAGCCAGGCAAACCTTCCACCCTTATTTTAACCCCTCATGAACTCAGTATTTTCCATGTGAGCAGGAGCTCCTACCAGAATTCCAGCATAGGGAAGCACAGTCTTGTTGCCTGTAGCTGCTTTCCCTCTCTCGGATACTTGAAGACCAGGCTTGTCTGTGTTTCTCCAGGGAAAACTTAGAAACCCTTCTCTTCTCAAAGCCCATCTCCGAGGCAACATGGAGCACATGGCCTTCGAAGTAAATGGACAGTTTAAAGCACAATTTTTTCCAACCTGACATTCTGAAAACCTTTCAGGGACTTGAGACTTGTTAGCTCACAGGTTGCTGCCATGGTCTTCAGGGGGAAATACCTTGCACCTTCTTCCCCGTAAAACAATCTGGGAGCCTTTTAATCTCCAACACTCAAACCAGTCAGGCTTGCTGACAGGCAGACTTCAGAACATGTTGCATGACCATCTTTTTATACTCAATCACTCTCTTGCAATAAACACTGAAACTCCACTTACCTTCCTAATTACTTGCTGTACCTGCACGCGAACATTTTGTGATTCATGTACAAGGACACCAGCTCCTCCTGTACTGCAACATTCTGCAGTCTTTCCTCATTTAAGTAATATTATACTTTTCTATTCTTTCTGCCAAAATGGACATCACATTTTCCCACATTACACTCCATCTCAAAATGTTTGCCCATTCCCACAACCATCTACATCCCTTTGCAGGCTCTTTGCATCCTCCTCATCTAGTTATCTTTGTTCAGCAGCAAATTGGTTACAATAGTCGATCCTTTCATCCAAGTTACTACAGATCATAAATAGTTAAGGCCCCGTACTCATCCCTGTGGCACTCCACTTGCTGGAGGTCGTCAATGTGAAAATGATCCTTATATCCTCACTCTCTGTTCCTCCAGATATTTCCTTCACTAAATCCATTAGGACTCTTCATCTCGCAGTGACATTTCCTAGCCAGAGGCTAGGTTTGTCTCTTTCGTATTTTTAACAAAGATTGTCACCCCAATCAGTCTTTACTGGATTCAGTATCAAACCTCAACGACATACTCGTCCTTTTATTCCACCTTCAAGGGAATTCAGATAGTCTTTAGACACCACTAAACATTTCTTCATGCTAAGTAAATTGATATGTTTTAAAAAAATGGTTGCACAGTTCAATGAATCTGTGCTGTTGGTAATATCACAGACTTCCCCAATCAGAAGGCAGTTCTATGGGTGGTCTCACTGACACCTTGGCAGAGCCAAGAGAAGGGAGTAGACTCAATAATTAGCACATATAAAAGTCAGCAGATGTCACATAGATATTAAGTCTGCCCATTAGCACAGATTTGAGCAAATGAAACAAAGTTTAGAGTTTTGTACCGTAAATACACAGTTTTCCCGTGGAGGTTTTTGCAACCGCAGAACAGGGAGCATTCGTCCTTTTCGCCAGTACACAATGTGTATTTCAGGATTTACTTTTTTGTTATGGGGATGGTGATGTTGGCCGGGGAGCGGAAAGTAGAATATTCAACTGTTATTATACCACAGGGACCAGCGTGGAGGTTGGATGTGGGGCTGTTGACAGACCCAAACCTTTATGCAAAGATGGGAAAGGTGATTGAGGATTGTGTTGGGTTCAATAGGAATGGAGAGGTTTCGCTGTCAGTGGTGTGGGAAGCGTTGAAGGCAGTCCTAAGGGGTGAGATAGTCTTGTTTAAGGTCCAGGTGGACAGGGAGGCAAGAGGGGAGCTGCAGTGGCTGGTTGAGGAACCTTTGGAGATGGATGGTAGGTATGCGGATGATCCTACTCCGGATCTTCTGGTGAGGAGAAAGGAATTACAGGCAAGGTTTGACCTTCTGTCTATAGGAAAGGCAGTTCGGCAGTTGAGGCGGGCGAGGGGAACCTTGTAGGAGTATGGGGAGAAGGCGAAGGCCAGCCGCTTGCTGGCGGGCCAGCTCTGCCGGCAGACAAGTGATTGTTCGGGTTCGGGATGGGGCAGGGGAGTTGGTGGTGGCACCGGAGCAGGTAAACAAGGCCTTGGAGGAGTTTTATAAAACGTTGTATAGGTTGGAGCCTCCAAAAGACCATAAGACATAGGAGCAGAATTAGGCCACTCGGCCCATCGAGTCTGCTCCGCCATTCAGTCATGGCTGATATGTTTCTCCTCCCCATTCTCCTGTCTTCTCCCCATAACCCCTCATCCCATTTTTAATCAAGAACCTATCTATCTCTGTTTTAAAGACACTCAGTGATTTGGCCTCCACAGCCTTCTGCGGCAAAGAGTTCCACAGATTCACGACCCACTGGCTGAAGAAATTCCTCCTCATCTCTGTTATAAGAGATCGTCCCTTTAGTCTGAGATTGTGCCCTTGGCTTCTAGTTTTTCCTACAAGTGGAAACATCCTCTACACATCCAGTCTATCCAGGCCTTGGAATATCCTGTAAGTTTCAATAAGATTCCCCCTCATCCTAAACTCCAACGAGTACAGACCCAGAGTCCTCAACCATTCCTCATACGACAAGCTCTTCATTCCAGGGATTATTCTTGTGAACCTCCTCTGGACTCTTTCCAAGGCCAGCTCATCCTTTTTTAGATACGGGGCCCAGAACTGCTCACAATACTCCAAATGGAGTCTGACCAGAACCGTATACAGCCTCAGAAGTACATCCCTGGTCTTGTATTCTAGCCCTCGCGACATGAATGCTAACATTGCATTTGCCTTCCTAACTGCCGACTGAAGCTGCACGTTAACCTGAAGAGAATCGTGAACAAGGAGTCCCAAGTCCCTTTGTTCTTCTGATTTCCTAAGCATCTCCCTATTTAGAAAATAGTCTATGCCTCCATTTCTCTTCCAAAGTGCATACCTTTCCACATTGTATTCCATCTGGCACTTCTTTGCCCACTCTCCTAGCCTGTCCAAGTCCTTCTGCAGCCAGCCTGCTTCCTCAATACTATCTGTCCCTCTACAGATCATTGTATCATCTGCAAACTTAGCAACAGTGCCTTCAGTTCCTTCCTCCAGATCATTAATCTGGCCCCAGCACCCACTCCTGAGGCACACCACTCGTCACCAGCTGTCATCCTGAAAAAGACCCCTTAATCCCCACTCTCTGCCGGTCAGCCAATCCTCTATCCATGCCAGGATCTTACCCTTAACAGCATGGGCCTTTAACTTGTTTAACAGTCTCCTATGCGGCACCCTGTCAAAGGCCTTCTGGAAATCTAAGTAAATCATATCCTCTGGTTCTCCTTTGTCTAACTTCCTTGTTACCTCCTCAAAGAAATCTCTAACAGATTTGTCAGACATGGCCTCCCTTTGACAAAGCCGTGCTGACTCAGTCCTATTTGATCATGAACTTCCAAGTACACCGCGATTTCATCTTTAATAATGGACTCTAAAATCTTAGCAATGACCGAAGTCAGGCTAACCAGCCTATAATTTCCCGTCTTCTGCCTCCCTCCTTTCTTAAACAGCGGTGTTACATTAGCCACTTTCCAGTCCTCTGGGACCCTTCCTGCCTCCAGTGATTCCTGAAAGATCACCACCACTGCCTCCACAATCTCCTCAGCTATCTCTTTTAGAATCCTGGAGTGTAGTCCATCTGGTGCAGGTGATTTATCTACTTTCAGACCTTTCAGTTTCCCCAGAACCTTCTCCTTGGTGATGGTCACTGCACTCACCTCTGCCCCCGATTCTCCTGGAGTTCTGGCATCCCACTCATCTGGAGGATGAGTCAGACATGAGGGAGTTTTTGGGGCGGTTGGAGTGTCCAAAAGTAGTAGGAGGAGGAGAGGGCAGGAAGAGCCAGTCAGGTGGCAATAGGGGATGCAGATGGGTAAGGCACTGGGGCGGTTTCACAGTAAAGTTTCCCCAACCGGCGGTTTCCCCAACCGGAAACCATGGCTCAATCACGAGATTGACTCCCTACTGAAGGACAGATCTGAGGCGTTCAAGTCAGACGACCCTGACAAGAAATCCAGGTACGACCTCCGCAAAGCCATCCGAGATGCTAAGAAAGATATCAAACCAAGCTAGAGTCACAGACTCTCAGCGATTGTAGCAAGGACTAAACAACATAACAGGCTACAAAGCGAAGCCGAGCAGTATCTCCGGCAGCAGTACCCCCCCCCCCCCCCCTCCCCGATGAACTCAATGCATTCTATGCTCGGTTCGAGCAGGTAACCAACAATCCGCTGTCGAGTGCCGCAGCAGCCCATAACTCACCCATACCCACCATCACAGCTTCCGAAGTCAGATCAGCCTTCCTGAAAGTGAACCCTCGGAAGGCGACGGGCCCAAACGGGATCCCTGGTCACGCACTCAGAGCCTGCGCGGACCAGCTGGCAGAGGTATTCGCAGACATCTTTAACCTGTCCCTACTCCACTCCGAGGTCCCCACCTGCTTCAAGAAGACCACCATTACGCCGGTGTCAAAGAAGAACCAGGCAATGTGCCTCACTGACTACCGTCCAGTGGCCCTGACTTCAGTTGTAATGAAGTGCTTCGAGAGGTTGATCATGAAGCGCATCACCTCCATACTCCCAGAACACCCTGATCCACTGCAATTCGCATACCGTCGCAACCGTTCCACAGCAGATGCCATTTCCCTGGCCCTACACTCATCCCGAGAGCATCTCGACAACAAGGACTCCTACATCAGACTCCTATTTATTGACTACAGCACCGCCTTCAACACCATAATCCCAGCCAAGCTCATATCAAAGCTCCAAAACCTAGGACTTGGCTCCCCACTCTGCAACTGGAAACTAAGGAAATTCAGCATGTCCACATTAACCCTTACCAACTTTTACAGATGCACCATAGAAAGCATCCTATCGGGCTGAATCACAGCCTGGTATGTCAACTGCTCGGCCCAGGACCGCAAGAAACTTCAGAGAGTCGTGAACACCGCCCAGTCCATCACACGAACCTGCCTCTCCCATCCATTGACTCCATCTACACCTCCCGCTGCCTGGGGAAAACGGGCAGCATAATCAAAGACCCCTCCCACCCGGCTTACTCACTCTTCCAACTTCTACCATCGGGCAGGAGATACAGAAGTCTGAGAACACGCACGAACAGACTCAAAAACAGCTTCTTCCCCACTGTCACCAGACTCCTAAATGACCCTCTTATCGACTGACCTCATTAACACTACACCCTGTATGCTTCACCTGATGCCAGTGCTTATGTAGTTACATTGTATATGTTGTGTTGCCCTATTATGTATTTTCTTTTATTCCCTTGTCTTCCCATGTACTTAATGATCTGTTGAGCTGCTCGCAGAAAAATACTTTTCATTGTACCTCGGTACACGTGACAATAAACAAATCCAATTCAATCCAATCCAAATAAAGTTTTAGAAAAAGTTTTTGGATAAGCTCGTGCCGCTGTTGGTGGGGATATTTCAGGATGGAGCGGCAGAGGGGTCACTGCCAGAGACGATGGGACAGGCGTCCATTTCATTGCTGCTAAAAAAGGATAAGGACTTGGGGCAGTGTGGGTCGTATAGGTCAATATCTCTGCTGGATGCAGACGCCAAGATTTTGGCTAAGGTGCTGGCGCTTATGGTGGAGGAGTGCCTCCTGAAGGTGATTGGGGAGGTTCAGACAGGGTTCATAAGGGACAGACAGTTGTCGTCGAACGTGCGGCATCTGTTGAATGTGGTGCTTTCTCTGGCAGAAGGGAGGGAACCGGAGGTGGTGGAGGCGCTGGATGCGGAGAAGATGTTTGATCGTATGGAGGGGAGGTAATTATTTGTGGTGTTGGAGAGGTTTGGGATTGGGCCCAGGTATGTGGCGTGGGTTAAATTGCTTTATCAGGAACCGAAGGCGAGTTTGCGCAGGAATGAGGTGAACTCGGGGTACTTTCCGGTACACAAGGGAATGAGGCACGGGTGCCCCATGCCCCTCTCCTGTTTGTGCTAGCAATGGAGCCCTTGGCCATAGCGCTGAGGTGTTCAGATAAATGGAGGGGAACAGTGAGGGGGCGGAGTGGAGCATAGGGTCCCTCTGTATGTGTGGTAAACCACTGTATTGTATTGTACAGTTGTATTGTTACACACCTGGGCTTGTTCTTGCTGGCTTCGCCTGTGGCTCCTCCCCTCGGGCTCATGTATAAAGGCGAGCAGACGATATAATGCTCGGGACAAGGCCTTTATCAGGTCGGAGGTCCAGCGATTCCTGCGGGAAGGGATCATTGAGGCCAGTACTAGCCCCTGGAGAGCCCAAGTGGTGGTCGTCAAAACTGGGGAGAAGCACCGGCTGGTCATCGACTACAGTCAGACCATCAACCGGTACACGCAGCTCAATGCGTACCCTCTTCCCCGCATATCTGACATGGTCAATCAGATTGCGCAGTACCGGGTCTTCTCCACCATCGACTTGAAGTCCGCGTACCACCAGCAACCTATCCGCCCGGAGGACTGCCAATACACTGCCTTTGAGGCAGATGGCCGCCTCTACCACTTCCTCAGGGTCCCCTTCGGCGTCACCAACGGGGTCTCAGTCTTCCAACGGGAGATGGACCGAATGGTTGACCAGTACGGGCTGCGGGCCCCGTTCCCGTATCTGGATAATGTCACCATCTGCGGCCATGACGCCAAACTCCAAAAATTCCTCCACATTGCCAAGCGCCTTAATCTCACCTATAATAAGGAGAAATGCGTTTTCCGCACAATCTGCCTAGCCATCCTTGGCTACATTGTGGAAAACGGAGTGCTAGGGCCCGACCCCGACCGTATGCGCCCCCTCCTGGAACTTCCCCTCCCCCACTGCCTCAAGGCCCTGAAGAGATGCCTGGGGTTCTTCTCCTACTATGCCCAGTTCGTCCTCAATTATGCGGACAAGGCCCGCCCACTCATTAAATCCATCCTTTTTCCCCTGACGGCTGAGGCCCGCCTGGCCTTCAACCGCATCAAAGCAGATATTGCTAAAGCTGCGATGCACGCAGTAGACGAGTCCATCCCGTTCCAGGTGGAGAGCGATGCGTCCGCCTTTGCCCTGGCCGCTACCCTCGACCAGGCGGGCAGGCCCGTGGCTTTCTTCTCCCGTACCCTCCACTGGACTGAAATTCAACATTCCTCCGTCGAAAAGGAAGCCCAAGCCATTGTGGGAGCTGTGCGACATTGGAGGCATTACCTGGCCGGCAGGCGATTCACTCTCCTCACTGAACAACGGTCGGTTGCCTTCATGTTCAATAACACACAGCGGGGCAATATCAAGAATGACAAGATTCTAAGGTGGAGGATCGAACTCTCCACCTATAATTATGAAATCTTGTATCGACCTGGGAAGCTCAATGAGCCCCCAGATGCCCTATCATGTGCCAACGCACAAGTAGACTGACTTCGGGCCCTCCACAATGACCTCTGTCACCCAGGGGTCACCCGCTTCTTCCACTTCATCAAGGCCTGCAACCTGCCCTACTCCATCGAGGAGGTCAGGACCATGACCAGGGACTGCCAGGTCTACGCGGAGTGCAAACCGCACTTCTATCGGCCAGACAGAGCACACCTGGTAACGGCCTCCCGCCCCTTTGAGCGCCTCAGCGTCGATTTCAAAGGGCCCCTCCCCTCCACTGACCGTAATGTGTACTTCCTCAACGTCATTGATGATTACTCACGTTTCCCTTTCGCCATACCATGCCCTGACATGACCTCTGCCACAGTCATCAAGGCCCTGCACGGCCCCTTCACCTTGTTCGGTTTCTCCACCTATATCCATAGTGATCGGGGTTCTTCTTTCATGAGTGATGATCTGCGTCAGTTCCTGCTTAGCAAGGGCATCGCTTCAAGCAGGACTACCAGCTACAACCCCCGGGTAAACGGACAGGTGGCGAGGGAGAACGCGACGGTCTGGAAGGCCGTCCTTCTTGCCCTACGGTCTAGAGGTCTCCTTGTCTCCCGCTGGCAGAGGTCCTTCCCGATGCGCTCCACTACATCCGGTCGCTCCTGTGTACCGCCACCAATGTGACCCCTCATGAGAGGATGTTTGTTTTCCCCAGGAAGTCCACCTCAGGGGTCTCGCTCCAGTCCTGGCTGACGGTCCCAGGGCCCGTCCTCCTCCGGAAGCATGCGAGGAGCCATAAGTCGGATCCACTGGTCGAAAAGGTCCTTCCCCTCCATGCTAACCCCCAATATGCCTACGTGGCACACCATGACGGGTGGGAGGACACAGTCTCCCTTCGGGACTTGGCACCCGCAGGTTCCCCAGTGACCATCACGACTACCCCCGACCCCACACCGTCTCCCCCCATTGCTACTCATCTACTACGAGACGCAGAAGACGACACGTTCCTGGACACGCAGGCCTCAACACCTCATCAGACACCAATATCCACACCACAGCCGGGACTGAGGCGGTCACGGTGGAGAGTCAAAGCCCCCGACAGACTCGATTTATAACTCAACCCGTCCACTTCACCCCCGTCGGACTCTTTTTTTAACAGGGAGTGAATGTGGTAAACCACTGTATTTTATCGTATTGTATGGTTGTATTGTTACACACCTGGGCTTGTTCCTGCTGGCTCCGCCTGTGGCTCCTCCCCTCGGGCTCATGTATAAAGGTGGCCAACCTCCAGCCCTGCCCTCATTCTGGGACCGGCTGCCAGCAGGTGTCTTTAAGCTGATTAAAGCCACAGTTTTTCTCCCGACTCCTCGTCTGTCGTCAATTGATGGTACATCAGTATGATGATGATCGGTTGTCATACATCTCCAGCCAAGGTCTCTCCGGTGAGGTATAGAATGGGTCTGCTTCGGAGATTTGGGGCTTTTTCAGGCAATTAGTTAAATTTGGGAAAGAGTGAGTGTTTTGTTGTGTCTTCTCCAGGGGCGGGAGTAGGTTTGGGGGGTGGGGGGGGGGGTTCCCATTTCGGGTGGCAACTGCCCACTTTAAGTACTTGGAGTGCAGGTGGCTCGGGATTGGGCTCCGTAAGTTGAATTCGAGCCTGGTTGGTGCAGTCAAGGCGAATGTATTGAGATGGGGCAGCCTTCCACCATCATTGGCAGGTTGCAGGCGGTTAAGATGAATATTTTGTTGCGGCTTGTATTTTTATTTCAGTGCCTACCGGTCTTTCTGCCAAAAACGTTTTTTTGCGGGGTGGAATGGTTGATTTTGTTGTTCGTGTGGCCAGTTAATGTGACAAGGATTAGGGGAATGGTGCTTCAGAGAGGCAACATTCAGGGGGGCTGGCCCATCCAAACCTGATGTATTATTATTGGGCAGCGAACACGGAGAAGGTGCGGGGATGGAGCAGGGAGCCGGAGGCTTTGAGGGTGAGGATGGAGGCAGGCTCATGTAAGGGGTCGGGGTTGTGGGCACCGGCAATGGCACCACTCCCATTTGCCCCAGGGAAATATTCGGGGAGTCCGCTGGTGGTGGCCACGTTGAAAATATGGAGGCAATTTCAGCAGCATTCAGGTTTGGTATAGGTCAAAGTTGATGCCGATCTGAGGGGACCATGGGTTTGAGCCAGAAAGGATGAATGCTAGATGTCGGGGATGGGAGGGGCGAGGGGTGATGAAATGAAGGACTTTTTTTCTAGAAGGGCAGTTTGCGAGTTTGGGGAGAAGTTTGGGATCCCGCAGGGGCAGGTTTTCAGGTATATGCAGGGGCAGGTTTTCAGGTATATGCAGGGGCGGGATTTCATGATAAAGGTCTTTCCAACTTTTCTGGTGGCAGCACCCTCCTCCTTGTTGGAAGTGGGTGCTGTCGGTGATTGGGCTGGAGAAGGTCATCTTGCGATCTATGGGAGGATTTTGGAGGAGAATATGGTGTCTCTGGCCGGGGTTAAGGCTAAGTCGGAGGTGCAACTGGGATGGCGCTGGAGGAAGAGGAGGAGTTGTGATGTGAGGTGCTACAGAGGGCGAAGGCCTCAACCTCATGTGCGAGGCTGGGGTTGATACAACTAAAGGTTGTATAGAGCACATCTGACAAAGTCAAGGATTAGCCATCTGTTTGCAGGCGTGGCGGATACCTGTTGAATGGTGTGGGAGCGGCCCGGCCAATCACGCACATATGCTCTGGTCCTTCCCCAAGGTGAAGGAATTTTGGAGGTCGTTCTTCAGCACCATGTTGGCAGTCTTGCATGTGAATTTAGAACATAGTCCACTGGGGGCCATATTTGGGATGTCGGACTTGGCGGAGCTATGGATGGTAGCGGGGGGCAGATGTTTCAGCCTTTGTTTCACTGATCGCTCGCAGACGAGTCCTGTTTGAGTGGAGGTCAGTTGCTCCACCCTGTGACTCGGTGTGGCTGGGGATCTAATGGAGTTTTTGTATCTGGAAACGGTGGAATTTGCTTTGGGGTGGAGGGGGTCCACAAGAGATGGAGTTTGTTTGTATTAAATTGCAAGGAGTTGGTTACCGTCAGCTGTTTAGGGGAGGGGGTGGGGGGTATTGGGGTTTGTGTTGGTTTTTTCTTTGCAGTGTTGTGTGTTCAAAATGTTAAAATATCAAAAACTTGAATAAATGTGTCAAAAATAATTAAATAAATAGTTTTGGCAGATACTAACATGTGAAGCTACCATTCAAGAAATAGTAAGCACTGAAGACTCAGGAGGAATGGAAATGAAGCTGGAGAAATTTCAGATCAATTTCAAATTCAGGCTGAAGACTACTAAGAGCATAACAACATAAGAACATAAGAACTAGAAGCAGGAGTAGGCCATCTGGCCCCTCGAGTCTGCTCCGCCATTCAATGAGATCATGGCTGATCTTTTGTGGACTCAGCTCCACTTTCCGGCCCGAACACCATAACCCTTAATCCCTTTATTCTTCAAAAAACTATCTAATTTTATCTTAAAAACATTTAATGAAGGAGCCTCTACTGCTTCACTGGGCAAGGAATTCCATAGATTCACAACCCTTTGGGTGAAGAAGTCCTAAATCTACTTCCCCTTATTTTGAGGCTATGTCCCCTAGTTCTGCTTTCACCCGCCAGTGGAAACAACCTGCCCCCATCTATCCTATCTATTCCCTTCATAATCTTATATGTTTCTATAAGATCCCCCCCTCATCCTTCTAAATTCCAACGAGTATAGTCCCAGTCTACTCAACCTCTCCTCGTAATCCAACCCCTTCAGCTCTGGGATTAACCTAGTGAATCCCCTCTGCACACCCTCCAGTGCCAGTCCGTCTTTTCTCAAGTAAGGAGACCAAAACTGAACACAATACTCCAGATGTGGCCTAACACCTTATACAATTGCAGCATAACCTCCCTAGTCTTAAACTCCATCCCTCTAGCAATGAAGGACAAAATTCCATTTTCCTTCTTAATCACCTGTTGCACCTGTAAACCAACTTTCTGCGACTCATGCACTAGCACACCCAGATCTCTCTGCACAGCAGCATGTTTTAGTATTTTATCATTTAAATAATAATCCCTTTTGCTGTTATTCCTACCAAAATGGATAACCTCACATTTGTCAACATTGTATTCCATCTGCCAGACCCTAGCCCATTCACTTAGCCTATCCAAATCCCTCTGCAGACTTCCAGTATCCTCTGCACTTTTTGCTTTACCACTTATCTTAGTGTCATCTGCAAACTTGAACACATTGCCCTTGGTCCCCAACTCCAAATCATCTATGCTATTGCCTGCAGTCCACACATTACTTTATTAGTCTTTGCTATAATCAAAGCATATTCAAGAGCAAATTTGATCTCAATTACCAATTTCTGAAGAGAATAACCATGGTAGAACAGTTGTCCCAAGGTAGGCACAGGTACAAAAAGCAATCAAAAAATATAGTGGAATGTTGACCGTTATCTCAACAGGATTGGAATTCAAAAGTGAGAAAGCGATGTTTCCGGTTGGTAAAACTTTGGTCAGATTCCCCTGAAGTACTGCGTTCAGTACTGGACACCTAACTTGAGAAAAGGTACAGTGGTCTTGGAAGGGATAGAACACACTTTCAGCAGAATTATACCAACACTTAAAGGATTAAATGAGCTCAGGTAGGAATCTGTGGCCACGCCCATCCGGCGACCGGAGATTCCCGCCCAAGGTCAATGGTCCGCGTCCCACTCGTGGTGATCTTGTGGCGGGCAGGGCGGAACAATCCAGCCCCAGGTGTCATAAACTTGACCAAATTACTCTGTGTTTAGGAGCACAGGTCATTCAGCACTTTGAATCTGTTCCACAATTCAGTTAGATCATGGCTGAACTATTTAGAAGTCAAGGGTTGACTCAATTGCGGCATTTTAAATAATTAAAGACTTTGATCAAGTAGATACAGAGAAACGGGACAGGAGGATGGAATTTTAACCCCTCCCCCCAGCATGTTTGCAGGCAAGGGGTATGTAAAATAAAACGGGTGGCTCGCCATCCACCATCCCACCCACCCCCATGCTGTCCCCCATATTGCTGTGGGCAGGCAAGCCATCAGCCAGCCAGCACATCTTCTTGCCTATTGAGACACTTAAACTGGCCAATTAAGGCCAAATTAAGGCCAACTGGTCAAAACGACAGGAAGGAAGTCGGCATGGAAGTCATCCCCTCCTCCAGCACACCCGTGGTCCCCAATCCTTTGACAGCCAAGAACCACTGCAAGTCTGACATCCATGGATCTTCTCCTCAGGACTGCTTGTAGTGCCAGCCAATCAGACTGGCCAGCAGCTCTCAAGGATGGGATTTCCTGTTCCACACGGTAGATGGCCCACTCTCACCTTGTTGAGAACACCCCCAGCATGTAAAAATGGCCAGGCTTAAGACTGACTTTGCAACTGGGGTCTATGCTCCCCCGCCACAAATACATTCACCCATAATTTCCTCTCCTGTTGAAATTCAGAATAAGAGTTCGGAATCCTGAAATTAGAGCGTGGCTATTTAGAGCTGAAATGAGGAAACACTATATTTGTTTATTCATGGGATGTGAGCATTGCTGGTACGGTCAACATTTATTACCCATCCATACTATCCTTAAGATGATGGTGAACTCCCTTCATGAACCACTGAAGTACTTGTAATGTAAGTACACCAAAAGGGAGGTAGTTCCAGGATTTTGACTGCAGGATAATGAAGGAATGGTGATGTAGTTCCAAGTCAGAGTGGTGTGTAATTTGGAGGGGAACTTGTAGATGGTATGCGTGTCCATGCTGGCCTTGTCCATTAGATAGTAGAGGTTGTGAGTATGGAAGGTGCTGGTGAAGAAGCCTCGGTAAACTGAAGTGTGTCTTGTAGATGGTATACATTGTTGCCACTGTGCGCAGGTAGTGGAGGGAGGTGAATGTCTAAGGTAGTGCATGGGGTGCCGATCAAGCGAGCTGCTTTTTCCTGGATGAAGTCGACCTTCGTCGCTGTTGTTGGAGCTTCAGTCATCCAGGCTCCCGACTTGTGCCTTGTATGTGGTGAGCATGATTTGGGAAGTCAGGAAGTGAGTTACTCTGTGCAGAATTCTCAGTCTCTGAGCTGCTCTTATCATATTTATGTGGTTGATCCAGTTTGATTACCTGTCACTGGCAACCTCCAGGATATTGATGGTGGCGATTCAACAATGGTAATGCCATTGAATATCAAGGGGAGATGGTGCGATTCTCTCCTGTTGGCGATGGTTACTACCTGCCACTTATGTTGCCGTCACACAAAGGGTAATGGAAATCCAGGACGCACCCTCCCAAAAGTGTGGCCCAAGTCACATAAGGAGATATTGGGGCATTTGACAAAAGCTTGGACAACAAGATAATTTTTAAGGAGCATCTTAAAGGATAAAAGAAATTTGCAGAAACTGCAAACAAAGAAATGTTTAGAGGTCACAGTTAAATCTTGAATTATGATTGCAGCTGTTTTAGCATGAAAATCATTTATGGGGAGCCACCTTCTTGAACCTCTGCAGTCCTTGTAGTATTGGTAGACAAATGTGTGCAAAACATACAAATAATTTCACTCAAATCCCAAAATTATTTCTGAAACAAATGCGAAAGAAGACGAAAATAAGTTTCAAAATCCTCTCCAGAAGAATTCGCTACCTGCTGCAGTGGAACTTCAGTTTCATCACTTCCTAACTGCTCCCAAAGTTAAGTTTCAAGTCAGAACCATAAATCCTCACATCAAGACGGTCCCTTATGAGAGCAGCGAAGTTAATTCTCATTTACAGAGTAAATCCAACAATTTAAGGCGTGCAATTATTTTCAATGGCAAGGCAGTTTATTTTCTCAAGACAAACAGAATTGGCACAATGAGGTACATCTCTTTTTGCCCACAAACTGCAGGGCTTTTTGCTAACACTTCATGGCAGACAGCATTCATCTCACATCATTTTATCAGCCATTTCTGGGCCATACTGCTATGCAATAAGGAGCGGCTTTAGTAACATCTGCAGAATGAAATACTTAATATAGCCCAATAGAAAGGTACTTTTGCAAGCAGGAGAACAGCAAGGAACTGAAAAGTCAGACAATATCACTTCCATCCAAGCGTATTTTGAAGGTTCACTACATACTGGGTTTCTGAGGTTTTTTTAATTTGTTCTTTGGGATCTGGGCGTCGCTGGCTGGGCCAGCATTTACTGCCCATCCCTAATTGCCCTTGAACTGAGTGGCTTGCTGGGCCATTGCTGTGGGTCTGGAGTCACATGTAGGTAGGCCAGACTGGGTATGGTGGCAGATTTCCTTCCCTGAAGGACATTAGTGCACCAGATGGGGTTTCTTTTTACAACAATCGACAATGGATTCAGGGTCATCATTAGATTTTTAATTCCAGATATTTTATTGAATTTAAATTTCACCATCTGCCGTGGTGGGATTTGAACCTGGCACCCCAGAGCATTAGCCTGGGTCTCTGAATTACTAGTCCAGTGACAATACCACTACGCCACCGCCTCTCCAATAAGAAACCGCCACTCCAATAAGAAACCGCCAATATACAAAGGCAATATTTAATTTAATGCCTTTTTGTTATAATAGGTTAAAACAAATTAATATTTGCTCATTTTACTTCTGCTGTAAGATGTCAGTAATATTTAATGGCTGTGCAAGTCATGGTACATTTGCCAGGTACCGGTTTTAATACTTTTAAATTTACCGTTGAAATTAGAGTTTGATTTGGTCAAATACATTGATATGTTTGCTGATTAAGGATATCCGTGTAACAAGTGGAGGCACCCATCTTCCTCCAACCTCTATTTCAAGTTTCTCCCCCCCCCCCCCCCCCCCCCCACACCCCGAGCCCACATCTGACCATTTTCCTTGATGAATTCAATTTGCTCTATCCGCCTGGCTCTTCAATTATTCTCAACAATATCTATGTGCTACCTTCCTTTCATTCTCAATACCTACGCAGCCTCCGATGCACAATGCAATTTGCCTTGCTTTTAGGAAATACAAGTTAATATAATTAGGGCCTAAGGACATTCTCAGCTCCCTTGAAAATTCAGAACCAGGCCCCATCTATGGATTCGATAACTGAATTTTTTTAAGTGCCAAGGATGTTTTGTGCACTGAAGACTTCTATATGTAAACAAGTTGTTAGCTTTATTCTTACTGAAACCAAGAGAGAATATATGCCACTAATATTCTGTTAGAAGTAAACTCGGCAGAACCTTCGGTCATATTGATTCTATTTCTGTTAAGTCAATGGTTTTAGGTTCTTGTCAAGAATATTGATTTTTCTTTCTCATCCGTCTACCTGACTCAAATTATTATTCCAGTCTACGTACAAAATAAAATCTGCAGATGATTCAGATTATTGGCTAATTTGTTAAAAGATAAGAAAGACTGATATATAAATACATATACATTGCCGTTCAACACAGCCAATGCCCCAAAGCATGTCACAGCCAATGAAGTACTTTTGCACTGTATCACTGGTGTAACATAGGAAACTGGTAACCAAATATGAATCTCCCACACACAGCAATATGATAACAGCCAGATAATCTGTTCTGTGATGTCGATTGAGGGATGATTATTGGCGGGACGCTGAGAAGATAAAAAGATATGACCTGAAATGCCAACTCTTTTTCTCTCTCCACAGATGATGCCAGTCCTGGTAAGTGTATCCATCACTTTCTGTTTTTATTTTCTATTTCCAGAATTTGCAGCATTTTGCTTTTGGGCAGAGGAAAACTCCCCTGCTGTTCTTCCAAACAGTGTTGTGGGATCTCTGATAGGACCTCAGTTTCATGTCTCATTCAAAAGATGGCACCTGTGACAGCACAACACTCCCTCAGTACTGCACTGGAGGGTCAGACTTGATTTCTGTGCTCAAGTACTGGAGTGGGAGTTGACCCCACAACCTTGGAACGCAGAGGCAAGAGAGCTGCGAATGGAGCCACAGCTGTTACAATGATGGCTGTAATCTATCTCAAACTAGAAAATGTGGCCATTATTTGATACAAACACCGAGTGGCAGGCATCTGTCTCAGGAGAAGCTGGACTGCGTTTGAGGTGTCTGACACTCTTGTATTGGACATAGTCTGCTGTGGCGGTAGAGGCCTATTCACGAATTGGCTGAGGAGCTGAACAGGTTTTTTGGGTCAGTCTTCACAGTGGAGGACACAAATAACATGCCAGTGACTGATGGAAATAAAGATATGATAGGTGAGGACCTTGAGATGATTGTAATCACTAAGGAGGCAGTATTGGGCAAGCTAATGGGTCTAAAGGTAGACAAGTCTCCTGGCCCTGATGGGATGCATCCCAGAGTGTTAAAAGAGATGGCTAGGGAAATTGTAAACGCACTAGTGATAATTTATCAAAATTCACTAGACTCTGAGGTGGTCCCAGAGGATTGGAAAGTAGCAAACGTGACACCACTGTTTAAAAAAGGAGGTCGGCAGAAAGCGGGTAATTATAGGCCGGTAAGCTTAACTTCGGCTGTAGGGAAAATGCTGGCATCTATCATTAAGGAGGAAATAGCGGGGCACCTGGAGGGAAATTGTCCCATTGGGCAGACGCAGCATGGGTTCACAAAGGGTAGGTCGTGTCTGACTAATTTGGTAGAATTTTTTGAGGACGTTACCAGTGCAGTAGATAACGGGGAGACAATGGATGTGGTATATCTGGATTTCCAGAAAGCTTTTGACAAGGTGCCACACAAAAGGTTGCTGCATAAACTAAAGATGCATGGCATTGAGGGTAAAGTGGTAGCATGGGTAGCGGATTGGTTAACTAACAGAAAGCAGAGAGTGGGGATAAATGGGTGTTTCTCTGGTTGGCAACCTGTAACTAGTGGGGTCCCTCAAGGATCAGTGTTGGGCCCGCAGTTGTTCACAATTTACATAGACGATTTGGAGTTGGGGACCAAGTGCAATGTGTCACAGTTTGCAGACGACACAAAGATGAGTGGTAAAGCAAAAAGTGCAGAGGATACCGGAAGTCTGCAGAAGGATTTGGATAGGTTAGGTGAATGGGCTAGGGTCTGGCAGATGGAATTCAATGTTGCCAAGTGTGAGGCTATCCATTTTGGGAGGAATAACAGCAGAATGGATTATTATTTAAACGGTAAGATGTTAAAACATGCTGCTGTGCAGAGGGACCTGGGTGTGCTGGTGCACGAGTCACAAAAAGTTGGTGTGCAGGTGCAACAGGTGATTAAGAAGGCTAATCGAGTTTTGTCTTTCATTGCTAGAGGGATGGAGTTCAAGACTAGGGAGGTTATGCTGCAATTGTATAGGGTGTTGGTGAGGCCGCATCTGGAGTATTGTGTTCAGTTTTGGTCTCCTTACCTGAGAAAGGACATATTGGCACTGGAGGGATTGCAGAGGAGATTCACTAGGTTGATCCCAGAGTTGAGGGGATGAGATTATGACGAGAGGTTGAGTAGACTGGGACTGTACTCATTGGAGTTTAGAAGGATGCGGGGGGGATCTTATTGAAACATATAAAATTATGAAGGGGATAGATAGGATTGATGCGGGCAGGTTGTTTCCACTGGTCGGGGAAAGCAGAACTAGGGGGCATAGCCTCAAAATAAGGGGAAGTAGATTTAGGACGGAGTGTAGGAGGAGCTTCTTCACCCAAAGGGTTGTGAATCTCTGGAATTCCTTGCCCAGTGAAGCAGTTGAGGCTCCTTCTTTAAACGTTTTTAAGAAAAAGATAGATACCTTTCTAAAGAATAAAGGGATTCGGGGATATGGTGTACGGGCCGGAGAGTGGAGCTGAGTCCACAAAGATCAGCCATGATCTCATTAAATGGCGGAGCAGGCTCGAGGGGCCAGATGGCCTACTCCTGTTCCTAGTTCTTATGTTCTTATCACCTCACAATTTTCTAAACTAAAGGAGGGTGTTTGTAGTTTATTTGCATCATTATTACAGAAGTGATGCAAACAAACCACTGGATTAATTCAGTGTCTAATTTGCAGAACCTTCAAAACAAAGGTGCATGACTTTGACTATTTAAAAAAAAACAACTACTTTCTATGAAATCATGGCAAACAGAAAAAGACTGCGTTGTGATAAATGGAAATTCAACAACTTATTGTAATATCAACGCAGTGTCCTTTGCTATCAGTATGTGCTGCTATTCATCTTCATCAATGGTCAGGTAGATGCCGTCAAAAGCGAAGTCCCTTTTACTAATGGTAGAACCTGGTGCAGAATAGTTAATTCCCCATCTGAACGACACATAGCAACTTGGAAGGCAGATAAATGGAATTGTATGGAGGAAAGATAAATCATGTACTATCTTCAGAACTGAAACAAATCAAGTCAATGATGACTGTGTCCAGGAATATGAATTGAAAGGTTACTGACCCAGATTTACCCTGGAAGTGCTGCACAGCTTCTTTGTTCCAAATGCTCGCTTGGCTTTACAATTGCATTCAATTTATAAGGGGTCAAAGGAATGAAAAATAGGCTGCAGAATTTGGTTTCCTTGATGATTCTGCCATGCCTCCTGCTGTAAATTAAGCATGTAGAAATCATTAGTTATGTACATCCTGTAACACATTATTATAGGTCACTTTGGCAAGAAGCAGGGAGAACCCATTGTTTGTACTTGCTTTAGCACAGTCCAAAGCCATTGTAACAGTGGGCATGAGGATTTCTTAATCCAGGCAAGAGGTCACTCTCTCAAACACAGGTGAGATGTGACAAGGATTTTACAGAGAGATCCACCAAGCCACTTAAGATGGGCTTTCACATTTATGCAAGGCGCACCATCCGCAGATTTTGGCTCCACAGCCGATTCACCTGGTCGCCCTGCAGGTGGCCTTGGACAAAGCGGAGAGGCAACTGAAGGCCCAGGGGAACACCATTAGGAAGTTGGAGAAGGCCTCAACGGACCAGAGCGACCGGATCATTGCTCTGGAATTGGAGGTAGCGAGGTTGGTGCTAGCACGGGGGAACCTAAAAGGGAAAATTGAAGACAAGGACAATCGATCGCGGAGCCAAAATCTACGTATAGTGGGCCTGCCGGAGGGAACCGAGGGCAGGGACCCCACAGACTTTGTGGCCCAGATGCTGGAAAACCTGGTGGGGAGAGACAGCTCCGCCAAGTGCCAGAGTTGTACAGAGCGCACAGGTTACTCTGGCCGAGACACATGGCCGGGGAGCAGCCGAGGGCCATAAAGGGAAAGCGTCGTGCACTGGGCCGGGCAGACAAAGTCCTGCAACTGGGAATTCACCCGATCAGGATGTACCAGGACATGGGGCAGACCTAGCCAAGCGCCGGGTGAACTTAATAGAGCAAAGACGGCCCTGTACAAAACCTGGGCGAAGTTCGGGTTGCTGTACCAAGCTAAACTATGGGTCACCTTTCAGGGCAGTGAACATTACTTCACTGCCCCCAAGGGCGTGGACAAATCTGGCCAAAAACACGGGATGGGAAGGCAGCAGCAGAGCAAACGATAAGGCAGATACTCCGAAGGGCTGAAACCTGAAAGGACGATTTGTGCGGGTCTGTACCACCATGATTGGAAAGTGGGAGCTAAAACACAAAAATGTGGAGGAGAGGGCAGCAGAGAACAAAGAACAAAGAAATGTACAGCACAGGAACAGGCCCTTCGGCCCTCCAAGCCCGTGCCGACTATGCTGCCCAACTAAACTACAATCTTCTACACTTCCTGGGTCCGTATCCCTCTATTCCCATCGTATTCATGTATTTGTCAAGATGCCCCTTAAATGTCACTATCGTCCCTGCTTCCACCACCTCCTCCGGTAGCGAGTTCCAGGCACCCACTACCCTCTGTGTAAAAAAACTTGCCTCGTACATCTCCTCTAAACCTTGCCCCTCTCACCTTAAACCTATGCCCCCTAGTAACTGACCCCTCTACCCTGGGGAAAAACCTCTGACTATCCACTCTGTCTATGCCCCTCAGAATTTTGTAGATCTCTATCAGGTCGCCCCTCAACCTCCGTCGTTCCAGTGAGAACAAACCGAGTTTATTCAACTGCTCCTCATAGCTAATGCCCTCCATACCAGGCAACATTCTGGTAAATCTCTTCTGCACCCTCTCTAAAGCCTCCACATCCTTCTGGTAGTGTGGCGACCTGAATTGAACACTATACTCCAAGTGTGGCCTAACTAAGGTTCTATACAGCTGCAACATGACTTGCCAATTCTTATACTCAATGCCCCGGCCAATGAAAGCAAGCATGCCGTATGCCTTCTTGACTACCTTCTCCACCTGTGTTTCCCCTTTCAGTGACCGGTGGACCTGTACACCTAGATCGCTCTGACTTTTAATACTCTTGAGGGTTCTACCATTCACTGTATATTCCCTACCTGCAATAGACCTTCCAAAATGCATTACCTCACATTTGTCCAGATTAAACTCCATCTGCCATCTCTCCGCCCAAGTCTCCAAACAATCAAAATCCTGCTGTATCCTCTGACAGTCCTCATCGCTATCCGCAATTCCACAATTTGTGTCGCCTGCAAACTTACTCATCAGACCAGTTACATTTTCCTCCAAATCATTTATATATACTACAAACAGCAAAGATCCCAGCACTGATCCCTGCGGAACACCACTGGTCACAGCCTCCAATTAGAAAAGCATCCTTCCATTGCTACTCTCTGCCTTCTATGACCTAGCCAGTTCTGTATCCACCTTGCCAGCTCACCCCTGATCCCGTTGACTTCACCTTTTGTACTAGTCTACCATGAGGGACCTTGTCAAAGGCCTTACTGAAGTCCATATAGACAACATCCACAGCCCTACCTGCATCAATCATCTTTGTGACCTCCTCGAAAAACTCTATAAAGTTAGTGAGACACGACCTCCCCTTCACAAAACCATGCTGCCTCTCACTAATACGTCCATTTGCTTCCAAATGGGAGTAGATCCTGTCTCGAAAACTTCTCTCCAGTAATTTCTCTACCACTGAAGTAAGGCTCACCGGCCTGTAGTTCCCTGGATTATCCTTGCTACCCTTCTTAAACAGAGGAACAACATTGGCTATTCTCCAGTCCTCCGGGACATCACCTGAAGACAGTGAGGATCCAAAGATTTCTGTCAAGGCCTCAGCAATTTCCTCTCCAGCCTCCTTCAGTATTCTGGGGTAGATCCCATCAGGCCCTGGGGACTTATTTACCTTAATATTTTTTAAGACACCCAACACTTCGTCTTTTTGGATCTCAATGTGACCCAGGCTATCTACGCACCCTTCTCCAGACTCAACATCTACCAATTCCTTCTCTTTGGTGGATACTGATGCAAAGTATTCATTTAGTACCTCGCCCATTTCCTCTGGCTCCACACATAGATTCCCTTGCGTATCCTTCAGTGGGCCAACCCTTTCCCTGGCTACCCTCTTGCTTTTTATGTACGTGTAAAAAGCCTTGGGATTTTCCTTAACCCTATTTGCCAATAACTTTTCGTGACCCCTTCTAGCCCTCCTGACTCCTTGCTTAAGTTCCTTCCTACTTTCCTTATATTCCACACAGGCTTTGTCTGTTCCCAACCTTTTAGCCCTGGCAAAGCCTCCTTTTTCTTTTTGACGAGGCCTACAATATCTCTCGTTATCCAAGGTTCCCGAAAATTGCCGTACTTATCCTTCTTCCTCGCAGGAACATGCCGGTCCTGAATTCCTTTCAACTGACACTTGAAAGCCTCCCACATGTCAGATGTTGATTTGCCTCAAACATCTGCCCCAATCTAGGTTCTTCAGTTCCCGCCTAATATTGTTATAATTAGCCTTCCCCCAATTTAGCACATTCATCCTAGGACCACTCTTATCCTTGTCCACCAGCACTTTAAAACTTACTGAATTGTGGTCACTGTTCCCGAAATTCTCCCTTACTGAAACTTCTACCACCTGGCCGGGCTCATTCCCCAATACCAGGTCCAGTACTGCCCCTTCCCTAGTTGGACTGCCTACATATTGTTTTGAGAAGCCCTCCTGGATGCTCCTTACAAACTCTGCCCTGTCTAAGCCCCTGGCACTAGGTGAGTCCCAGTCAATATTGGGGAAGTTGAAGTCTCCCATCACAAGAACTCTGTTGCTTTTACTCCTTTCCAAAATCTGTCTACCTATCTGCTCCTCTATCTCCCGCTGGCTGTTGGGAGGCCTGTAGTAAACCCCCAACATTGTGACTGCACCCTTCTTATTCCTGATCTCTACCCATATAGCCTCACTGCCCTCGGAGGTGTCCTCCCGTAGTACAGCTGTGATATCCTCCCTAACCAGTAGCGCAACTCCGCCACCCATTTTACATCCCCCTCTATCCCGCCTGAAACATCTAAATCCTGGAACGTTTAGCTGCCAATCCTGCCCTTCCCTCAACCAGGTCTCTGTAATGGCAACAACATCATAGTTCCAAGTACTAATCCAAGCTCTAAGTTCATCTGCCTTACCCGTAATACTTCTTACATTAAAACATATGCACTTCAGGCCACCAGACCCGCTGTGTTCAGCAACTTCACCCTGTCTGCTCTGCCTCAGAGCCACACTGTCCCTATTCCCTAGTTCTCTTTCAATGCTCTCACCTTCTGACCTGTTGCTCCCATGCCCACCCCCCTGCCATACTAGTTTAAACCCTCCCGTGTGACACTAGCAAACCTCACAGCCAGGATATTTATGCCTCTCCAGTTTAGATGCAACCCGTCCTTCTTATATAGGTCACACCTGCCCCGGAAGAGCTCCCAGTGGTCCAGATAACGGAAACCCTCCCTCCTACACCAGCTGTTTAGCCACGTGTTTAGCTGCTCTATCTTCCTATTTCTAGCCTCACTGGCAGGTGGCACAGGGAGTAATCCCAAGATTACAACCCGAGAGGTCCTGTCTTTTAACTTTCTGCCTAGCTCCCTGAACTCCTGCTGCAGGACCTCATGCCCCTTCCTGCCTATGTCGTTAGTACCAATATGTACAACGACCTCTGCCTGTTTGCCCTCCCCCTTCAGGGTGCCCTCTACCCGTTCGGAGACATCCTGGACCCTGGCACCAGGGAGGCAACATACCATCCTGCAGTCTCTTTCACGTCCACAGAAGCGCCTATCTGTGCCCCTGACTATAGAGTCCCCTATTACTATTGCTCTTCTGCGCTTTGACCCTCCCTTCTGAACATCAGAGCCAGCCGTTGTGCCACTGCTCTGGCTGCTGCTGTTTTCCCCTGATAGGCTATCCCCCCCGACAGTATCCAAAGGGGTATACCTGTTCGAGAGGGGGACAACCACAGGGGATTCCTGCACTGACTGCCTGCCCTTTCTGCTGGTCACCCATTTCTCTGCCTGCACCTTGGGTGTGACCACATTTATATAACTGCTATCTATGACACTTTCCGCCACCTGCATGCTCCTAAGTGCATCCAATTGCTGCTCCAACCGAACCATGCGGTCTGTGAGGAGCTCCAGTTGGGTGCACTTTCTGCAGATGAAGCCATCCGGGATGCTGGAAGCCTCCCGGACCTGCCACATCTCACAGCCAGAGCACTGCACCCCTCTAACTGACATTGCGTCAATTAATTAGTAAATTAAAGTTAAAAGTTAAAATTTGAAAAAAAACGTTACTGTTAACTATCTGTTTCCGAGCACTAGATTTCTACTATAAATGTGAAAGCTAAATATAGTACTCTCCAATCTCTGGCTTAGATACCCCTCTAAATTATAATTAAGTAATTATGTTTAATTAGTTACCAATGCTTAATTTTTTAAATTTAGTGTAGATTCCCAACCAGCCACTCAGGTCACAGCTTTTCTGTGATGTCACTTCAGTTTCCCCCACCCCCACACTCACACAATTTGAAAAGGTAATAAAAGTAAAAATGAGTAAAAATCACTTACTTACCTTCTGAGGGTCTGATGCTCTCTGGTTCTCTCCCTGACAGAGACTGCTCCTCCTCCTCCGAACGGCTCCCGAAACCTTTTAACATCTCTGCTCCGACTCGCAGCTCCAGCGCTTTTTAAATCTCCGCTCCGACTCGCAGCTCCAGCGCTTTTTAAATCTCCGCTCCGACTCGCAGCTCCTGCTCTTTTTAAATCTCCGCTCCGACTCGCAGCTCCCGCGCTTTTTAAATCTCCGCTCCGACTCGCAGCTCCTGCTCTTTTTAAATCTCCGCTCCGACTCGCAGCTCCCGCGCTTTTTAAATCTCCGGGAGAGGGGGAAGGGGAAGATAGATAGTGGGCGAAGGAGAGGCCTAGTCCGACCCCAGGAGGGGGAAACAGAGGGACGGACCGGGGGGGGGGGGGGGGGGGGCGCTCTATGCTGACTACAACAGATCTCACATGGCATCAAGGAACATGATGGTGCCGCAAACAACCACTTTGGTCAGTCACCAAACAAAGGGAAACCCCGAGGCACAGGGGCCTGACCTCATGGCTAATGCCGTGACCCCGGCAATTTTGGATGGGCCCCTAACAAAGGGAAACCCCGGCGTGCAAGGTTGATTCTAGAAGATAAATATGGGTGACCCCATGGGGGGGGGGGCACGAACAGAACCCCCCCCCCCCCACCAGAATGGTCACCTGGAACATCAGGAGACTTAACGGCCCAGTGAAAAGATCCAGAGTCATCGCACACCTGGAAAGAGACACATCTGAGGGAGAAGGACCTACTGCGGGTAAGAAAGAGCTGGGTGGGACCGACGTACCATTCATGCTATGGAATGAGAGCTAGAGAGGTAGCGATACTGCTAAATAAGAGGACAGTGCTTACAGTGGCAGGGACAGTTACGGATCCAGGGGGACAGTATGTTATGGTCAGTGGCAGAGAAACACACGACTCATCACAGGGGTAGTAAGATCAGAATAATCCACGATTGTAACCTCCGACCACGCTCCACACTACATGGAAGTGAGGTTGGGGATGGGACGTGCCCAATTCCCCCCATTGAGGTTGGACATGACCCTCCTTGTCGACAAGGGCTTTTGCGATAGAATATCATAGGCCAGAGATGGGTACAAAACCAATAAACCAATAACCAGAATGGGGAAGTCTCACCCTCCACGTTCTGGGAGATGCTGAAGGCTGTAGTCAGGACTAAGATTATCGCTTATAAAGCGCATAGAGATAGGGAAGAGAGGACGGCTGGGCAACAACTAGTTGACTCCATACTGGAGGTAGACCAGCAATACACCACGGCCCCAACCGTAAAAGTTCTGGTGGAGAGGAAAAAGCAACAAATTGACTTTGACCTGCTCTCCACTGGGAAAGCAGTGCTCCAACTCCGCCAGACACGGGAGACCTTCTATGAACATGGAGACAAGGCCTGCAGGCCCACCAGCTGAGAAAGCAGGCAACCATGAGGGAAAGTGAACAGATTTGGGACATCAACGGCATACTGGTAAATGAATCAGAAAAGGTCAACGAAGCATTAAACGCCTTCTATAGAAGGCTGTACACCTCCGAGCTCCCAAGGTGGACTCAAGGATGAAGCAGTTCCTCTATGGACTGGACATTCCAGTCATGGGGGAGGGTGGGAAAAGGGGGCTGGAAGCATTGCCGGACCTGCGGGGAAGTCATGAAGAGCATTAGCTCCATGCAGGCAGGGAAGGCATCGTGGCCAGTTGATTTCCTCGCAGACTTCCACAAACAATTTGTGGCAGCACTGGCCCCGCACTTGCGGGAGATGTTCACAGACTCGTGAGCAAGGGGAATGCAGCCACCAACTCGAGAACACGCCTCAATCTCACTGATAATAGCGCCAGAAATGATCATATCCCTGGACGCAGAAAAGGCGTTCGGCAGAGTCGAGTGGAAGTACCTCATAGAGGTACTGGAGCGATTTGGGCTTGGATCAGAGTTCATCACCTGGGTGAAAATTTTGTACAACACTCCCATGGCGAGCGTGCGGACCAACACCACCAACTCTAAATACTTCCAGCTGCACAGAGGCACAAGGCAGGGGTGCCCGCTGTCCACGCTACGGTTCGCTCTGGCAATTGAGCCACTAGGGATCACCTTCAGGTCAGTGAAAGGCTGGAGGGGGATCCAGGGGGGGGACAAAGAGTATAGAGTCTCACTTTATGCGGATGACCGACTCCTCTACGTCTCGGACCCCCAAGCCAGCATGGAAGGGATTAGGAAGCTCCTGAAAGAGTTTGGAGCCTTTTCGGGCTATAAACTCAACCTGAACAAGAGTGACATTTTCCCAGCGAACCTGCAAGGGAGAGGGGCAGAGCTGGAGGGACT
Organism: Scyliorhinus torazame; assembly: GCF_047496885.1. Lineage (NCBI taxonomy): Eukaryota > Metazoa > Chordata > Chondrichthyes > Carcharhiniformes > Scyliorhinidae > Scyliorhinus > Scyliorhinus torazame. Next base: position 56,903,645 of record NC_092713.1, on the reverse strand, counting down.
GGCGCTCAATAAGCCCAAAACAAATTCCGCTACCTGGGGATCCAAATTACTCATGACTGGACACGGATCCACAAATGGAACCTGACGAGTCTGGTGGAGGAAGTATAAAAGGACCTGCAGAGGTGGGACACACTCCCACTCTCGCTGGAGGAGAGAATACAGACGATCAAGATGAACATATTGCCCAGGTTCTCCTTCAGATCCATACCAATCTACATTGGGGAGGTGGTGGCGTGGAGGTATTGTCACTGGACTAGTAAACCAGAGACCCACAGTAATGCTCTGGAGATCCAGGTTCAAATCCCGCTACTGAAAATGGTGAAATTTTAATTCAATAAAAATCTGGAATTAAAAGCGAATGATGGCCATGAAACCATTGTCGATTGTCATAAAAATCTGGTTCACTAATGTCCCTTAGGGAAGGAAACCTGCCATCCTTACCAGGTCGGGCCTACATGAGACTCCAGACCCACAGCAATGTGGTTGACTCTTAACTGACCCCTCAAGGGCAATTAGGGATGGGCAATAAATGCTGGCACGTCCTGCAACGCCACCGCCCCATGAACAAATTAAAAAAAAAACATCACCAAAGTCTTTTTAAACATGCAAGACAAACTAAGCTGTGTTTTTGCGCGCGCGCGCGTGTGTGTGTGTGGGGGGGGGGGGGGGGAAGAGAGAGAGAGAGAGAGAAGAGAGGGAGAAAGAAACCAAGGATTCCCAAAGGGTCCTACAAAGGGATAGAAACATGGGAGGCCTGGAACTCCCAAACCTACAATACTACCACAGAAAAAAATGTGAGGGGAGGGGTGAAGAAGCCAGAAGCAGACTGGGTGAGGATGGAGTTCTTGCATAGGATCTCTCTCCGAGTCGTACTCACGACAGAACTCCCATCCCCGCCAACCAAACACTCAAAAAGCCCAGTGGTAATAGCCAAACCCCGGACATGGAACCAGCTAAGGCAACACTTTGGCCTGACCGAAATGGCCATCATGGCCCCCGTCTGCAACAACCACAGGTTCATGCCAGCCACAATGGACGCCACCTTTGAAAGGCGGAGACAGGACGGGAAAACGTTGACAGTTAGTGACTTTTACATGGACGATATACTAGCGACGCTAGTAGAACTGACAGAGAGGTTTCAACTGCCCAAAGGAAACAAGCTACAACATAGACACATCATAAACCTCCTCTGTAGGGAATGACGACGTACCCATGGATGTCGGGACACTCACTGGTAGGGGAGCTGTTGGACGCAGGTAACTTACGGAGGGGGAACTGGAGAGTCCTACATGGGCGACTGTTGGAAGAGGCACGCTCCCCGCTGGACGAGACAAGAGAAAAATGGAAGGTAGAAGTCGGGTGGGGACTCTGGATCAAGGCACTGAACAGGGCAAACTCCACCTCTGTATGCTGTTGCCGATTCTTTTTCTACTTGGTCTTTTCTGTGGCTCTGTTCCAATTAGGACAATCAGTGAATTTGCCTTTCTTTCTATATTGTCTATGTCCGAATGCTTAGAGTCGCCAGGTAACGAATGATACCACCACAAGTTTCAACCGGCTATCGATCAAAGAGCCAAACACCAGTTAGTTAATTCAAGGTCAAGGGTACTTTATTTACACACAATTAGTCATGCAACATAAACACTACTAGTTAACGACACCTATCAACTAAGACAACCTGTACTTAACTTCGGGCACCCGGCTTAGGTCAGAAAACAGTGGCCGCTGTTCAATTCTGGATCTCGCGGGTTCGAAGGAGTAACTGCTGCTCAGCTGGGCTCATCCGTCTGGTAGCGGGCGTTGAACTTGGACTCGCTTCTGGGGTTGCTGCAATTGCCGATGACAGTGACCGGGGTACCAAGGCCAAAAGAGAGCGAACATATGGCGAACTGTTCTTCTTATACTCTGGGGGTTTTCGCGCTCTTTTGGGTGGTCCTTCGATTTGGGCCTTACTAATTGGGTGATCCCTGATCACTCCGTTCGATTCCTTAACCAATAAGTGGGCGGGGATCTGGATGGCTGGGCGTGTCCCAAGCGGTCACTGACCCTGTTGTTTGCATTTCCCTTGAACAGGGGGTGGCGCCGAAATGTCTGGGACTGTCCCGGTTGCTTGAGTACCAGTCCTTTGTTTTGGTGGAGATGGGCCATCGAAATGCTAATCGGCCTGATTAACATGCTAATTGGACGGAGTTTTGATACCGTCTGGACTTTTGCTGACAAATATGCATTTCAGGCTCCGAGCCTGCCTGATTCTTGGCTTGTCCATTTTACCCGCCAGGCTTTGCGAGTTCCTCTGCACCTAGTTGGAAGTAGCCATCCCAGATGGCTACAACGCGCAAGGTTAAGCCTAATGCAACTAAAAGGTGGCGCACAGAGCACACCTGGCCAGAACCCGAATGAACAGGTTCTTCCTGCAGGTGGAGGACAAATGTGAACGGTGCCAGGGAGGCCCGGCCAACATGTCCTGGGCCTACTCAAGAGTTGCCAGGTTCTGGACAATCTTCTTTGAGGCAATATCCAAGGTTGTGGGGATGAGGGTGAAGCCATGCCCAAGAGTGGCAGTCTTCGGGGTATCCGAGCAGCGAAAACTCTTTATGGGCAGAAGAGTCGCCGCCCTTGCCTTTGCCTAACCGGCCGCCGGAGAATCCTACTCGGCTGGCACCAACAGCACCACCCAAGGCTGCAGACTGTCCAACCTGTTGGAATTCGTCCAACTGGCGAAAAATTTATCATCCGTGGCTCAGAAGAGGGCTTCCACAAGACATGGAAACCGTTCACCAACTTGTTCCAAGACCTGCTCGTAGGCAGCAGTCAATAGATTGGGAGGGGAAAACACAGGCATGCCACAAAAATGTAAAGGAAAGAGTGGGGGGAATGGGGAAGGAAGGGAAGGAGATGTAGGTGGGGGGGGGGGGGGGGGGGGAGAGAGGAGGAAGGGGGGGGAGGAGGAGGAAGGGGGGGGATGAAGAGGCAGAAGGTAGGCAGAGTCACGGAGGAGGGACCCAAAAACAGGATCAGAGGGTGCCAGATCACAACACAGCTCTATATACACGTGTCGCACTCTGTATGGGGGATATCAATTATCAACACCACCCCCCCCCTCCCCCACCCGCCCTCCTACTCCCAAGGTGAAATTTTAAAAAATAAAACTTTGATAGCCATGTACCATAAAACATGAAAATCAATAAAAAACATTTAAAAAATACAGAATAGAAAACACAACCGTACATTGTATAAGCCAAGGAAAAAATTACATCTGGGGAAGTCTTAATGTCTTCCAACAACTGAATTCTGAATTTTAGAACAAATTCACCACATTGTATCTGATGCATTACATGAGCACAGTAATCTTTGGGACCGTCTAACAATTATAAGCATTTGATAGAACTCCATATCCACCACCTCCTTGACAACTGTTTAAACTAACTGTCACTAACTTAAACATTTGTTCTTAAAAGGAAGACTCGCAAGTCAAAATTGCTCACAACACAGATTATACTGTGATTCATGACGTTTCAAAGTACACACCATTTCAACAAAGCATATACAATCAATGAAATCATATTTTATTCGCTTTAGCATTTAGATACAGCCATGGACTATTAGGCACAGCGCAGCACTTTGCAACCAAAATCCAATTACAATCAATGTTTGCTGCACTCATTACTTGTGAGTCATCCTTCAAGGTGAATTGGCGTATGGCAAGGTTAAAAAATATATTTTAGCTGCTTTGTTTTTATTTCTTTAAACTTAAATCGCCGCCAATGGAAAAGAAAATTAGGCGAGGTTTCGATTAACTAGCAGCCAGTTTTCAGTGTTGATAAATGTGACAATTACTCCAGCAATGCCTTAAAATGGGGGAAAGGGAAAGAGAATGAAAGAGATGGAAATTGGGAAAGAGAGCGAGAGAGATTGGAAAAGGGAAAGAAAGAGAGAGATGGAAAAGGGAAAGAGAAGGATGGAGAAGGGAGAGTGAAAGTGAGGGAAGATAGTTGGTGAGGGAAGCGAAAGAGGAGAAAGACAGAAAGGAAGTTGAGGAGAGAGAGAAAGGGGAGGAAGAAAGAATCTGAAATCTATTCCAATCAAATGACAAAATTATACTGTATAGTCATTCAAATTGTGTTCCAGGTTTAAATAAAATTGCACTAATCTGTGAAAAACATTGCCAATTTTAAAAGATCGATTTTTGGCAGGACAGTATTTGTCGTTATGTTAATGGAAAGGCAGAAAATAAATAGAGTAAACTTGACATAAGATGTGCATTGATAGACATCGACAGAGTTTGGATATTGTCTGTAAATTTCAATTGATTTCTTTGATAAATTATGGACTCTAATGCAGAAAGGGTAGAATGAGCAATGGGCTCAACTAGAAGGAATGCACCAAAATGATTCATATCTCACATAGCCGCGTCCATTTTGCATCATTGCTGCCCATTCTGTCTTAAATAAGTTACACAAAGCAGATGAAGATACTTTTTTAAAAAATATTTCTTATTCTCCTTTTTCACATTTTCTCCCAAATTTACACCCACCAACAATAAACAATAATCAGTAACAAATATGTCAATCCCCATATCAATAACAACGATGCCATCTTCCCACCAAACCCCCAAACAGTAGCCCGAATGTTCGCATAAACAAATAACAAAAAGGAATCAGGAATCACCCATAGTCACCATTAACACACACCGCCCTCCTCCCCCGAGCCCTCCCACCCAACTCATGTTCGATGTTATCCAGTTCTAGAAAGTGCATGACGAATAATGCCCATGAATTTTGGAACCCCTCAATAGTTCCCCTCAGTTCAAACTTAACCTTCTCAAGAGTCAAGAATTCCAACAAGTCCCCCCGCCACGCCAGGGCACAGGGTGGAGAGGCTGCTCTCCATCCCATCAGGATCCGCATTTGGGCGATCAACGAGGCGAAGGCTACAACATCTGCCTCCGCACCCGTTTCCAACCCTGGCTGGTCCGACACCCCGAATATGGCCACCCGGGGGCCCGCGTCCGGTTTCACATGTACCACTTTAGAAATTACCCTAAAAACCTCCTTCTAGTAATCCTCTAGCTTTAGAACATAGAACAGTACAGCACAGAACATGCCCTTCGGCCCTCGATGTTGTGCCGAGTTTTGTCCGAAGCCAAGATCAAGCTATCCCACTCCCTGTCATTCTGGTGTGCTCCATGTGCCTATCCAATAACCGCTTGAAAGTTCCTAAAGTGTCCGACTCCACAGCAGGCAGTCCATTCCACACCCTAACCACTCTCTGAGTAAAGAACCTACCTCGGACATCCCTCCTATATCTCCCACCCTGAACCTTATAATTATGCCCCCTTGTAACAGCTACATCCACCCGAGGAAATAGTCTCTGAACATTCTTTTGGAACAATACCGTTCAGAACAATAACAATCCTTGGCTTTTCCACCTCCATTATAATTCCTCCAAGCCATACACCTTTCCTTGGTCAAGGAGTTTGATTTGGTAGTGTAGTACCGTCAATATGGCGCAAGGCAGGTTGAGGTAATGTCAATTGAAGGCTTTATTAAGCAGAACTTTATCCCCAGCAACGTGGTTACAGAATGCAGCTGCTGAGGGAAATGGAGGGAAAAGCTGGGTTCTTATACCGGCATTTCTGGGTGGAGTCCAGTAGGTGGCAGATCCTATCAGGACCTGGCATCCCTCCACCAATAGCCTGTCGACACATGGTGTACCGTATGACCCCTAATACATACCACCACATTCACCCCTTGTTGAAAAAGAACCTGGCGGGATGGTGGTTCGCATGGTGGTAGGGGTTTACAGAGTCGGTACTGTGCCATAACTTTGAACAAAACACAAAATTATCGCTTCAACTGGGCCAACGCGCCAAACAGGGTCGGCATGATGCCATAACTATAACAAGACACAATAACTGAAAACGTTGAGAGTTAAAGTGATTCGATGAGCCGGATGGGCGCCCTGGTCGTCCTTTCCGATCGTCTCGGGTGTGGTGGTGATGGCGCTGGCTCGAGTCCCGTCGACTCTGGGAGCGGCTGTCCCCTGTGTCCTTACTCCTGGGCGGGTCTGGGAGGAGAACCGAACCCCCCGGGAAGGGGGTGGCCGAACCCCCCGGGAAGGGGGTGGCTGCGGGATGAACCGGCGGGAGTGAGGAGGTGGTGATTGGCGTTGGGGGGGGGGGGGGGGGTGTGGGTAGCTCCGGCGGGCGCCAGGTCTCGCAGGGAGACCATGTCCTGTCAGCCATCGGGGTACTCCACATAGGCGTATTGCGGGTTGGCGTGAAGGAGATGCGCCCGTTCCACCAACGGATCTGACTTGTGCGCCCGCACGTTTCCAGAGCAGAATGGGTCCCGGAGCTGCTAGCCAGGTCGGAAGTGGCGTTCCAGAGGAGGACTTCCTAGGAAAGAGGAGGAGGCGCTCGTGAGGCGTTTGATTCGTGGTGGTACACAGCAGGGACCGGATAGAGTGAAGGGCATCCGGGAGGACTTCCTGCCAGCGGGAAATTGGGAGACTCCTAGACCGGAGGGCCAGCAAGACGGCCTTCCAGATCGTTCCATTCTCCCTTTCTACCTGCCCGTTCCCCCGGGGGTTGTAACTGGTCGTCCTGCTCGAGGCTATCCCCTTGCTGAGCAGGAATTGACGCAGTTCATCACTCATAAAGGAGGACCCCCTGTCGCTATGGATATAGTCGGGGAAACTGAACAGTGTAAAAATGGTACCGAGGGCTTTAATGACCGTGGACGCTGTCATGTCGGGGCAGGGGATGGCGAAAGAGAAACGGGAGTATTCGTCAACGACGTTCAGGAAGTACGCGTTGCGATCGGTGGAGGGGAGGGGGCCTTTGACATCCAAACTGAGGCGTTCAAAGGGTCGAGAGGCCTTAACCAGGTGCGCTCTATCTGGCCTGAAAAAGTGCGGTTTGCACTCAGCGCAGATCTGGCAGTTTCTGGTGACTGTTCAGACATCCTCGACGGAGTAAGGGAGGTTGCCGGCTTTAAGGAAGTGGTAGAAACGAGTGACCCCCAGGTGGCAGAGGTCCTCGTGGAGGGCTTGTAGACGGTCCACTTGTACATTGGCACATGTGCCGCGAGATAGGGCATCGGATGGCTCGTTCAGCTTTCCAGGACTGTACAAGATCTCATAATTGAAGGTGGAGAGTTCGATCCTCCACCGCAAGATCTTGTCGTTCTTGATCTTGCCCCGCTGTGCATTATCGAACATGAAGGCAACCGACCGTTGGACAGTGAGGAGAGTGAATCTCCTACCGGCCAGGTAATGCCTCCAGTGTCGCACAGCTTCCACTATTGCTTGTGCCTCCTTTTCCACTGAGGCGTGGAGGATTTCTGAAGCGTGGAGGGTTCGGGAGAAGAAGGCCACGGGTCTGCCTGCTTGGTTGAGGGTGGCCGCCAGAGCTACATCCGATGCGTCGCTCTCGACCTGGAAGGGGAGGGGCTCGTCGATGGCGCGCATCGTGGCCTTTGCGATATCCGCTTTGATGCGGCTAAAGGCCTGGCATGCCTCTGTCGACAGGGGGAAAGTAGTGGACTGGATTAGCGCATGGGCCTTGTTGGCATATTGTGGAACCCACTGGGCGTAATAAGAAAAGAAGCCCAAGCAACGTTTCAGGGTTTTTGGCACAGTGGGGGAGAGGGAACTCCATGAGGGGGCGCATGCGTTCGGGGTCAGGGCCTATCACTCCATTACGCACTACGTATCCCAGGATGGCTAGACGATCGGTGCGGAACACGCATTTTTCTTTGTTGTAAGTGAGGTTCAGGGCGTGAGCGGTCTGGAGGAATTTTTGGTGGTTGGCGTCGTGGTCCTGCTGGTCATGGCCGCAGATGGTGACGTTGTCGAGATACGGGAACGTGGCCCGTAAACCGTGCTGGCCAAACATTCGGTCCATCTCTCGTTGGAAGACCTAGACTCCGTTCGTGACGCCGAATGAAACCCTTAAAAAGTGGTATAACCGCCCGTCTGCTTCAAAGGCAGTATAGTTGCGGTCACCGGGACGGATGGGGAGCTGGTGGTAGGCGGACCTGAGGTCCACGGTGGAAAAGACCTTGTACTGTGCAATCCGATTGACCATGTCGGATATGCGGGGGAGAGGGTACGCATCTAGCTGAGTGTACCTGTTGATGGTCTGACTATAGTCAATGACTATCCCCGGTCTTAACGACTGCCACCTGGGCTCTCCAAGGACTGTTGCTAGCCTGGATGATGCCTTCCTTCAGCAGCCTCTGGACTTCGGACCGGATAAATGCTCGGTCCTGGGCGCTGTACCGTCTGCTCCTTGTGGCGACGGGTTTGCAATCCGGGGTGAGATTCACAAACAAGGAAGGCGGTTCAACCTGGAGGGTCGCAAGGCCGCAGACAGTCAGTGGGGGTACAGGGCCGCCAAATTTAAATGTTAAACTCTGGAGGTTGCATTGGAAGTCCAACCTTAGGAGTGTGGGCGCACAGAGATGGGGGAGGACATACAGCCGGTAATTTCGGCACTCCCTCCCCTGCACTGTTAGGTTAGCGATGCAGAACCCCGTGATCTGAACGGAGTGGGATCCCGCCGCCAGGAAAATTTTCTGGGTGCTTGGTCGAATTACGAGGGAACAGCGCCTTACCGTGTCCGGATGGATGAAGCTCTCCGTGCTCCCAGAGTCGATGAGACACGGCGTCTCGTAGCCATTCACTAGGACTGTAGTGATTGCAGTCTGGAGCGTCCGGGGTCACGACTGGTCGAGGGTCGTCAAAGCCAGACGTGGTTGTTGAAGTTGAGCATCGTAATCAGGCAGTATGTGGCCGTCTGTGTCGGGGTCCTTCAGCCAATATGGCGGCGTCCACGGATCGAGCGCGGTCGGGGGTGGACAAAATGGCGGCACCCATCTCTCCCTCGTGGCGTCCGGGGTCCAAAATGGCAGCGTCCGTTGGTCGCACGTGGATCGCTGGGCGGGCTGGGTCTGTGGTCCCGTTTCTTCCCTGGAGATAGCGGCGACCCCGCGGGTCTTGCACACCGTCGCGCTGTGGCCCTTCTTCCCGCAGCTTTTGCAGGTAGCCGCGCGGGCCGGGCAACGCTGCCGAGGGTGTTTTGGCTGGCCGCAAAAATAGCAGCGGGGCCCCTTTTGGTCTGGTGTTTTGGCCTCGCAGGTTTGCGGGGGTGGGGGGGGGTTGTCGGAGTGTCGACCGCAGCAGGGGTCCATGGAGCCCAAGGGGCTGTAGTGCGGTCGGGGGCATAGGCGCGGGCGTTACGCGAGGCCACATCGAGGGATGCCGCCAGGGCCCGAGCTTCTGTAAGTCCCAGAGATTCTTTCTCCAGAAGCCTCTGGCGGATTTGGGAAGAGGCCAAACCTGCCACATACGCATTGCGGACCAGGAGCTCTGTGTGTTCATTTGCTGTTACCGCCGGGCAGTTGCAGTTTCGACCCAGGATCTGCAGGGCGTTATAAAACTCGTCCAGCGATTCTCCAGGAAATTGCCGCCGTGTAGCGAGCTGGTAGCGAGCAAAAACCTGGTTGGCAGGCCGGATGTAGATATCCTTCAGCGCGACGATGGCACCGGTGAAACCGTCCTCGTCCTCGATAAGGGAGTAGACGTCAGGACTCACCCTGGAATAGCGGACCTGCATCTTTTGTTCGTCAGTCGGTGTGCCGGGGGCCGTTCGGAGGTAGCCCTCAAAGCATGCCAGCCAGTGCTTGAAGATAGAGGTCGAGTTAGCTGCCTGTAGTTCCTTCCTCTTTTCCAGCTTTGCTGGGTCCCCATCCTCTGCATAACTCCTATCTACCTCCAACATCTCATCTATTACCCTCTGCCGCTCCAACCACTCCTCTTTGTCCACCCTGGCCTTGAACAAAATCCCCTCCCCCCTCACCACCGCCTTTAGAGCCTCCCAGACAACTGCCTTCGACACCTCACCCGTACAGTTGAAACCTACATATTCCTCAATTACCATTTCAATTTTGTCACAGAATACTTGATCCCCCACAAGTCCCACATCTAATTTCCACCCCGGCCTCTGCGCTACCCCCTTCTCCAGCACCATATCCACCCAATGCGGAGCATGATATGACACTGCAATTGCCTAGTATTCCGACCCCTTAACCTCAGCCAGCAAAGCCTTCCCCACCAACAAAAAGTCGATCCGCGAATATACCTTATGGATTGCTGAGAAAAACGAGTACTCCCGCTCCCTCGGGTGCAGAAACCTCCAAGGGTCCACTCCTCCCATTTCCACCATCTGCCCAGCTAACGCCTTCGGCCCCCTGATGGGACCAGCGAGCACGGCTGTAACCTGTCCAACCTCCTGCACCAAGTTCCAGTCCCCCCCCCCCCCACTATCAGTTGCTGTGTGTCCAAGTCGGGGATGGCCCCAAACACCACCGTTGCGAATCCCACATCATCCCAATTGGGGCCATATACACTTAACAGCGCCACTAACCTCCCCTCCACCACCTCTGTCATAATCACATATCTACCCCCCTAATCTGCCACCACCTTTCTCTACCTGGAAGCGTACTCTTTTCTGACCATTACCGCTACCCCTCAAGCCCTTCCGTCAAGTCCAGAGTGAAACACCTGACTAACCCAGCCCTTAAGTCTCACCTGGTCTGTCACCCTCAAGTGAGGCTCCTACAGCATTGCTATATCGCCTTTCAAACTTTTAAGATGCGCAAGCTCCCTTGACCTCTTAACCGGACCTCCTAATCCCCTCACGTTCCACGTGACTTTCCTAACTGGGGGTCTCTCACCCCCCCCACCCTTCTTATCCACCATCATCATACCACCGGGCCCTGTCTCATGAGCATGACCCACCCCTATCCATTATTAACATTGAACCCCTTCCCCCCTCACTCCCAAACCTCTCCCCCCCCCCCTCCTCACCTTTCCTCTCGAAAAAACATCTCCCAGCATCAATCCCGTCCCGCCCCCTCACTCGCCTTGTAGACCCATCAAAACCTGCTAACCAGGCTCCAATGGCCGCAGCCCTCCTTTCACCTCACCTCCGTTCACCAGCTGACTTTAATTAGCTAGTGCGGGTGGCTCCCCCTGCCAAGGTACACCGTCCCCTCTCACCCAGTCACAGAGAAACAAAAAACAAAAACAACAATCCAACTCATACAATTCACTAAAATAAGATATAACTGTCGGAACACAAAATGCCAATCAACCCAACCAATAACTTGAGCTCTGTAACAATGTGAAGAGAAGTAAATTACAATACACGTCAGTAAAAAGGAAGTTATAACATTTATACACTTTCCAGTTCCCCAATCACTGCACAGTCTCTCTTCCAGCTCCGCTCCTCACATCTGTCCCAAGCCTTCTGCCCTCACGAACGCCTCAGCCACCTCCGCTGTATCAAAATAAAATAAAAAGTCTTTGGCATCATACGTTACTCTCAGCTTCGCCGGGTATACCATACCAAATCGTACCCCCTTTTTGTACAGTGCCGCCTTCACTCACCCGAACGCCGCTCGTCAAGTCCTGATAGATCCGAACTCCAGTACCGTCCCACTGCACCTCGCGCTTCTGCTTCGCCCAGCTTAACACCTTCTCCTTCATGCAGTACTTATGGAAGCAGATAATTACTGCTCTTGGCGGCTCATTCGCCTTGCGCTTCGGCCTTAATGACCAATGAGCTCGGTCCAGCTCGTACCGGAGATAGATAGGTTCTTGATTAATAAGGGGATGAGGTGTTATGGGGAAAACGTAGGAGAATGGGGATGAGAAAATTATCAGCCATGATTGAATAACGGAGTAGACTCGATGGGCCAAGTGGCCTAATTCTGCTCCAATGTCTTATGGTCACATGACTGGATGGGAGGAAGGAGGCGAAGAAAGCATACGAGATACTTGCTTTTCTTAGCCAAGGCACAGAGTATAAGATCTGGAAGGTTACGTTGGAATTGTACAATACCCGAGTTAAGACACAGTGATGTGTGTAGTTCTGTTCACTGCACTGCAGAAAATATGAGATTTTGCTGGGGAGGGTACAGAGATCTATGAATATGCTGCTTAGACTGGTGAATTTTAGCCATGCAGAAAGATTGTGTGGGGTTGTTCCTTTGGAACAGAGGCAGCTCAGAGGAGACCTAATTGAATTGTATAAACTTACAAGGGGTCTAGATAGAATGGATAGGAAGGTTCTTTCTCCTTTGTTAAAGGGTCCATAACCAGGGGGTGTGGTGATATACATCACTGTAAGTACACAAAGGGTCAATGTAAGTACACTGCACCTAGCTAGACACTCGAGGGAGCACCAGAGACATGACACACAGACAGTCAACCAATAGGTCAGTAAGATAGGACACGACCAATGGGCATTCAAGATACACACAGAGGTGACACTACCACAGGAGGACATTACACCAACCCATATAAAAGGACACATCACACATGCTCAGTCTCTTTCCAGTGGAGACACTCAGTGAGTACAGGCACAGGGTTGATTCAACATCACACCCACCACGTGGATTGTAGCAGACCGGTTCGTCAGTCTGAGTAGCTATAGAAGGATTAACAGTAGAGTCGAATCCAAGTAGGAGAATCGTTAACAGTAATAAATGTGTTAAAGCTATCTCCAAGTCTGAACCTTCCTTTGTCAGAGTGCACATCAAGGAAGCAGCTTATGCTACGCCAAGAGCATAACAAAACAGGGGGCATAGGCAAGAATAGGAGATTTAGAGGGGATTTGAGGCGATATTCTTTTAGCAAGAGGGTGGTGGGGAACTGGAACTTACTGCCTGAAAGGTAGTCACTCTGATAACATTTAACAAATTATGAATATTCGCTAAACTTGGGTAACCTAAAAGGCGATAGACCAAGACAAAATGGGATTAGGTTGGATAGCTCCTTGGTGGCCAGCATGGACATGATGGCCAAATGGTCTCCATTCTTGCTGTAATTGTTTATGATTTGCATGGTTTTAGTCAGTGCCTTTTTTATGGAATAAATTAGTCCAGTGCACTCCTACCTCACGTTATCCTACTCCACTGGAGTGACAGAGGTAGACGGTGAGCCTCCTGCATCTATACTGTTCAATTCCACAAAAGTACCTGATCACTCCAACCAAAGCTTTGCTTGAGGTAAAAGAATTCCAAATCGTCAAAGCAGAGGTCAGGGATCATTCCACAAGAGAAGTACGAAGATCAGGGGCAGGGGAAAGCAAATAGCCGGCACATATCTCAGAAGAAGGAAAATGAAATACCATATAATAATAATCTTTGTCACAAGTAGGTTTACATTAACACTGCAATAAAGTTACCGTGAAAATCCCCTAGTCGCCACATTCCGGCGCCTGTTCGGGTACACAGAGGGAGGATTTGGAATGTCCAATTCACCTAACAAGTACGTCTTTCGAGATATGTGGGTGGAAAACGGAGCACCCGGAGGAAACCCACACAGACACAGGGAGAACGTGCAGATTCCGCACAGAGAGTGCCCCAAGCGGGAATCGAACCCGGGACCCTGGCGCTGTGAAGCCACAGTGCTAACCACTGTGCTACCATACCGCACCGCGCACCCCCCCCCCACTTCAAACGAGCACAGCAGCTATGAAAATAAATTGTAGCACTCAAGACAGGGCAATCTTCAAGGCAATAACAGCAACACTTGGAAAATCAGCTTTGCAGCTTCTTGACATTGACCTGATTAAGAGTTTTCACAGAACTATGAAATCAGGAACTGAACTGAGTAATTCCAAGAATGATTTCTCTCATAATTCAGAACATGCCTCAAATAATCACCTTCCCAAGGGTTCGTACGGCGTCTGAGCCTCGGTCATAGAGAGGATAGATCAAATCTCCAGACTCTGATGTGCTGCTGCAAAACTCATAAATCAGGATCTTTTTTCCTTCACGTATAATTATAGCCATGAACAGATAATTTTCCCTCGTCATTTATCATTTTCCCCCTGGAACTGAGGCGAAGGACTAAGTTCGAACGCCTTACAGGAAATGGAAGCAATATTTTGCACGGATCCAGATTACACAAAACCCTCAATTTAAAAAGATATGTGGGCTGAGATGGATAGCGCGCCACTGCCAGGACAATAACAAACCACAACAGCCAATGGTTAGAAAACCATGCTGAATGCATACCCAGTTTCCGCTCTGTGCTCCCATTGCGAGGCTCCTACCACATGTGCAAACCTGAAAAGTTATCCCTTATACATGTTCTCCCTCGTCAGAAAAAAGGGGCATGCTCACTTGCACAGATTGGGTGGCACATTAGCTCTGTTGCTTCACAGCTCCAGGTTCAATTCCCGGCTTGGGTCAACGTAGGTGTGGAGTCTGCACGTTCTCCCCATGTCTGTGTGGGTTTCCTCCGAGTGCTCCGGTTTCCTCCCACAGTCCAAAGATGTGCATGTTAGGTGGATTGGCCATGCTATATTGCCCTAAGTGTACAAAAATGTTAGGTGGGGTTGGTGGGTTACAGGGATAGGCTGGAGGTGTGGGCTTAAGTAAGATGCTCTTTCCAAGGGGCTGGGCAGACTCGATGGGCCGAATGGCTTGCTTCTGCACTGTAAATTCTGTGATTCTATGATGTGAAATTGGGATCCATAAATAATAAAGCATTTTACATTGCAGCAGTACAAAACTAAAAGATATATTTGTACAGCACTCCACACAAAGTTATGAGCTGGTGCCAAAACAGTGAATAAAATGGTGAAGGAGCTGAAACCTAGAGTTCGGAAAGGGTTCTGAAGAACAAGGCCTGTTTCTAATGGTTCATGATTAGTAATTTGTAACGGTGCATCTTCAAGTCAGATCAGGTCATCTAGCTGGAGGAAATCAGCAGACACAAATGCAAAAATGCTCAAGACAAATATCTACTTTTTCAATGTATGAAATTCCCAAAGTCCAAAATTATTGCCCGCATCACCATGACATTGAGAAACATGCCAATGGTGCCGTGAATCGTTCAGGTCAGTCTGGTAAGTGATAATCATGTAAGAGAGAAAGTGATAATCACGTAAGAGAGAAAGTGGGCGACAAACATCTTGCCAGGAATTATTCATAAGACACCTGCTCAGGGCTCGAGGGGATCTTGCAGTGGGAGGGGCAGGACCCAGTGCTCATGGTCCATATAGGTTCCAACGACATAGGCAAGATAAGGAAGGAGGTTCTGCATAGTCAGTATGAGGAGCTTGGCACCAAATTAAGAAGCAGAACCTCAAAGGCAATGGGTGTGATTCAACGGCCACACTGCGCCCGAAAAGCAGCTCGCCACGGTGCAGCACGACCAATAAAAGCCCGGAGACCCCGCTCCCGGGATCTACTGGGCTCGCAATGCCTCGCAAGATCGTGTTAGCTCGCGCGAGGCTTTGCGACATAAATCCCACCCATTGTGGGTGGCATCACTTTTGGCAAATCTGTATATTTGAGCAAGACAGCTAGTCTCACCCTAATACGCAGTTTTCTGAGGTACCAGAGGTGTTGGGATCGATATCCGTCGCCTCGGAGACCTCAGGCGAGCACCATTCAGCACTGGTCCCCACAAACGGGGATCAGACAGTAGGGATGCCCCAAGCGGGTGAATGGGGGAGGATGCGAGGGGGGCCCGGGACCCTCCCATAGTGCATTGGGGCTTTGGGGGGGGGGTCACGTCGGGTCTTCGGAGATCGAAAAGCCATTTTTAAATAGAGCACCTCAGGAAATCCATTAGGCACGGAGAGAAGGTGGAAACGCCACACAGACAGCCACCCGAGGCTGGAATCGGACGGGGGTCCCTCGCGCTGAGGCAGCAGTGCTCACCACTGTGCCTGGTGAGTGTTTTATGCATGCGACTGGTAGCAGAGAATAAAAATAACTCCTGATGATATAATATCTGACTGAATGGTAAGACTCTCACCCACACGTGGTGTGGGATCAGATTTATGATGAAAGTGAACAAGTCACATCATAAAAATATGGTGAGTGCAAAAGGAACTGGTGACATTATTGAACAAAAGGGCATCTGAAGTTACTGGTAAAATATTGTTTTTCGAATATGGTCACAATTCTGAGCATTCGCTGTTGGTTTGTGTCAGTGCATATGCGAATGTGTCAAGGATGGATTTTCTGAATGGATGTCATACATTTCTGAACAGGAGCATATAATTGAGAAGTCACAGATTTACGCCCCCTGGTTTTTCTTCCATTCATTCTCAAGGATGGAAAATCTTGGGAAGTACTTGATTTTTCTCTGACTACCATCCCTTGCAGGTGAAGTACTGTGCTGCAAGTGCAGATTAGCCCGACAACATGGTGGACAATGAAGGCCCCAATCACACACAGAATAAATTGGCAATATCCAGCAGCTCACCTAAAGCTCCATTAATAATGGAAGTCTGTTTCTTGCTTATTCTTTTATGTGCGTTGCATATAACACACACCAAGAGCTGACAATTCATTCCCTCTTGTTATAGACAAGCTTATGTGCAGGTCTGTGCCAGCTCTTGCACATGTACCCAGCTGGTAAAAGCTTGATAACAGCAGCAGGGGCTTTGCTGCACAGCTCGGGAGGTTGGGCCACATTTCACAGACTTGTCATAACACATTGACGAAAAACCTTGGGTATGGCTGATTCATACTGTGAGGACAAAAAGAAATTGTGAAATGTACTAATTTTATAAAATCTTAAATGGAAAGAAAGCAATAAGGAATTTAGCTCTTAAAAATGGCTGTTACATTTACGAGTCGCAAACTCTATTTTCCCCAAAAAGGGTATGAGGTAATGTTTCATTGGCACAGAATCTGTTTGAAAAGGATTTTTGGGAGCTTTGCCAATTTTTAAAACAGCAGAGTGGCATGGATCAGGTCAATGAGAAACCATAGGCGAGCTCACGAATAGGGCCCGCAACGAGGATGAGGCATGTTACAGTCACTGTGGTCTGGTCTGCAGCTTGGCCCACAGTGTTAAATTAGGTTGGTCAGACAGTTTGCAAAATAGTTGCTGAATAAAAATAGCAACATAGACAGGTGTTTAAGGTGCATAATTAAACATATTGAGCGGAATTTAATGGAACAATTTCTCAGTTCATTTGCGGCGCTTTTTTCAAGGAGTTTCCTGTCGGCTTTGCCAGCGAGTTCCCCACCAGTATCAAACAACACTTAGTTACTTTTTTGGGCCCTGGGGAGTTTCTCACCAGTTTAGCCCACACGCGGCACGAGGGAGCGGAACTTAGAGATCGGCCCGCCATTTTGAAAAGGTGCCCCGATCTGAGATTGGCCCGCCATTTTGAAAAGGTGCCCCGATCTGAGATCGGCCTGCCATTTTGAAAAGGTGCCCCGATCTCTAAGTGAGCTGGTGGGTCACTCCCCACCCATGGGCAATGTCACCCCCTACACACATGGCACTGCCCCAACCCCCACCCCGAGTGAGAACAGCCCACCATGGTCTCTCTGGGGGCCTCCCCTGTTCAGGCCCCCCTCCAGGATCCCCACCCGTCACACTCCCAACCTCCCAAAGCCCCCTACTTAGCTACCTACCCTGCACCCACCCACCCTTCAAATCCCCACCACCACCCTCCTTTCATGGGCATGGCGCACCCTGGCACCTGGGCATCCTTGCACAGTCACCCTGGCATCCTGGCAGGGCTCCTGCCAGCTTGGCAGTGCTACCCAGGCACCTTGGTAGTAGCAGGATGGCAGTGCCATCCCGCACTGTCCCTGACCAGTGCCTGAGAGACCCCTTTTGTGTGGACGGTACACAGCTGTAACCTCCCAAGGGAGGCCGATAGATCCTGGGAGGCACTTAGGTCCTGGGTAAGCGGGCCTAAGTAGGTTTAAAACCTACTTTGGCACATGACGTTTGGTCACGCCCCATTTGGGCATGATTCCGATGCCTCTCCCGGTATCCACCGGCCACATTGCACTCTCGCTCAAGCCCAACCCGTCCGGTAGATCACGCCCATTAGTACACCGCAGGTATTCATGGATGGCTTGTTTCAAACACTGTCCTTAGATTTCAGCATTCTGATCATATCCACATATGGTAACACATTACAGGGAGTTATAATGCGCAGCAATCCACAGCAGAGTATTAGCTTACTGCAGTGGTAGCATTCTTTCCCCAATCCAGTGGCAGCTCTGAACAAGTATTGCATTGTCGGGTGTGTCATATTTTCATTGGAGACACTGAACCAAGGCCCTGTCTGCCTGTTCAACGATTCATACAATATCACATGGCAATAAAGAGAGAATAGCAACAGAGTTCTTCTGGTAACCTGACCAACAATTATCTTTCAATCAATGTCACTAAAATCACTCTACCTGATCATTTGGCACGTTACTGTGTTTGGGACTTGCTGTGTACAAACTGGCTGCCAAAAGCAAGTTATTGCTTCTTAGGAACTCTGGAGTGTGCTGAATACTTCTTTCATCTATCATCATGTTTATTTAATTTACCGTGACTAAATTTACTACCGATGAAAACATTGTCCAAGTCACCTTCACACATACAAGCAACAATGTCTTTCACAAGCAAGGCTTTGTTTTTAACCAAGTTTGATTCCAGCAACTTCCTCGTCATTGCAGAAGTTCCATAACTTTTTTTCAAATTTAGAGTACCCAATTCTTTTTTTTTTAACCAATTAAGGGGAATTTAGTGCGGCCAATTCATCTACCGTGCACATCTTTTTGGGTTGGGAGGGTGAGATCCACACAGACATAGGGAGAATGTGCAAACTCCGCACGGAGATTTGCCCGGGATCGAACCCATGTCCTCGGCGCCAGCTGGAGGTCGGAGGGCACAGTGAAAATAAAGTAACTGTGGTGGGGAGATGGGGACAGGTGCTGGTAGAGAGAGACAGAGACAGACAGAACAAGTGTCTTTGAAAGGCCCCTTGAAGCTTTTTAAGGGTCATGTGATCTGACTGGCCAGTCGAAGTAGCGTGCGGATACTGGGGCTGCGCGCATATGGGCTTTCACAGGCAGAATCGATCCTGGAGCTGCAGAGTCGGCAGCACATCCTAGTACCCTGTATATAGTTATAGTTATTCTCATAAATAGTTTGCTGTTGTTCAAACCTGGTGGTCGCCAATCATTCAGATATCACATTGGCGACAAGGATCATTGGAAGCGTCTTTGAATCACCGCGCAGAAGAGGAAACAGACCTCGGTGTTCAAGTCAAGCCAGTCTACAACCAGTGAGTCAACAAAGTGCCTCTTTATGGTAAGTTAGAGCTGTATGACCCTAACTCCAAAGATTGGGTTTAATATGTTGAAAGTCTGCAGTACTTTTCCCGGGAGACAAAATGGGGGAGAAGAGAAAGATCATACAATTACAGCTGTGGAACCCAAACTTTAAATTTAATCATGAGTTTGACGCCTCCCGGCCCTCCGACACACTAGGGTAATACCACCCAAAACCCTTGATAATTATGTGAAGTTATAAATTAAATTTGGCTACAAGAGCCCCTGGACAAGCAACAGCAGCCTTTGTGGTCATATTAAGGCAAATAACAGAGCACTGTGAATATGGACCTGCCCGTAATGACATTTTAAGAGACCATCTAGTGTCTGCGATACAGAAGAAATTGTTGACAGAGTTTCAGATAACCCTGAAGGCGGCGCTGGAAGGTGCTCTAGCTATGGGAAATGCAGAAAAGGCACTCTAGAGCTTCAAAGTGTGCAAGGCAGCAAAATCCACCAAGTCTGCAAAGAAGCTGCTGGCGGAACAGGTGCGAAGTTGCAGACGCAGAGTTTTGAGCAGAGAAATGCAGAAAGCGAGAGAATGCAGAGATATAAAAGATTCAGGCAGCATCCAGGAGTAGAGAAGAGTGCTATAGATGTTTGTGGGGGGGGGGGGGATATCATTCCCAGGAGAAGTGCTGATTTTAAGAAGCTGCGTGTTTTGCCTGTGACAGAACAGGGCACGTAGGGCACAAAAGCAGGGCCTGCCCAGTGATACAAGATCAGCAATCGGGTTCCAGTGCACAGCATGGAAGGTAACTCAGATAATGGACAAAACATCTTTAGATTGAAAAATATAAAGGTGGGCAATGTAGCACCAATTAATGGTCAATGGTTGTCCGCTCAAGATGAAGGTAAATAGAGAAGCCTCCGCCACGGTAGTTGCAAAACAAACTTACCGATACCGCCAAGGAGGGGTTCAACCCGAGATTAAAAAACACTGCAGCCAGGCAGGCCACGGATACGGGTGAGGCTATCAAGATCATGTGGACAACAACAACCCCTGTGCGTTACAGGCAGCAATCAGCCCAGCTACTGTTAATCGTAATTTCAAGCCAGCGATTAAGTTTGATGGGGCATGATTGGCTCCAAGAGGTCAAGTTCAACTGGCTGGAAATTTTTAAGATAGATGAAGGGAGCCTGCATGAAGTCCTAAGGAATACCAAGATGTACTCCAGGAGGAATTGGGTAAAATCAGAGGGTGAAAAGCCAAGGTCCATGTAGATCATGAAGCTACACCGAGGTTCTAAATGGCCAGACCTGTGCCTTACTCATTGCATGAAAAAGTGGAGGCCCAGTTGAGGAGACTAGAAGATTTGGGCATCATCAAGCCTTTACAATTTGCAGCGTGGGCAGCACACATTGTACCTGTAGTCAAACCTGACAAGACCATTCGCATCTGCAGACATTACAAGTTGTCAAGTAAACCAGGTGGCAAAATTAGACAGGTACCACATCCTCAAAATTATCATAGAATTTACAGTGCAGGAGGCCATTTGGCCCATCGAGTCTGCACCGGCTCTTGGAAAGAGCACCCTACCCAAACGCACACCTCCACCCTATCCCATAATCCAGTAACCCCACCCAACACTAAGGGCAATTTTGGACACTAAGGGCAATTTAGCATGGCAAACCTACCTAACCTGCACATCTGTGGAGTGTGGGAGCAAACTGGAGCACCTGGAGGAAACTCACGCACACACGGGGAGAACGTGCAGACGCCGCACAGACAATGACCCAAGCAGGAATCGAACTTGGGACCCTGGAACTGTGAAGCAATTGTGCTAACCACCATGCTACCGTGCTGCCCACGTTAGAGAAAATAGAGGACCTGCACACAAAATTGGCTAGGGGCTTAACACACACCAAGTTAGACATGAGTCATGTGTACCAGCAACTGGAGCTGGATAATGCATCCAGAGAATTTGTCACCATTAACACGCTCAAAGGTTATATCAGTATACGTGATTACCACTTGGGGTCTTGTTGGCTTGTGCCATTTTTCAACGAGTCTGCTGCAAGATTTACCAAAAAGTAGTTATTTACTTAGATGATGTGTTGATAATGTGAGCCACAGAGGAGGAGCATTTATCCAACCTGGAGGAAGTTTTAAAATGATTCCAGAATGTTGGTGTGCGGTTAAAGAGAGAGAAGTGCACCTTTCAAGTGAATGAGGTGGTTTATCCCGGTTATAAAGTGGATGCACAAGGGTTACATTCAATGGAAGATAAAGTAAGGGTCATTAAGAAACCACCAGCTCCATGGAATACATCAGAGCGAAAATGTATTATTGGAATGGTAAATTACGACGGATGGTTCATTCCCAACTTATCAACAGTGCTAACCCCCCTGCATGCACTGTTACAAAAAGGCCAGAAATGGTGTCCGAAAACACCCCAGAAGGAAGCAAGTGAAACAAGCCCTTCGATCAATGTGCTTACTAATCCATTTTGATCCTTTCAAAGAAATAATACTCATTTGCGATGCATCTCCATGTGGAGCTGGCACTATTTTATCACATACAATGAATGATGGGACAGAAAGACACATTGGCTATGTTGCAAAGACCCTGATTGATATGTGTGGTGATGTGCATCACTGTGGGTACACAGGGGTTAATGTAAATACATGTAGGCTAGCTAGACACTAGAGGGAGCACCAGAGACATCACACACACACACACACACACACTCAACCAATAGATCAGTTAGATAGGACACGACCAATGGACATACACAATACACACAGAGGTGACACGACCACAGGAGGGCATTACACCAACCCATATATAAAGGACACCACACACATGAACTGCCTCTTTCCAGTGGAGACAGTCAGTGAGTACAGACACAGGGTTGATTCAATATCACTCCCACCACGTGGATTGCAGCAACTGGCTAGTCAGTCTGGGTAGCTATAGTAGGATTAGCAGTAGTGTTGAACCCAAGTAATGCAAGTGTAAATAGTTTAATAAAGGTGTTGAAGTTATCTCCACGTCTGAACTTTCCTTTGTCAAGTACACCACAAGGAAGCCGCTTATGCTACACCAAGAGCATAACAAATCAATATGGAGAATGGATATTCACAAATCGAGGAGAAGGGCCTAGTCATCAGAAAATGGTATCATTAGTACATTTATGAGAGGCACTTTACAGTCGTCACCGGATATATACCTTTACTTGGGCTTCTCAAGGAAGATAAAGCAATCCCCTCCAATTGCTTCTGCGAGGACTAAGCAATGGGGCTTTGTTATTGGCTACCTATGAATACACTTTCCAACATCCATTAGGGGCACACATTACCAACGCAGACACCTTAAGTTGTCTTCCATTATCGGAAAGTACACTACCCGCCATCAGTGCCTCAGAATATCATCTTAGCATTAAATGTTCTTGATACATTACCTGTACGTGCACAACGTGGACCCAGAGAGATCAGACCTTGTCAAAAGTCAGGCATATGACTCTACGTGGTTGGCATCATGACAGGATGTCAGAACAGTTGAAGTCTTATCAAATCAAGAAAGGATGAACTTAGCTGTGAGGGCGGTATCCTCCCTGTACCTGGAAGGAAGCTACTACTTGATGATTTGCACAGCGGCCACTCTGGAATGTCAAAGATGAAAATGTTGGCTCATAGTTATGTTTGGTGGCCCAGGATAGTCACAGATATCGAAGGAATGGCAGAACAGTGAGTCCAATGCCATCTGCAACAGAAATGACCATTTTCAGCCACAATGCACCCTTGGGAATGGCCAGGTCAGCCTTGGGTAACAGCGCATGTCAATCATGCAAGTCCATTCATGGGTACAATGTTCCTGCTATGAGTGGATGTGCATTCAAAGCGGTTAGATGTTTCAGAGATAAAGCCCTCAACTACCTATGCTACAATTGATAAGCCATATCACTGCTTTGCCCTCCCTGGTCTGCCAAAGGTACTAGCTTCAGACAATGGGACGGTATTTACCAGTGCTGGGTTCCAACACTTCATTCCATAAAATCAGATTAAACAAATATGTACCGCACCTTACCATCCCTCCTCGAATGGACTCACTGAATGCGCTATACAGACCTTTAAGGCAGCCATGAAAAAAGCACCACCAGCATCCCTGGAGACAAAATTGGCGGGCTTCCTCATTACTTACAGAACCATGCCATACATGAACACTAGAGTAACTCTTGCTGAGCTAATGCTAGGTTGTCGGTTAAAAAAACCATTGTTGATTATCATAAAAAACTCCCATCTGGTTCACCAATTTCGCCATCCTTACCCGGTCTGGCCAACATGATTCACATCAATATGGTTGACTTTAAATTAGAGATGAGCAATAAATGTTGCTCTAGCCAGCGATGCCCACACCCCATACAAATGAATTTATAAACACTTGATGTTCATTACACAATCATACAGTGCAGAAGGAGGCCATTCAGCCCATCAAGTCTGCACTGGCCCTTGGAAAGAGCATCCTAGTTAAGCCCATGTCTCCACCCTATCCCTGTAATCCAGTAACCCCACTAAGGGGCAATTTAGCATGGTCAATCCACCTAACACTGACCCTTTTATGGACTGATCGGATCTCTTCAAACATCTTTTCCACTGAGTAGTACTATACCCGATGCCTGTGTCTATGTATTGTGTATTTTATGTTTGCCCTATTATGTATTTTCTTTTCATGTACGGAATGATCTGTCTGAGCTGCAAGCAGAACAATACTTTTCACTGTACCTCGGTATATGTGACTTTGGACTGTGGGAGGAAACCTACACCGACACGGGGAGAAAGTGCAAACTCCACACAGAGAATCACCCAAGGCCGAAATTGAACTCGGGGCCATGGAGCTAAGAGGCAGTGCTAACCACTCTGCCACCATGCTAGCCAGAAATGGGCTACTGCCCTCTTCGACTCCAGTTACAGACTGCCTGGGAAATATCTTTATTGAATGCAAATTCCACCATCTGCCGTGGTGGGATTCAATTGCACGTCCCCAGAGTATTACCCTGGGTCTTTGGATCAACCATCCAGTGATAATACCACTCCGCCACTACCTGCACCTTATAAATCTTTGTAAAACACTGACTTGGTGTCAACTGGAATATTGTGGCCAATTCTGGGCACCGCACTTTAGGAAGCATGTGAAAGTTGAGAGGGTGAAGAAAAGATTTACGAGAATAGCTCTGATGCGGAAAGATCCCAGGCACGTGGATAGATTGGATAAACTGAGGCTATTTTCTTTAGAGAACTGAAGGTTGAGAAGATTTTATAGCGGTGTCACAAATCATGAGGGATCTATTCAGAGGTGTGTTACGCCACCCTGGGCAAGTGCACAGTCAATTCCAGCCCCTCATGCCCCAGGGTCACAACACCAGTGAAGTAACCAATAAATCTTATAAAAGTGCCCAAAGACTTTGGTCCTTGGCTGCCCAATCAGGTTTGTAAATTGAAACATAATTACTGTTTATTTATAACAAGAATAATGGTGAAAATGCAGCAGATACAGTTGGTTAAAAGTGTCTTTGCTTCAGATGGTGGTTCCTTACAGGCTTTCACCATCGTCAGCTTGTAAATCACAGTCCTCGTTTTGCAGCCTGTATTCACAATTTTCCTGGAGAGACAAAGTCCCTTTCATCAGGCTGTGCTCTCAGTTTGTGGTTTGCCTTCCGGCCCTGTTTTCAGGAATCCAACACTCACTGGCTTATTGGAGAGAGAGCAAGCGAGATAGCTGAGATAGCTGGATTTTTTAAAAGAGACTTAGTAACAGCTTTCTGGAGAGGAGGGCGGCATGGTGGCACAGTGATTAACAGTGCTGCGTCACGGTGCCGAGAACACGGGTTCGATCCTGGCCCCGGGCGACAGTCCGCATGGAGTTTACACATTCTCCCCAAGTCTGAGTGGGTCACACCCCCACAGTACAAAGATGTGCAGGGTAGGAGGATTGGCCATGCTAAATTGTCCCTTAATTTACATTTTTTTTTTTAAAAAGCTTTCTGGAGAGGATTTGACTGGATCTTTTACCCCCATGCTGCCGAAATCAAAAATGAAAGCAGAATGGAACGTCGTGGCTCTAAAAAAACATTCCAATGTGATAATATCTAATTGTAGCCGGTTACCAGGCAGAGCACAGCCTCTTGCTCCAGTTCATTGGCCAATACCAAATCAATCAGAGTCATCCCTGATGTCGACCAGTTGGCAATCACCAGTCCAGAACAACACAGCCTTCTGTCTGAATTAAAGGCACAGGCAACTGCTTCCTAATAATAATAATCACTTATTGTCACGAGTAGGCTTCAATTAAGTTACTGTGAAAAGCCTCTAGTCGCCACATTCTGGCGCCTGTTCAGGGAGGCCGGTACGGGAATTGAACCCCTGCTGCTGGCATTGTTCTGTATTACAAGCCAGATATTTAGCACACTGTGCTAAACCAGCCCCTGCTTGAATTAAGCAGAATCCTTCTGCTTGAATTAAAATGGCAGGCTGCCTTAAAGACACATGTCCATAAATCATCCATGGATCAAAAATGTAACGGCAAAAGTAAAAGAAAAGGGGGAAAACTAAGGGAATAGACAGGGAATAAATGAGGAGGACCCTTACAGGTGTTAGAGTGAAACTATTCCCATTGGTGGGAAAGTCCGGTGGTGGACACCGATTGACAAAAGAACCAAAGGCAACGTAAGGAATAACTTATCTGTGCAGCGAGTGGTTAGGGTCTGGAATGCACTGCCTAACAATGCGGTGGAGGCAAGTTCAATCATGGCTTTCAAAAGAGAAATTTGATGATTATCTGAGGAGTAAAAGCTTGCAAGACCAGAGGACTGGGAGCATGACTGGCTGACTTGTTTTTGCAAACAGCCAGTGTGGACACAAAAGATCCGACAGCCTCCTTTTGGTCAGTAATTATTCTATGATTTTAGGTGCAATTCAATGTTTTAAATGGATGAGTAAACTTAAAATAGACAGAAAGAAGAAAACCGATTCACAGGGGGAATGGGGAAAGGATTTGAGACAAAGTGGTTCTGTCTAAAAAGGAGCACGAAAAGAAAAACAGCACAAGAGTACAAACCTATGTCAATGTCGGAATGGTGAAAGAGCGAGCAGGGAAAAAAATCGGACCTTTAAAACTCAATGGAGTGGAATAGTAGAGTACAAAATAGAAATAATGCACATCACATTTTCAAGAAGTATTTTACCAAGGAAGAAATTACTGGTTCACTATCCAATTACTGCCTTACGACCAAAGGGTAGCAATAGATGTCTCTTTGAACGTTGAGTCAATGCTAAACCATTAAAATCACCAATAGTAGAACAGTGTTGAGGCTTACAGTGCACAGGACAGGCTTCACATGAAATGTATGCAAATGTAGTCACCACACTTGAAGCGAGGTATGTATGGAGGTAGTGATGGGCAAGCTAATGGTGCTAAAGGTAGACAAGTCTCCTGGCCCTGATGGAATGCATCCCAGAGTGCTAAAAGAGATGGCTAGGGAAATTGCAAATGCACTAGTGATGATTTACCAAAATTCACTAGACTCTAGGGTGGTCCCGGCGGACTGAAAATTAGCAAACGTGACACCACTGTTTAAAAAAGGAGGTAGGCAGAAAGCAGGTAATTATAGGCCAGTTAGCTTAACTTCGGTAGTAGGGAAGATGCTGGAACCTATGATCAAGGAAGAAATAGCAAGGCATCTGGATGGAAATTGTCCCATTGGGCAGACACAGAATGGGTTCATAAAGGGCAGGTCGTGCCTAACTAATTTAGTGGAATTATTTGAGGACATTACCAGTGTGGTAGATAACGGAGAGCCAATGGATGTGGTGTATCTGGATTTCCAGAAAGCTTTTGACAAGGTGCCATACAAAATGTTGCTGCAAAAGATAAAGATGCATGGCATTAAGGGTAAAGTATTAGCATGGATAGAGGATTGGTTAATTAGTAGAAAGCAAAGAGTGGGGATTAATGGGTGTTTCTCTGGTTGGCAATCAGTAGCTAGTGGCGTCCCTCAGGGATCAGTGTTGGGCCCACAATTGTTCACAATTTACATAGATGATTTGGAGTTGGGGACCAAGTGCAATGTGTCCAAGTTTGCAGACGACGCTAAAATGAGTGGTAAAGCAAAAGGTGCAGAGGATACTGGAAGTCTGCAGAGGGATTTGGATAGGTTAAGTGGATGGGCTAGGGTCTGGCAGATGGAATACAATGTTGACAAATGTGAGGTTATCCATTTTGGTAGGAATAACAGCAAAAGACATTATTATTTAAATGATAAAATATTAAAACATGCTGCTGTGCAGAGAGACCTGGGTGTGCTAGTGCAGGAGTCGCAAAAAGTTGGTTTACAGGTCCAACAGGTGATTAAGAAGGCAAATAGAGTTTTGTCCTTCATTGTAGAGGTGTGGAGTTTAAGACTAGGGAGGCTATGCTGCAATTGTATAAGGTGTTAGTGAGGCCACACCTGGAGTATTGTGTTCTGTTTTGGTCTCCTTACCTGAGAAAGGACATACTGGCACTGGAGGGTGTGCAGAGGAGATTCACTAGGTTAATCCCAGAGTTGAGGGGGATGGATTACGAGAAGAGGTTGAGTAGACTGGGACTATACTCGTTGGAATTTAGAAGGATGCGGGGGGGATCTTATAGAAACATACAAAATTATGAAGGGAATAGATGGGATAGATGCGGGCAGGTTGTTTCCACTGGCGGGTGAAAGCAGAACTAGGGGGCATAGCCTCAAAATAAGGGGAAGTAGATTTAGGACGGAGCTTAGGAGGAACTTCTTCACCCAAAGGGTTGTGAATCTATGGAATTCCTTGCCCAGTGAAGCAGTTGAGGCTCCTTCATTAAATGTTTTTAAGATAACGATAGATAGTTTTTTGAAGAAAAAAGGGATTAAGGGTTATGGTGTTCGGGCCGGAAAGTGGAGCTGAGTCCACAAAAGATCAGCCATGATCTCACTGAATGGCGGAGGAGGCTCGAGGGGCCAGATGGCCTACTCCTGCTCCTATTTCTTATGTTCTGTACATCTAAAAGAATGCCTAGAATAGCAACAAGAATAATCCAACCATACAGCGGCTGTCCTTTGAGGGCCGAGCAGACACTTAAGTTCTAAAGAAGGATAAAAGAAATAAAGACTTCCCATAATATAGCAGCTCTCATGACCTCAGTACTCCAGGACACTTTACATATCAAGTATTTTTGAAGCATTGTCACTCTTATAATCTAGAAAATATGACAGCCAATTTGTGAAGAACAAATTCCCACGAGAACCTGGTTTTCTTCTAGTGCTGATTGAGGAATACATATTGGTCAGGCCACTCTAGTAACCCTCTTTGCTCTTCATAGAATTTACAGTGTAAAAGGAGACCATTCGGCCCATTGAGTCTGTACCGGCCCTTGGAAAGAGCACCCTACTTAAGCCCTCACCTCCACCCTATCCCAGTAACCCCACCTAATCTTTTGGACACGAAAGGGGCAATTTAGCATGGCCAATCCACCTAACCTGCACATCTTTGGACTGTGGGAGGAAACCGGAGCACCCGGAGGAAACCCACGCAGACAGGGGGAGAACGTGCAGATCTGCCCAGACAGTTACCCGAGGCCAGAATTGAACCTGGATCCCTGATGCTGTGAGGCAGCTGTGCTAACCACCGTACCGGCCAAGAAGAAATAGTGATGTGGTATTTCCCATATTTGCCCGAGGGAGCAGACATGGCTTCAGTTTAACGTTTCATCCAAACAAAATAGTGCAGCACTCGCTTGGTATTGTACTAAAAGGAAAGGATAGATCTTAGTGCCGAAGTGGGACTCAAATCCACATCCTTCTCACTTGAAGGTGAGAGTGCTACCAATTGAACTGAAGCATCACTGAGGTCCATTACGGTTTAGGTATCACCCTTCCTTAATGAAAACTGAACGTAGGAAAGAAAATGCCCAGTAAGTCACCTGAAGTGAGTTCTCAAAGTGGGGGTTGTTGTGTTATGCTTCTTCGTGTGGCATAAGCTGCTTCCTTGATGTATACTTTGACAAAGGAAGGTCCAGACTTTGTAATGAGTTCAATATGTTTACTGAACTATTAACACAGTTGTTAAATGAGTTCAACTCTCCTGCTAATCTAGCTGTAGTAACTCAGGATAACTAAACCAGTCTGCTCTACACATGCTGGGTGTAATGCTTCTGATCAACCCTGATGTACTCTCTAGATGTCTGTGGAAAGAGACAGAGCATGTATGCCCTGTCCTTTTATATGGGTTGTGTAATGCCCCCTTGTGGTAATGCCACTTCTGGGTGTCTTGACTGCCCATTGGTGTGCCCTATTCGAAGTGTTCATTAGCTGCATGTTTGCATATCATGACATCTCCAGTGCTCCCTCTAGTGTTTACTTAGTTGTAGTGTATTTACATTAACCCCTTGTGTATATACGGTGATGCATATCACCACATCCCTCCTTTTTTCATGTTACATATTTTCTGTACTTGGTTGAAGAAAATTGAACAAAATAGGTCGATAAGTGATGACATGTACAAGTCATGATGACAGTGATGATACAATACCAAATAATATTTATGAGTCCAAAGTTCATGAATTTATATGGTTGAGTGGCTTAATTGTTTTGTAATCGAACTGTCGATGTTGATGTTGTCATTCCCGTGTGAATGCTGTCAGCGTCCCTGTGCTTAAGGAACCAAGAAGTCATCAGGAGGTGTTCAAATGGTCAAATCACTTTGTTGTCTGATTTGGACTCTTTTTTTTTCGATGCTTGTGGTAGCGATTCTTGATGTCATCTTTCCTGTCTGACCTCGACCGGTGTCTGTGTTTGCGGCATTGATGCCGTATGTCAGCTGCCTTGAAAGCTGGTCTGCTAGTTTGTGGGGTAGCAAGCGTGAATTTGTAAGATGCTTTATCATGCCATGGTATGTCTGCACTTGCCATTGTCTTGAGCTCAGTGTCCTGCATTTGCAGAGTTGTACCATGTCGTACCAGTCGTTCCATTGCTGTTGTTTTTGTCATGCTTGTTGTTGACATTGGTGCCTTTGGTACGCTTCTTGTTGTTGTTTTTGTAGGTTTTGTTGTTGTGCTTGTTGCGCTCAATGACCATTCCGAATGGAGAATTCGAGTCCTTCACAAAGTTACTTGAGTCAGTGTCCTTTGTGGCATCTGCTGTTGCATTGAGCGTTTCGTCTTTGATTCCTCGGTGCTCCCCATCTGGTTCACTGGAATCATCTTCGGTTTGTTGATGCTCCCCATCTGGAGTCCGTTCTGGTTCACCTGAATCATCTTTGGTTTCTTGATGCTCGCTCCTCGTCTGAAGTCAAAATGTTCAAGATTTCATTTTCTTGTGGAGAGGCTCGAGTGGATGAGGTTTCAATTGTCGTGGTTGCACTGGACGCACTAGTAGTCTCACTTCGATTGTCGAGCGCCTCTGTACATACTAGCTGAGGTCTTGTCAGTCTCGCTGTGATGTTGCACATCTTGTATGGGAATTGTGATGCCTTCGTCACTTGTCTCACATACAGTGGGTAGACCTTCAGTGTCTTCTTATTGGTTAGATGAGCTGGGTAGACTGTCAGAGTCTTCTTCCGGTGGCTCAAGTAATCTGGGTAGACTGTCATAGTCTTTCTGTTCACGTGAGCGTGGAAGACTTCCATCGTCTGCTGCTGGTTGCTCAGATAAAGTGGATAGACCTTCAATGTCTTGTTCATGCATGGACTGTAAGCTAGAGTCTTGAGTTGCTCCCATTGCGGAGTCTGTCAACGAGCTCGCTGTGGAGGCTTGTATCGATCTCTCTGTGGAGTCTGGCATTGTTCAGTGTGTGGAGTCGTGCAGTGCTCTCGCTGTGGAGTCAATCTGTGCACTTTCTTTTTTTTTTTTAAATTAAATATTTTATTGAAAATTTTTGGTCAACCAACACAGTACATTGTGCATACATAATATTATAACAACACAAATAACAATGACCTATTTTATAAACAAAAAATGAATAAATAATAAATAACAAAAATGAAAACTAACCCTAATTGGCAACTGCCTTATCACAAGTAACACTCTCCAAAAATATAATTTAACAGTCCAATATATAATTATCTGTAGCAACGACCTATACATATTATACAGTATATATTAACAACCCTGAGTGTCCTTCTGGTTCCCCCACCCCCCCCCCCCCCCCCCCCGATCCTGGGCTGCTGCTGCTGCCTTCTTTTTTCCATTCCGTCTATCTTTCTGCGAGGTATTCGACGAACGGTTGCCACCGCCTAGTGAACCCTTGAGCCGACCCCCTTAGGACGAACTTAATCCGCTCTAGCTTTATAAACCCCGCCATGTCATTTATCCAGGTCTCCACCCCCGGGGGCTTGGCTTCTTTCCACATTAGCAATATCCTGCACCGGGCTACGAGGGACGCAAAGGCCAAAACATCGGCCTCTCTCGCCTCCTGCACTCCCGGCTCTTGTGCAACCCCAAATATAGCCAACCCCCAGCTTGGTTCGACCCGGACTCCTACTACTTTTGAAAGCACCTTTGTCACCCCCATCCAAAACCCCTGTAGTGCCGGGCATGACCAAAACATATGGGTATGATTCGCTGGGCTTCTCGAGCACCTCGCACACCTATCCTCCACCCCAAAAAATTTACTGAGCCGTGCTCCAGTCATATGCGCCCTGTGTAATACCTTAAACTGAATCAGGCTTAGCCTGGCACATGAGGACGACGAGTTTAC
Organism: Scyliorhinus torazame; assembly: GCF_047496885.1. NCBI lineage: Eukaryota > Metazoa > Chordata > Chondrichthyes > Carcharhiniformes > Scyliorhinidae > Scyliorhinus > Scyliorhinus torazame. Next base: position 56,871,775 of record NC_092713.1, on the reverse strand, counting down.
CCTGCTTAGGGCATCTGCCCACAGCCCCTCCTCGATCTCCTCCCCCAGCTCTTCTTCCCATTTCCCTTTTAGTTCATCTACCATAGTCTCCCTTCGTCCCTCATTTCCCTATATATATCTGACACCTTACCATCCCCCACCCATGTCTTTGAGATCACTCTGTCCTGCACCTCTTGTGTCGGGAGCTGTGGGAATTCCCTCACCTGTTGCCTCGCAAAAGCCCTCAGTTGCATATACCTGAATGCATTCCCTTGGGGCAACCCATATTTCTCGGTCAGCGCTCCCAGACTCGCGAACTTCCCATCCACAAACAGATCTTTCAGTTGCGTTATTCCTGCTCTTTGCCACATTCCATATCCCCCATCCATTCCCCCCGGGGCAAAGCTATGATTGTTTCTTATCGGGGACCCCCCCCCAAGGCTCCAGTTTTTCCCCTATGCCGTCTCCACTGTCCCCAAATCTTCAGTGTAGCCACCACCACCGGGCTTGTGGTGTAGTTCCTCGGTGAGAACGGCAATGGGGCTGTCACCATAGCCTGTAGGCTAGTCCCCCTACAGGACGCCCTCTCTAATCTCTTCCACGCCGCTCCCTCCTCCTCTCCCATCCACTTACTCACCATTGAAATATTAGCGGCCCAATAATACTCACTTAGGCTCGGTAGTGCCAGCCCCCCCCTATCCCTGCTACGCTGTAAGAATCCCTTCCTCACTCTCGGGGTCTTCCCAGCCCACACGAAACCCATGATGCTCTTTTCAATCCTTTTAAAAAAAGCCTTCGTGATCACCACCGGGAGGCACTGAAACACAAAGAGGAATCTCGGGAGGACCACCATCTTAACCGCCTGCACCCTCCCTGCCAGTGACAGGGATACCATATCCCATCTCTTGAAATCCTCCTCCATCTGTTCCACCAACCGCGTTAAATTTAACCTATGCAATGTGCCCCAATTCTTAGCTATCTGGATCCCCAGGTAGCGAAAGTCCCTTGTTACCTTCCTCAACGGTAGGTCCTCTATTTCTCTACTCTGCTCCCCTGGATGCACCACAAACAACTCACTTTTCCCCATGTTCAATTTATACCCTGAAAAATCCCCAAACTCCCCAAGTATCCGCATTATTTCTGGCATCCCCTCCGCCGGGTCTGCCACGTATAGTAGCAAATCGTCCGCATACAAAGATACCCGGTGTTCTTCTCCTCCCCTAAGTACTCCCCTCCACTTCTTGGAACCCCTCAACGCTATCGCCAGGGGCTCAATCGCCAGTGCAAACAATAATGGGGACAGAGGGCATCCCTGCCTTGTCCCTCTATAGAGCCGAAAATATGCAGATCCCCGTCCATTCGTGACCACGCTCGCCACTAGGGCCCTATACAACAGCTGAACCCATCTAACATACCCCTCTCCAAAACCAAATCTCCTCAACACCTCCCACAAATAATCCCACTCCACTCTATCAAATGCTTTCTCGGCATCCATCGCCACTACTATCTCCGTTTCTCCCTCTGGTGGGGCCATCATCATTACCCCTAACAACCTCCGTATATTCGTGTTCAGCTGTCTCCCCTTCACAAACCCAGTTTGGTCCTCGTGGACCACCCCCGGGACACATTCCTCTATTCTCATTGCCATTACCTTGGCCAGGATCTTGGCATCTACATTTAGGAGGGAAATAGGTCTTTCTTTAAGAGAAGCGATATCGTTGCTTCAGACATAGTCGGGGGCAGTTGTCCCCTTTCCTTTGCCTCATTAAAGGTCCTCGTCAGTACCGGGGCGAGCAAGTCCACATATTTTCTATAGAATTCGACTGGGAATCCATCCGGTCCCGGGGCCTTTCCCGCCTGCATGCTCCTAATTCCTTTCACCACTTCTTCTACCTCGATCTGTGCTCCCAGTCTCACCCTTTCCTGCTCTTCCACCTTGGGAAATTCCAGCCGATCCAAGAAGCCCATCATTCTCTCCCTCCCATCCGGGGGTTGAGCTTCATATAATTTTTTATAAAATGTCTTGAACACTCCATTCACTCTCTCCGCTCCCCGCTCCATCTCTCCTTCCTCATCCCTCACTCCCCCTATTTCCCTCGCTGCTCCCCTTTTCCTCAATTGGTGTGCCAGCAACCTGCTCGCCTTCTCCCCATATTCGTACTGTACACCCTGTGCCTTCCTCCATTGTGCCATGCAGTGCCCGTAGTCAGCAAGTCAAATTCTACATGTAGCCTTTGCCTTTCCCTGTACAGTCCCTCCTCCGGTGCTTCCGCATATTGTCTGTCCACCCTCCAAAGTTCTTGCAGCAACCGCTCCCGTTCCTTACTCTCCTGCTTCCCTTTATGTGCCCTTATTGATATCAGCTCCCCTCTAACCACCGCCTTCAACGCCTCCCAGACCACTCCCACCTGGACCTCCCCATTATCATTGAGTTCCAAGTACTTTTCAATGCACCCCCTCACCCTTAGACACACCCCCTCATCTGCCATTAGTCCCATGTCCATTCTCCAGGGTGGGCGCCCTCCTGTTTCCTCCCCTATCTCCAAGTCCACCCAGTGTGGAGCGTGATCCGAAATGGCTATAGCCGTATACTCCGTTCCCCTCACCTTCGGGATCAATGCCCTACCCAGCACAAAAAAGTCTATTCGCGAGTAGACTTTATGGACATAGGAGAAAAACGAGAACTCCTTACTCCTAGGTCTGCTAAATCTCCACGGGTCTACACCTCCCATCTGCTCCATAAAATCTTTAAGTACCTTGGCTGCTGCCGGCCTCCTTCCAGTCCTGGACTTCGACCTATCCAGCCCTGGTTCCAACACCGTATTAAAATCTCCCCCCATTATCAGCTTTCCCATCTCTAGGTCCGGAATGCGTCCTAGCATCCGCCTCATAAAATTGACATCATCCCAGATCGGGGCATATACGTTTACCAAAACCACCGTCTCCCCCTGTAGTTTGCCACTCACCATCACGTATCTGCCCCCGTTATCCGCCACTATAGTCTTTGCCTCGAACATTACCCGCTTCCCCACTAATATAGCCACCCCCCTGTTTTTCGCATCTAGCCCCGAATGGAACACCTGCCCCACCCATCCTTTGCGTAGCCTAACCTGGTCTATCAGTTTCAGGTGCGTTTCCTGTAACATAACCACATCTGCCTTAAGTTTCTTAAGGTGTGCGAGTACCCGTGCCCTCTTTATCGGCCCGTTCAGCCCTCTCACGCTCCACGTGATCAGCCGAGTTGGGGGGCTTCCTACCCCCCCCCTTGTCGATTAGCCATCACCTTTTTCCAGCTCCTCACCCGGTTCCCACGCAGCTGCATCTCCCCCAGGCGGTGCCCCCCCGCCCATCCTCCCCCATACCAGCTCCCCCCTCTCCCCAGCAGCAGCAACCCAGTAATTCCCCCCTCCCACCACCCCCCGCTAGATCCCCCGCTAGCGTAATTACTCCCCCCATGTTGCTCCCAGAAGTCAGCAAACTCTGGCCGACCTCGGCTTCCCCCCGTGACCTCGGCTCGCACCGTGCGACGCCCCCTCCTTCCTGCTTCTCTATTCCCGCCATGATTATCATAGCGCGGGAACCAAGCCCGCGCTTCTCCCTTGGCCCCGCCCCCAATGGCCAACGCCCCATCTCCTCCACCTCCCCTCCTCCCCCCATCACCACCTGTGGGAGAGAGAAAAGTTACCACATCGCAGGATTAGTACATAAAACTCCTCTTTCCCCCCTTTTTAACCCCCCTCTTTGCCCCCACATTCGCCCCACCACTTTGTTCAAACGTTCTTTTTAATAACCCACTCATTCCAGTTTTTCTTCCACAATAAAAGTCCACGCTTCATCCGCCGTCTCAAAGTAGTGGTGCCTCCCTCGATATGTGACCCACAGTCTTGCCGGTTGCAGCATTCCAAATTTTATCTTCTTTTTATGAAGCACCGCCTTGGCCCGATTAAAGCTCGCCCTCCTTCTCGCCACCTCCGCACTCCAGTCTTGATAAACGCGGATCACCGCGTTCTCCCATTTACTGCTCCGAGTTTTCTTCGCCCATCTAAGGACCATTTCTCTATCCTTAAAACGGAGGAATCTCACCACTATGGCTCTGGGAATTTCTCCTGCTCTCGGTCCTCGCGCCATCACTCGGTATGCTCCCTCCACCTCCAACGGACCCGCCGGGGCCTCCGCTCCCACTAACGAGTGCAGCATCGTGCTCACATATGCCCCGACGTCCGCTCCCTCCACACCTTCAGGAAGACCAAGAATCCTCAGGTTGTTCCTCCTTGCGTTGTTTTCCAGTGCCTCCAACCTTTCCACACATCGTTTCTGATGTGCCTCCTGCGTCTCCGTCTTCACCACCAGGCCCTGTATGTCGTCCTCATTCTCGGCTGCCTTTGCCTTCACGACCCGAAGCTCCCGCTCCTGGGTCTTTTGTTCCTCCTTTAGCCCTTCGATCGCCTGTAGTATCGGGGCCAACAGCTCTTTCTTCATTTCCTTTTTGATCTCTTCCACACAGCATTTCAGGAACTCTTGTTGTTCAGGGCCCCATGTTAAACTGCCACCTTCCGACGCCATCTTGGTTTTTGCTTGCCTTCCTTGCTGCTGTTCTAAAGGATCCACTGCAATCCGGCCACTTTCTCCTCCTTTTTCCATCCGTATCCAGGGGGGATTCCCTTCTGGTTTACCACACAGTGTTTTTAGCCGTCAAAATTGCCGTTGGGGCTCCTATCAAGAGCCCAAAAGTCCGTTTCACCGGGAGCTGCCGAAACGTGCGACTCAGCTGGTCATCGCCGCACCCGGAAGTTCCAATCTGTGCACTTTCAACGGAGTTGTGTAGTGGTCTCGCCGTGGAGTCTTTCATCGCTCTGTGTGTGGAGTCAGGGACTCTGCGTGGTGCGTGGACCACTGGTGTGGCATCAGGCCGCTCTGTGGGTTGTACCGCTCTCAGTCTCTAGGCGTCTGGCCGCAGCAGAATCCGGTACTCATGGGTTGGGTTGTCGTCTACGCTGGGCTAAGGATCCTCAAATCCGAAGAACTCATCCATGTTTGTGTAGGATGCTTCAATGTACAAATCACCTCGTTGTTGTTCGGATTTGTTACGGTGCTCGCTACATCCAATGATGAAATCATCCTCTGACTCGTAGTCTTCAAGGACCAAATCATCTCTTTGGGCGGTGCTAATTGCTTTTTGCAGGGTTCTGCGGAGGTTATTTTCATCTCCTGATGGAAGTTCAGGCATTGTGCTGTCTTTCGCGGTGAAAGAATTGTTTTTTCTGGCTTTAAAACTCTTCTTCACTATTTTCAGACATTTCCCCTTTAAGTGGGCGTGGTCCGGGGCCTCTGACGTCATGACTCGTGACTTAAAGCGTAGGAATGGATTGCGCATGCGCAAATCGCTTTTCTTTTACTGTGCATTCTTTTTGCAACTGCACATGCGCAACTTCTCGCGCATGTGCAAAACACTGTTTTGCATCTTCTGGGGAACTGCGCATGTGCGGACTGGGCTGGCTGGATATGCGCAAGATGGCTGCCAATCAAACGTGCCGTTTGCTTCTGTTGCAACCCTTCCTCTGCCTCGTGGTGAGTATTGGCGCCAGTTTTACCAATTTCTTTTGTGTTTACCTCGCAGTAGTTTTCAAACTTGTCCAGGACTGTCTGGAAGTCTTTTTCGCCCTGCCCTTTGGAGTATTTGAAGGAGTTGCAGATCTCTGTTGCATGCTCACCCGCAATGGTGAGTAGAAGAGCTATCTTTTTAGCATCGGCCACGCCATTTAGGTCGGCTGCTTCCAGGTAAAGCTGAAATCTCTGCTTGAATGCACACCAGTTGGCACTAAGGTTGCCGTGGTACCCGAGTTGCTGAGGAACCGGAATCTCGATCATCTTGCCTGGGTGCTGTTGCTGGTTGTCACGGATCTTGCTGAGTTGAACTAAATAGATTGAACAGGCACTACTGGTACCATGTTGTGTTATGCTTCTTCATGTAGCATAAGCTGCTTCCTTGATGTGTGCTTTGACAAAGGAAGGTCCAGACTTTGTAATGAGTTCAATATGTTTACTGAACTATTAACACAGTTGTTAAATGAGTTCAACTCTCCTGCTAATCTAGCTGTAGTAACTCAGGATAACTAAACCAGTCTGCTCTAAGCCACGTGCTGGGTGTGATGCTTCTGATCAACCCTGATGTACTCTCTAGATGTCTGTGGAAAGAGACAGAGCATGTGTGCCCTGTCTTTTTATATGGGTTGTGTAATGCCCCCTTGTGGTAATGCCACCTCTGGATGTCTTGACTGCCCATTGGTTGCGTCCTATTCTAAGTGTTCATTAGCTGCATGTTTGCATATCATGACATCTCCGATGCTCCCTCGAATGTTTACTTAGTTGTAGTGTCTTTACATTAACTCCTTGTATATATATATATATATATATATAAAAATATATATATATATATATATATATGTATATGGTGATGCATATCACCACAGGGGTTTCAGCTCAAATGGAGCCAGGAGCCAGATTGAATTCTGGAAGTCTAAATGGCTGAGTATGCGAATTCCCACTACAGGCTCAAAATAACCCAGTAAGAGATCAACTCAAAACAAATTCATAAACGAACACTGCAAGAGACTGGAGACTGCAGCTAAGAGAGTGAATTACCAGCTGACAAGCCCGGGTACTGAGGTCTGCTTGTAACAAAGATGGGAGGACACTAAATAGCAGCTTGGGGTGAGTGACAAAAGAATTGTTCTGTCACGCAGCATGCAGATTAGTCAACTGAATGGAAAGTGTCTTTCTCCTGATTCTGTAACACTTTTCTGTGTTAATCTAGTCATCCTTGAGGTCAAATTACCCAACCAGTCAGTCAATGATTCTTGGCAAAGCTGCAACAAGGCCAAAGCCTTGTTGATTGCCTTCTTAAACCACTAAGTAACAAAGCCTTCTGCTCTCTACGTACCGCATTAATCAACAAAGGAAATGTGGCTATTACCCACTGGTTTGTTCTGCAGGAAGGCATTTCTTGCTCTAATGCATTTGCCTTTAAAACAAGTGGACTGAATTGCTCCGGAATCAATATATAACATGATTATAGAAGTTACAGCACTTCTCAGGGCACCCAGCGGTATCAAAGTAGATTTCCCTCTTTAACGTTAAGATATAACCTTATTTGTTTCATCTTGTTAGACATTACAAGATAAATCTAACCTTTGGCTGGAGGATTTTGACTCCCGGTGCCAAACTATTTTGTCAGAGCCTTCTCACCAAATGTTAGTTTGATATGGATATACAAATCAAGAAAGTTGCAATTTGCTGCCTTTTTACTCCTCTAATTTATCTACCCTCTTTCTAGGTTGTTCTTTGTCCCAATAAAAACATAATTCTGTTGCCAATTTGTACCGGAGGCACCAATAAGGTTGCCCTTTTTAATATTGAGTGATATTGCTTTTCAGAGTCGCCAGGTATCAGATGAAGCCACCATAAGGTTCAACCGGATATTGATCGAAGACCCAACAACCAGTCAGTTAGTTCCAGTTCAATAATAGTTTATTTACACACAAGATTAACTCTCACATGCAACATAAAAACACTACAAGCTAAATTATACCTAACACTACAACAACCTGTGCTTAACTTCAGGCACCCGGCTTTGGCAGAGGAACAAGACTGTTGTTCCGATCTGGAGTGGTTGGGTCTGGAGAAATAACTTCGGTTCTGCTGGGCTCATCCGTCTGGTAGCGATCGTTGATCTTGAACTTGCTTCTGGTCGTGGTGCTGCAGTTGGCTTCAGGTATAAGCCGGGCCGAAGAGTGCCGGTGTGCCAGGGCCAAAAGAGATCGAACACATGGCAGTGTCCCTCTTTATCCTTTGGGATTTCACACTCTTTTGAGCGGTCCTTAGCTTTGGACCGAATAATTCGGCAGGCTTCGATTACTGCCTTCGATTTGAGCCAATAAAGGGGCGGGTGCCTTGATGGCTGGGCGTGTCCTGAGCGGTCATTGACCGTGGCTGTTTGTGCTTCCTGGGTGAAGGGAGTGGTGCCAATGTGTCTGCAATTGTATCTGATACCCGAGTACAAGTCCTTTGTCCTGGGGAAATGGGGTATTAGAATGCAAATCGGCTAGGGGTTTCGATACTGTCTGGTTCTCTGTTCGCAAATATACATTTAGGCTCTGAGTTTGCCTGAACCCTGTATTGGCCATATTTCCCTTGAGTTTTTGCGAGTATCCATGTTTCCTTTGTAAGCGGCCATCCCAGATGGCTACAATTCACACGCACACACCCTCCACCTTCAAGCCTAACAGTGCCACTTCTGCAAGATGCCCAGGTGGGCTGTCCTTATTTTTATAAATTTAGAGTACTCAATTCATTTTTTCCAATTAATGGGGAAATTTTGCGTGGCCAATCCACCTAGCCTGCACAACTTTGGGCTGTGGGGCGAAACCCACGCAAACACGGGGAGAATGTGCAAACTCCACACAGACAGTGATCCAGAGCCGGGATCGAACCTGGGACCTCGGCGCCATGAGGCTGCAGGGCTAACCCACTGCGCCACCGTGCTGCCCCAGCCTGTCCTTTTTATCTGGCCATAAAAGGGTCCAACTTGCATTCAGACGTTGAACATTGATGTTGAGTCTCAGCTCAAAGAACAAAATTCACAAAACCGGTCAAGGCTCACGAGCAGAAAACATCCTCTACTCTCTGTGTCCTCCTCTGCATGTCACAAGATAATATTCTTTATTAGCGTCACAAAAAGGCTTACACACTGAAAATCCCCTAGTCGCCACACTACAGCGACTGTTCGGATACACGGGGAGAATTCAGAATGTCCAATTCACCTAACAAGCACGTCTTTCGGGACTTGTAGGAGGAAACCGGAGCACCCGGAGGAAACCCACGCAGACACAGGGAGAATGTGCAGACTCCACCCATACAGTGACCCAAGCCGGGAATCAAACTCGGGTCCCTGGTGTTGTGAAACAAGTGCTAACCACTGTGCTACCGTGTGGTAATGGACATGGTCGAAATGCTCCCACCAAAGGCAATCAACACCTTTAAAAGACAACGAATTGATCCAACACCCTCGGCAGCCAACCATTTCTCCTCGTCTCCAGAATCATCCAGTTCTTGCTCATGGTCAACCTTCCACTCTTTCCAGCCCCTTGAGACAACCACACAAATTACACCAGCGTCTCAGCTGATGCTCCTGGATCCAAAGATTGATCCATGACAAACTCCAAACCTGAACACTGACTTGTGGATAAGGCAAGTTGGCTCTTCAATCATGTATTAAAAAAAGGAGAGAAGAGGAAATCAAAGTGGGAAATGTGCACAGGTTACTTGAAATTTGGGGATGTGGGAGTAGGAGAAGATGAAGAAAAGACAAATGGCTCTGCCTATGTAGTATGAGAGGGTGATCATCTGTAAAATCGTTCACAATTAGCAGAGGGATGGCTGCTTTTTGAAAAGCATATTATTTTTTTAAATTTAGAGTACCCAATTCATTTTTTCCAATTAAGGGGCACTTTAGCATGTTCAATCCACCTACTTTGCACATCTTTGGGTTGTGGGGGTAAAACCCCGCAAACACGGAGAGAATGTGCAAACTCCACACGGACAGTGACCCAGAGCCGGGATCGAACCTGGGACCTTGGCGCCGTGAGACTGCAGTGCTACCATTGCGCCACCATGCTGCCTCTGAAAAGCATCTTCTAACTGTATTGATTGAGGACATCATTTAAAAAAAATAAATTTAGAGTACCCAATTCTTTTTTTCCAATTAAGGGGCAATTTATCGAGACTAATCCATCTATCCTGCACATCTTTGGGTTGTGGGGGCGAAACCCCCGCAAACACGGGGAGAATGTGCAAACTCCACACGGACAGTGGCCTGGAGCCAGGACCGGACCTGGGACCTTGGCGCCGTGAGGCAGCAGGGCTAGCCCACTGTGCCACCGTGCTGCCCAGATTGACGGTGCCAATGCTAATGGGCGTACCCCTAAAACTCTCTCACTATCTGCAGTCAAGGAGATGATGAATTATCCTCCAGTGACATTGTGATTAAGAATACTGATTCTATGAACAGCATTACATTCATGAGGTCACATATGTGGACATTTCTGATCAGAAAGTACTACACAATGTCCAATTATAACCTCTCTTTGACCAGCAGCTCTATAGTACAACAAAAAGGAAGAAATATAAATACATCCCTTTCTAACATTCAAAATTACAGAGCAATTCAGTTCAACAGACTGCAGCTTTAAATCACAGTCACTTCTTGATGAATGATATCAGCGATCATCGCAGGATGGTTCTAAAGGAACAGTAATTATACACTAACTTCCAAGGGGTTAAAGACCTAATTTTCAAGTCTGTCACTTTCTAGATTTCCTATCTATAAAGTGTGTTCATTCATATCACTCAGGTGGCTGGTGTTAATGGATTTTCCAGCTATTCTTCAGAAATGTTTTCTACTCCGATCTCAACGTGATAACGAGTCAGTTGCATGTCACAGTACACTGTGAGACACCGGTTTAGCTCACTTGGCTAGACAGCTGGTTCGCGATGCAGAGCAAGGCCAGCAGCACAGGTTCAATTCCCGTACCAGCTGAGGTTATTCATGAAGACCCTCCCTTCTCAACCTTGCCCCTTGCCTGAGGTGTGGTGATCCTCAGGTTAAATCACCACCAATTAGCCCTCCGCCTAATAGGGGAAAGCAATGTTTGGTCATCAGGGACTATGATGACTTTACCTTACTCAGAGAGATTTGTGTGTTCTTGGCCTAAGGCCCAAAGGGATTGTATAATGCAGGCTTTTTATGTCGGATGTAAATGTTCGAGAGCTGGAGCTGCCCGATTCTCCCAAACCCAGACCAAGAATCTGGGGCCTGATCAGTGTCAAGGAAAGCTGCCCACAAAAATCTATCCCGCTGTGTAGCATGGATTTTGCCTTCCCTGAGGTTAATTCCATTCTGGTACAAACCTCAGGGGATCTCTAATGCCAAGCAATGATGTTGTCAACAAACAGGCCAAGCAGTCAATCGCATTGAATAATTCACAGAGACAGAAAACCAGGAAGTAACCAGGGTTTATCATTTTATAGAAAGTGGAATCAAGATCGACACATACGTGATTAAGGCAGAAGCTGAAATAAAAAAACTTGAATTATTATTATTATTTTTTTAATGTGTGGAATGTTTTAAATTGTAGAATGGAGATATTTGAAGTTCCACTAATGTAAAATCAGCTTTGCAGATGCAGAGATGTTTTTTCATTAGTAATTACAATTTAGCACACCTTTGAAAACCAATTACACCTCATTCAACATGTTTTACAAGATTTTCTTTTACAGTGATAAAAGAGCACAAAACTGGAGGTTCATGTCCATTCAATGATTTCTAATTGATTTCCATCTACCAAGTGTGGTGATATACATCACTAAGTACACAAAGGGTTAATGTACATACACTACACCTAGCTAGACACTAGAGGGAACACCAGAGACATGACACACAGGCAGTCAACCAATAGGTCAGTAAGATAGGACACGACCAATGGGCAGTCACAATACACACAGAGGTGACACTACCACAGGAGGGCATTACACCAACCCATATAAAAGGACACATCACACATGCTCAGTCTCTTTCCAGTGGAGACACTCGGTGAGTACAGGCACAGGGTTGTTTCAACGTCACGCCCACCACGTGGATTGTAGCAGACTGGTTAGTCAGTCTGAGTAGCTATATCAGGATCAACAGTAGAGTTGAATCCAAGAAGGAGAATTGTTGGTAGTTTAATAAACGTGTTAAAGCTATCTCCAAGTCTGACCCTTCCTTTGTCAGAGTGCACATCAAGGAAGCAGCTTATGCTACGACAAGAGTATAACAAAACACCAAGGCCTTTAACAGAGCATCCTGTGACAGAGTAGGAAATCACTGACTGCAACTGTGCATGTATGGATGCCAGAGGTTGCATTCAGTTTCACACCCAGATATAACAGTGAACACTGACAGTTTTGCTATCATTACAACCACAAAATCCCAGCCAATATTTAATGGGCTTGAGGATATCATCAAGCCCCCAGTTTAAAGCAGACACCTGCTGGCTTCTACCTGCTCAGAACAGCAGGTTAAAAGCACAACTGCTCTGAAGATGGCAAGAGATCAGTGGGCACATCACCGCGTACTCATTCAATTAAATGCAATTTCTTTCTTTTTAAGTATACTATGTATCGCCACAACAATATGCGCATTCTTTTAAACGGAAATATACTTTAAACTCTCTGCCCCAAATCTCTGTTTTATATTCAATTGGACACAAAAGACAATTGAAGATATAAAAACAGATGACTGTGCAAGAGCATTGTCTTCACCACCAGGATACCATGGGAAGGCAGTGGTATTGTCACTGGACTGGTAATTCGTGCAACCCCAGATCCAGATTAAGTGGTTGACTCTCAAAAGCCCTCCGAAATGGCAGGCAGTTAGGGACGGGCAATAAATGCTGGCCCAGGCAGCAGCACTCCCATCCCATAAAATTAATTAAAAAATATAATCTTTTTTTACACATGTTTATTGAACATTTCTAAATTTATATTTGAACACAAACACATAACAAAAAAAAGTCCGTCCCCCCCACCCCCCCGAATAGCTGACAGTGAGCAGATCTTTGAAATACATCACAAACAGTTGCCACCTCGTATAGAACCCCCCCCCAAATACAGAAATTCCAGCCGGTCCCACAGCTACACCTAGGCACTGGATGGAGAAGCTGACCTCCGCTCCAGCAGAACCTGCCCACGAGCTATCAGCGAGGCAAAAGCCAAAATTGCCTGCTCCTGCTCCCGCCTGGAGCTCATGCAGCTGACACCCCAAATACAGACTCATGGGGACCTGGCTGCAGCTCCCTGTCCAAGATTGGCGACATGGTGCTGAAGAAAGAACCCCAAAGGGTCACCAGTTTTGGACATGCCCAGAACATATGTATGTGATTCGGTGGTCCCCTCCCACACTTATCTTCTACCCACTCAAACACCCGGCTCATCCTTGCCCTCGTTAATTGCACCCGATGCACCACCTTCAGTGAGCCCGAGCCTCGCACACGACGACATGGCATTCACCCTCCGCTAGGCCTCACACCACACACCCTCCTCCACTTCACCCCCTAGCTCCTCCTCCCATTTTGCCTTATTCCTCTCCAGCGAGGCCCCGGACTCTGCCTGCAGCCTCCCATAGCTGCCTGAAGTTTCACCCTCCTCCAACCCGGCCAGTGCCCTCTCCACCAACGATGAGGGCGATTCAACCAGAAAACTTCAACCAGAATAAACCTTTCTCGCAAAATTCCAGATTTGAAAGTATGTGAATACCTCCGACTGGGCGAGCCCGTATTTCTCCACTAACTCCCCCAAATTCGCAAACTGCCCGTCCAGGAACAAATCCCCCATCATTGCCAACCCCTTACCCTCCCATCTCCTAAACGTGGCGTCCACCCTAGCCGGCTCAAACACATGGTTGTCCCTCATCGATATCATCCTTGACCCTCTCCTTGCTTTAAAGTGCTGCCATAATTGCTCCATATTGTTAGCGTAGCCACCACAGAGTTCCACGAAAACCTCCGCGGGCAGAACGGGATTAGGGCCACCGCCATTGCCTGCAATCCCCTCACATGACCTGGCCTCCATCTTTACCCAGACTGACGCCTGATCCCCCCACCAACCCAGCACCTTCTCCACATTCGTCCTCCAATAGTAGCAAAGTAGGATCGACAGCCTCAACCCTTCCTTTTTTTTTAATAAACATTTTATTGAGGTATTTCTTTGGCATTGTAACAGCAACAAAATCAACAATGTACATAACAAGGAAAATATAAACAGTGCAAATAACGCCTCCCTCACCCATAGGTCCTACCATTGCTTACCACCCTAAGCTACGCTAACCTAACCCCCTCCCCCCTTCTGCTGACGATTAATTCTCTGCGGGGAAGTCGACAAATGGTTGTCACCTCTGGGCGAACCCTAACAGAGACCCTCTCATGGTGAACTTAATTTTCTCCAGGCAGAGGAAGCCAGCCATGTCCGATAGCCAGGTCTCCAATTTCGGGGGCTTTGAGTCCCTCCATGCCAGTAATATGCGCCTCCGGGCTACCAGGGAAGCAAAAGCTAGAATGTCCGCCTCTTTCTCCTCCTGGATTCCCGGATCCTGCGACACCCCGAAAATCGCCACCTCTGGACTCACTGCCACCCTCGTATTTAATACCTTAGACATGATGTCGGCAAACACCTGCCAAAATCCCCTCAGCTTTGGACATGCCCAGAACATGTGGACATGGTTGGCTGGCCCCCTCGCACATTTTACACACCTGTCCTCCACCCAAACGAATCTGCTCATCCGGGCCACTGTCATGTGAGCCCAGTGAACGACCTTAAATTGGATCAGGCTGAGCCTGGCACATGTTGCGGTCGCGTTGACCCTACTCAACGCGTCTGCTCAAAGGCCCTCCTCTAACTCTCCCCCCAGCTCCTCCTCCTACCTTTGCTTCAGCTCCTCAGTTTGCAGCTCCTCCGACCCCATGAGCTCTCCATATATGTCCGAGACGCTCCCCTCTCCTATCCATCCTCTAGAAACCACCCTATCCTGAATCCCCCTTAGCGGCAGGAGTGGGAAGGTTGGTACCTGCCTCCACAGAAAGTCCCGCACCTGCAGATATCAGAATTCATTTCCCCCCGCCAATGCACCTTCTCCTCCAGCGCCCCCATACTCGGGAAGCTTCCTTCTATGAACAAGTCCCCCATCCTCTCAATCCCCGCTCTCCACCAAATTCGGAACTCCTGTCCATCCTCCCCAGGGCAAACCAGTGGTTATCGCAGATTGGGGACCACACCGACATCCCCTCTTCTCCCACATGTCTCCTCCACTGTCCCCAGACTCTCAAGGCCACCACCATCACTGGACTGGTGGAGTACTGCGCTGGCAGGAACGGCAGAGGCGCCGTTACCAACGCCCCCAGACTTGTGCCCTTACAAGAAGCCGCCTCCATGCGCACCCACGCCGGCTCACCCCCCACCAGCCACCTCCTCACCATGGCTATGTTAGCAGCACAGTAGTAATTGCTAAAATTCGGCAGCGCCAGCCCTCCATCCCCCCGACTCCGCTCGAGCATTGCCCTCTTCGCACACGGGGACTTGCCCCCCCACACAAAGCCCACGATAATCTTATTGATCCGCTTAAAAGAGGACCGCGGGATGAAGATGGGGAGGCATTGGACGACGAATAGGAATCTCGGGAGGACCGTCATTTTTACAGACTGCACTCTGCCCGCCAGAGACAACGGGAGCGCATCTCCAGAAATCCTCCTTCATCTGATCCACCAGCCGGGCCAAGTTCAATTTATGTAGCCTGTCCCAATCTCTTGACACTTGGATACTCAGGTACCTGAAACTATCCCCTACCACTCTGAACAGCAGTTCCCCCAGTCGCCTCTCCTGACCTCTCGCCTGGACCACAAACATCTCGCTCTTCCCCATATTGAGCTTATACCCCGAAAACCGGCCGAATTCCCCTAATTTCTTCCATCCCCTCCACTGAGTCTGAGACATACAGCAGTAGGTCATAACGCGTCAGAAGTACCCAACTGGGTAATGTTAGCAGTTTTGAGCCACGTATCGAAGGAAGGATGTGCTGGCCTTGGAAAAGGTCCAGAGGAGGTTCACAAGAATGATCCCTAGAATGGAGACTGTCGTATGAGGAACAGTTGAGGTCTCTGGGTCTGTACTCGTTGGAGTTTAGAAGGATGAGGTGGGATCTTATTGACGTTTACAGGATACTGCGAGGCCTGTATAGAGTGGACGTGGAGAGGGTGTTTCCACTGGTAGGAAAATCTCATTCCACCGGGTTGCTATCCTTCAGAAGGAGTGCAATGGAGGCCTGACTCATCATTTCTGGGAGCACACCCAATGTCACCACATCCTCAATCTTCCACCAACCTGCCCACAAAACATTTTACACAACTCCATCGGGAACCCATCCGGCCCCGGGGGCTTCCCAGTCTGCATATTCCCAATTGCCTTCCTGGCTACCTCTGACCCCAGTGGCTCCTCTACCTTTGGACACTCCAAAAAAGAACATTAATAATTCATTGTTTTTTAAATGCATTTATGGAATGTGGGCGCCACTGGTTAGGCCAGAATTTATTGCCAATCTCTAGTTGCCCTTGAGTAGGTGGTGGTGGTGAGCTGCCTTCTTAAAATGCTGCAAGTTATTTTTCCTGGTGTGGTTGAAAACAACTGAGGCGTCATTGTAGAGGGGATTTAAGGGTGCGGTGGGGCTGTAGTCACATGTAGGCCAGACCAGTTTAGGGCAGCAGGCTTTCTTCCCTAAAGGACATTAGTGAACTAGATCAGTTGATATGACAATCAACAATGATTTCTTGTCATCATTAGACTTTTCATTCCAGATGTTGTACTGAATTTATATTCCACCATCTGCCATGGTGGGATTGGCCAATGGACTCTTCTCTCCTCTTGGGCGATCACTCGCTAACAAGTATGACTGTCCACCAAAGAAACTCATATGTATCTGGTCATGGGTTCTGTGGGTCCTTGAATGGCTGATTAGCTGCATCTTCAACCACATATGGCAGGTGCTGCAAGAGGTGGGATTTGTCCTTGGACTTGAGATCACTGGTATTCCTTTCTCAGGCTCCTTTTCCAGACCTTCTCTTGCTGGCGGGTGCTCTTGAAGAATTCTGTCCCTTCAGTCAGGAGGTTCCTCCAAATAGGCCTCTTCTGAGCAAGGGTCTCCCAGGTGTTGACGCCTATGTTGCACTTCTTGAGGTAAGCCTCCAGGGTGCCTTTGTCGTGCTTCCTTTGTCTTCCTATTGTTCAGTAACCTTCCTTGAGCTTGGCAAAGATGACTTGCTTTGGCAGTCGGGATTCTTACATTCCATGTATGTGGCCGGCCCAACAGAGTTGGTTTCGGATTATCTTGGCCTCGATGCTGGTGCTGCTGGCTCCTTCTAAGACGCTGATGTTAGTATACCTGTCCTCCCAGCTTAATGGAGAGAATCCATCTCAAACGGCTTTGATGCTACCTCCCCAGGGTATTGAGGTGGTGTCTGTACGTAGTCCAAGTTTCCGAGCCATATAGAAGAGTTGGGAGGTCGAGTGCCTTGTACACGAGGATCTTGGTATGAGCACGAATGTCACGGTCATCAAAGACTCTCATCCTTAGGCATTCAAAGTGGCGCCCATGGATTGGACATGATGTTGGATCTCCGCATCGATGTCAGCCCTGGTCTCTGGATTACTATCCAGCGGCAATATCATTGCACCACCACCTCTCCAATATTCACTATAGTCGTAAATTTGTGTCATCTTGCATCCAAATGATATTCCACGAATACCAGAGTTCTTTCCGGTTATTTCAACACCTGCTATTACAGATCAAAAATCAAGTCTGTCAACAAAGCATTTATTTTGTTCTGAAGGGAGTCAAAGTGGTTCTCCCCCTTTTTAGGAATGGAAATAAATAATCTTCTGTGATACTAGAGACAGGCTGACAAGACCCATGGGCCCAGAACAGAAACAACCAAGTGAGGCCCAGACTGGAATCGGTGACTGGTCGTCTGCAAGAGCACTTAAGTCAACACAGAAACTCATTATCGCTAAATGGACTTTGTGATTACCCACTCATGTTTACACAAAAGAGCAAGATCATGCTGTGAATATATAAGGAACCTCCAGACACAGGTGATAACTTTGTAGCAGGACAAACAAAAGAGGCCACCAGACTCCATAATGCGCTAATAAATGGTCAGGCAAGAGTGATTCAGAGGATAAATGGATCTTGATTGAATTGCCCTGGCTGGACAGGAGTATTGTGACGAGTTTAAGTCTGGATGGGGCACAGAACTCAAGCTAGGCGTGGGCGTATACCTATGACTCAGTGCTACCTATAAAAACGTCCCCCAGGCACAACCATCACAAGAAGGGGCCCCAAGTTCCGAGCCAGAGGAAATATCCACATCGAGTGATCGTAGCCTGAACCAGCCTATTTCACTAAGTGCAGACAATATCTACAGCTCAGCTGTGCGTCAGAGTCATATTTTGTGTGAGTGAGAGAATTGTGAATAAAATTGGGTTAAACCATGAACCTGTGTTTGTTCTTTGTTCATCTCGCAAATAAGGGCACCTGGGTAAAACGTTTTAGTAATAAATTGGTCAAAGTGCCTGATAATTTACAGACAACACTTCCAGTATAGAATCATAGAATCATAGAATTTACAGTGCAGAAGGAGGCCATTCGGCCCATCGAGTCTGCACCGGCTCTTGGAAAGAGCACCCTACCCAAGGTCCACACCGCCACCCTATCCCCATAACCCAGTAACCCCACCCTACACTAAGGGCAATTTTGGACACTATGGGCAATTTAGCATGGCCAATCCACCTAACCCGCACATCTTTGGACTGTGGGAGGAAACCGGAACACCCGGAGGAAACCCACGCACACACGGGGAGGATGTGCAGACTCCGCACAGACAGTGACCCAAGCCGGAATCGAACCTGGGACCCTGGAGCTGTGAAGCATTTGTGCTATCCACAATGCTACCGTGCTGCCCCTGTACACTGTACACTGTACACTGAACACAAGTGCTGGATCGACTGTCTGGACTAACTCACAAAAATG
Source organism: Scyliorhinus torazame (assembly GCF_047496885.1). Taxonomy (NCBI): domain Eukaryota; kingdom Metazoa; phylum Chordata; class Chondrichthyes; order Carcharhiniformes; family Scyliorhinidae; genus Scyliorhinus; species Scyliorhinus torazame. The sequence continues at coordinate 56,853,129 of NC_092713.1, read as the reverse complement.
GCTAAGGATATCGACGGTTAGCTCAGAACTGACAATAGTGGAATGAACTCAATCTACCCCATTGTTGCTGCTGAGCTGACTGATGGGGATTTAAGCAGCAGTTACAAAGTCAACTTAGTCTGAATTTTCTTTAAATCCCAGCCACATTAAAATTGAATAGGTTAAAAGTTTTGACTGTAAGCTCATCCAATGGAGCTGGACAAACTTGTACCATAAATTTATCAAATAATTAAGACAGGAAAAGGGTTTTTTAAGATGGGTAAAATGTTGCAATTTACTTAGCCATAAAAAAAGTCTTAAAATTCTCAATTGAGATGTAACCTTTCCGCAGAGCTCCACAGAGATTGAACATTTTGGCTCTGTCAGCAAAGAGCCACTTAGCTGGATTCAGCTGCAGGTGTGTCGCAAGTGGCTTTCAGTAGAAGATCATCATTTTATGACAAAGATGCTTGTCGGGAGTTTTAAAATTCTGTAGTAGCTATGTTTTTTAAGTTAGCTGCGAAACTAGTGCTGGGGCCCTAAATCAAAAATGTCACATATCAGATTGGTGAAATATTAGATTGGGAGAGAAATCAAGGGTCAACATGGACAAAATGGTCACAATTAATGTTGAACAACTACAAAACACCTGTGCTAAAGGTGACTGAGATATTCAAGGCCCTTAATGACCTTAAATACTGAACAATAAAGAAGGGCACAGAATTAAATTGAGGAAAGTAAATGAACATATCTGATAGGCAGGGAGGGTACAGCAGAGGCTAAAAACAGATAAATAACCTGGAGGCCAAGGACATGGACGTTAAACCAAATTTAACAGGTGGGAGGAACAATTTATCACTAACAACAGTCAGTCATGAATTAGGTTTTCACGAGAGGAGGAAGGGGCCAAAAGAGAGAGAGAGAGAGAGAGACAGAGAGAGAGAGAGAAGACATGCTTAGGTAACCTGGTTAGATGTAGTACTGATAGAAAAGTGTTGAGCAGATACCAGAGTATGTCTCCTAACCAAGTTCCACACCTAGAGTTCACAGGTAGAAGGTCACACTTGAGAACATGGTGGTAAGCAGTGGAGACATCGAAGTAAGCATAATGCATCAGTGTTATCGAAGAACAATAGGGTGAAGAAAACCTTGATAGCAGTTCGTAACTAATCAGTGAGAGGAAGAGGCACATTGAAGAGAGGTCTGCCAAATTGGGCAAAAAGGCAGGGAATTCCACAGCAGCAGCCATTTTAAGCTGTTACACTGTGGCGTGAACAACCTCGAAGCTGGGGGGCATGGAATGCTTACAGAGCAGCAAAACTGGACATTTCAAGCATTTCAGCAAATCTAACAACTTTAACTGAGATAGAAGACAAGAACATATTTATGAAACACAATCCATCGAAGAAAAGGGAAGTCAAGACAAAGACAAAATTACAGAGTTCCTAGAGGAAATTGGTAGTCTTAGTCCAGGCTATTGGCCATTTACAGTACAAGTACAAGGCTTCGATATCACCTTTCCAAAATTGATACTGGATCTGCTGTTAAATTACTGGCCAGATGATCTCGACTGGTTTCAGCCACTCATCCATAAGGCATCAAATTACAAATCCAGCCAGCACAAATGTTCCAATTAACGGCAGGTTTATTGCTCCTCTCAAGGCGCCAAGGACCCGAGTTCCTTCCCGGGTCACTGTCCGTGTGGAGTTTTGCACATTCTCTCAGTGTCTGCATGGATCTCACCCCCAAATCCTAAAATTACGTGCAGGGTAGGCGAATTGGCCACCCTGAATTGCCCCTTAATTGGAAAAAAAGGATTGGGTACTCTAATTTTTAAATTTTTTTTATTTTTAAAAAGGATTATTGCTCCTCTTAGCTACAAAGAGTGACAGATCGTTGATTCTCTCTATGTCCTTCACAATCAATGTGCATCTTTATTGAGTGATGATGTTGGCATACTTCTAGGAGTCATGAGAAAAACAGATGATGCCCAGCATTTGAGCAATTCACTGTCTTTCATGCAACAATCTTCAATCTTTATTTAGAACCAGTGTCAATCCAAACTTCAGCAGCTGAGGAAGTTTATACAATTAGCAGTAAGCATCATTCATTTAGAGACAGCATCCTCTAGAGAGTGAAGTTTTGATCCTCTCAGCACTTTATGAAGTTAGGCCAGAGGTGACGGATATAGAAGACACTACAGCATACAGTTACCATCCCTATGAAGACTTGCTGGACTTGAATTGACTCTTCCTAGAAGAAAGTGAAGAGAAAGAAGCCCTGCAGCACTGAGTGATGTCTTAGAGGTTGAGGTCCTAGAGGATGATTTGTTTTTCCAGTTACAGGTCCGCCATATGAAGTTTGTGTCCTTTTTAGCGGAATTACCTGTGTGTCTCGTGGCTCAGCAGCATTCAGATCTTGGTTCCACTGAACCTACCAATGTATTGTCTAGTTTATTTCTGGTTGTCCACAAAGAGTTTTCCATGAGAGGGTGCCTTGCCTAAGTCCATGTCAGAGTCTATGAAGGATGAAAATGCCAAAGAGCTGATACCTTCCAGCGGTGAAACTCAACTGACATCATACCTCACTCCCAGCTGAAAGTCTTATTCCCTCCAGTGCTGGAGGTCAGCACAGAAACTGCAGCAGAATCTGCAGCACTTCTGAAGCAGCAGAAAATGTCCAGCAACCTTATCCCCGAGTTACCTGTCTATAGGGAATTTGTCTCCTTATGTTTGATGTCTTGTCGCCACATCCGCAAAATTCTTCCCATTGCCCTGAGCGAAGCAACTTCATGCAGAGGGAAGTGTGCTCCTTCTACCACTGCCTCAGAAAGTGAACAATCCTCTCAAAATATAAATCGGGAAATCATCTCTCCATCTTTTCTAGAAAGGCTTACAGGAACTTTGTCATTTTTCCTTCATTGTCCAAGTTCATTGAGATCTCATATCTTCCTACAGCTTCTCAGTCTTCAATGCAGCAGTGAGGGATGCGGCGGGTTCACTAATGTCCTTTAGAGAAGGAAATCTATCATCCTTACCTCATCTGGCCTCTATGTGGCTCCAGATTCACAGCAATATGGTCGACTCTTGAATGCCCTTAGGGATGGGCAATGAATGCTGCCAGAGCCAGCGGCGTCCACATCCCATGAACAAATTTTTTAAAAAGATTTACCCTGAAGTTGAAGGTCATTCCTCTTCTGAAGGCCATTCCCTGGTGTGCTTTGGAGGGCAACAAGTTCCTCAGGAAGTCTGGAGTTCTTTTGTTCTCATCCCATGGAGCCCAAAGGTCAATGGTCGTCAATTTTCTCTCTTGGATTAGACTTTTGTTGAGAAGTTCTCATTGTCCTTGCAATTTAGTCTTCCTGCAACCTACAGCAATGATGAAAATTGCTGTCCTATTCTGCAGGTGATGTCCTACCAGATGCAAAAGAAAATCTTCATGACTCCCTAAGAACCGAGAATACCATGGGACATTGAACCCCCAGGACTGTGACTTGGGGAGGAGTTGGGTAGAATCTGAAGTTGTTAAAAGGGAGTTACAGAAATGCAAACAGTTAAAGATATAGTTGTGTTGAAAATTGGATAGTATACTTGGGGGGGGGGGGGGGGGAGGTGCCATATAAATGGTGACAGATGGGATATGCTGATGTATGACATAAATGATGATATGTCACTAACATCAATCAGTCATGTGTTAGACACTCTCAAAAAATAAGAGAGATTGGAACACCATGCATAGGACCAGTATGCCTATTCTGTAACCTGTTGAGATGCAATACTAATAAAGATGTGATTAGCAGATATCAGGATACAACTACAGTCTGTCTGCTAACCAAGAACCACGGCCAGAGTCCAAAAATAAAAGAACAGAAAAGTTAGGAAAGTCAGCATTCAGAGCTTTGATTGCATGGAGGTTAGCAGGGTTAGCAACAATCAGTAGAGTTACTGGGATCTGGAGAGGGAGAGAACATTCCAGCTCTTCCTGGTCCCCAAACATGCTCTAAAGGACACCGACCTTCTACAGCTTCCACATTCCTTTCACACCTGGGTGGCACAACTCTTTGAAAGCCTGGACTGTAACCTTAATTGGTAGCCAATTTCAATGAGTCAATGCTGTGTCCCACCATTCCACGCAGAATACTTGAAAGCCACAGAATGCCATCAGTTTAGGGATTATAAATCACGTACAGTAAGTACATTTATGTTAATACTTTGGATCTAGCCAAGAGGACGACAATAGTCCTTTCCAATCCTGTACAGGAGTCAATCCAATGCAGCTCACCAGAAATATGGCACACCTGTCCCAGGCCACCACTACCCCCATGCCAATGCTTTGTACTGAAAGCGGATCATAAAACAAAAGTGGAGCAGCAAATCTGGCTGCTGGCCTGGAGTGCAGCGACAATACCTGAAGACTTCTGGTTGATGAGAAACTTGACTGACGCTGTTGCTCTGGTCAGAGGATGGCCCTCGTGCAAGCTCCATTACCAACTCTTTGGAGGGGCTGGGTATATCGCGGACAAAAGTGGGGAAGTTAGATGACAGAGCTCCGAAGAGCACCAGGCCCATCTCATTTCCATAACAACCCAGCGGTCTGCACCTAATGAAGTTACAGGTCCTACCTAGCCCATGTAGGAACACTCCATAAATCTTGGCAAGTGCTTGGAAACTCAGCATTTTCCCAGGTGCTGTGATGAGGATGATCAATCCCTCATGGCTCCCAATCATCGTTAACAAACAAGTGATTAACAACAATTATTGAATTGTACCAGAAATTAATTCATTATTAAGACAAACATATGAAGAGAAAATAAAAACCTAAAATACAATTTTACATCATATGGTTTCATTTTCCCAATAGATTTAGTTACTTACCCTTTGCATGCACCTCAATTGGACTTAGAATCTAAAGCGATCATCTTCCGAAGGCTAGAAAAAAAGCAATCACGCCTAAATGAAGATTATCTAATTCTCTCAGGTTATATATTTCACCATTGTATTGGCGACAGTTGTGACATGACAATATACCTGCTTACTTTTCACAGAATTCTTTCAAGAGCCTGGTGCAAAATGATCATGCTGATGTACATACACATGCACTTATCAGTACATCACATCGAAGTGAATAATGGAAATAGTAAAGTTCACATTTTTAAAAAGATAACAAAATAGGCTTTTAAAAATCAAATAAAATGAAAAATACATTAATCCTATTTTTGGTATCTTTACTCACATTACAGTTCACAATTTGACTGGGGCAAAGAGAATGAGTAATATTTCAGGAGGAAGTACTACAGCCGAGGAAGGAATCAATCCGGGAATTACTTAAATGTAGGACGCTCAAAAAGTCAGAATTGGAGGAGCGCAGAGATCGCAGTGGGTTGTGGGGGCGAGAGAAGAGATAGGGAACGGAGAGGCTATGGAGGGATTTTAAAACAAGGACAATCATCTTAAATAAAAACAGAAAATGCTGGATAAACTCAGCAGGTCTGGCAGCATCTGTGCAGAAAGAAACAGAGTTAACGTTTTGAGTCAACAGAGCTGCAAAAAGGTCACATAGACGCAAAAGTTAATTCTGTTTCTCACTCCCGCAGATGCTGCCAGACCTGCTGAGATTATCCAGCATTTTCCATTTTTATTTCCGGTTTCCAGTATTTGCACTGTTGTGCTTTTATTTAAGGATAATCTTAAAATGGAATTATTTCTGGATTGGGAGCCAATGCAGGTCAGTGGGACAGGAGTGATGTCTGAACAGGGTTTAATGTGATTTAGGAAATGGAAGAAGGGTTCTGAATGAGCTCAAGTTTACTGAGGTTGCAAGATGGAAATTTGGCCAAAGGGAGCCAATAGGTGAGTCTAGAAGGAATGAAGGCATGGATGAAGGTTTTAGTAGCAAATGAGCAGAGGCAGAGGCTGAGCTGGACAAAGTACAGGCATAGTAGTCAGAGGCCTTAAGTGATGGCACAAATATGAAGTCGGAAGCCCATTGCATCCAATATGACACCAAGTTTCGGTTGGTTTGGTTCAGCCTCAGTTGCCAGGGTGAGGGAAGGAGTAAGTAGCTAGGGAATGGAACTTGGAATGAGGACAATAATTCCCAGTATTTAATTGGAGAAAATTTCAGCTCATCCAGTGCTGGAAGTCAGGCAAGCAGTCAGACAGTTTAGAGACAGTGGAGGGGTTTGGGGACGCGGTGATGAGATAGAGCTGGATATCCTCAACATACATGTAGAACCTAGCATTGTTTTCACATGATGATGCCCAAGGAGCAATATGCAGGTGTGAAATAAGGAGTATGAAAAGCTAACATCCATGTGGAATGTCAAAGATAACAGTTCAGGAGTGGGAAGAAAAGTCAATGCCGATTAATCGCTGGCTACAATTGATAAGAATGGAACCAGGCAAGTACAATCCTACCCAGCGAGACAACAGTGAAGAGGCATTACAGGAGAATAGTGTGGTCAATCATGTCAATAGCTGCAGAAAGGTCGAGATGAAGGAGCTGAAATAGGTTGCCATGGTCGCAGTTACAGAGGATATCATTTGTTACTTTGAGGAGAGCAGTTTCAGCACTCTGGAGAGATTCAAATGTGGAGTGCAGGGAGAAGTGGAGTCTAAGTTTGAGAGGTGACAGCCCATTCAAGGCCTTTGGCGAGGAAAGGAAGATTGGAGATGGGGCTGTAGTTTGCAAGGTCATAGGGTTCAAAAATGTTTTTTCTTTGAGGAATAGGGTGATGATGGCAGAACTGAAAGCAAAGGGACAGTACCCAAGGAGGAAGAACCATGAGCAATGTCAACTAACATGGGGATCAGAATACAAAGTTGGATGGTCAGCAGTTTGGAAGGCTTGCAGCGGAGTAAGTGGAAGGTTGATAACATGGTCAAGATGAGCTTGGCGAGAGCATTCTATGGTTCCTGTGCTGTTGGAAGCAACATCCTCTCTATTTTTGTTTTAAGTTGTGTGCCGCCTATTCATTTCTGCGTGAGGCACTTTTACATCTTTTCCGAGTAGATGCACGAGCTCAGTGTTTTAAAGGAGCAATTTGAGTGACCTGCAACTTGCAGGATGCTGGGCAGTTACATACATGCGCAGCTTAGAGGACACTGGTTTGAATCTGGAACTGTATCTGTCAATTGCTACTTGTTGGAGCGGAACTGTAGCATTAATTTTTTTTTTTAATTCTTTATTCTCCTCCTTTTTTGCATTTTCTCCCAAATTTACACCCACCAACAGTAAACAATAATCAGTAATAAACAATAATCAGTAACAAATATGTCAATCCCCATATCAATAACAATGATCCCATCCTCCCACCAAAGCCAAAACATTAGCCCGCATGTTCACACAAACAAATGACAAAAAGGAATCAGGAATCACCCATAGCCACCATTAACACATGCAGCACCCCTCCCCTCCCCCCCCCCCCCCCCCGCCCCCACCAACTAATGTTCAATGTTATCCAGTTCTTGAAAGAACTCTCCTCAAAGTAACAAATGATATCCTCTGTAACTGCGACCATGGCAACCTATTTCGGCTCCTTCATCTCGACCTTTCTGCAGCTATTGACATGTTTGACCACACTATTCTCCTGTAATGCCTCTTTGTTGTCTCGCTGGGTAGGACTTTCAGTAGTGGACTCGCCAACACTAAGGACATTCAAATGGTCATTGGATAGACATATGGACAATAAGGGAATAGTGTAGATGGGCTTTAGAGTGGTTTCACAGGTCGGCGCAACATCGAGGGCCGAAGGGCCTGTACTGCGCTGTAATGTTCTATGTTCTATAATGAATAATGCCCATGAATTGTAGAACCCCTCCATCCTTCCCCTCAGTTCAAACTTAACATTCTCAAAAGTCAAGAATTCCAACAGGTCCCCCCGCCACGCCAGGGCACAGGGTGGAGCTCTCCAACCCATCAGGATCCGCCTTCGGGTGATCAACGAGGCAAAGGCTACAAACATCTGCCTCCGCACCCGTTTCCAACACTGGCTGGTCCGACACCCCAAATATGGCCTCCCGGGGGCCCGGTCCAGTTTCACGTTGTAGCCACCTGAGTTGGCCACTTCCCGACTTAAAATGGAGAACCGCAAAGGCTGAAGGGAAATTCAGCCAACACTGGCAAAGACTAGCAAATACAGAAATCATGCATATTGGAACCTGCAAAACAACCAGACAGCACCGAAACCAGCAGCCATCTGCATAGTAATGTAGCAGCCATCTACATAGTAATGTGCGATACCCAGGCACAATGGCAACAGTTAAGGTAAATAAAGCCAAGCCAGACTCCTCGGCACCAGCAGGAGCCAAGACAAAGGAAGACCAACGGACACTTAGGACCGCCTAGCGATCAGGGAACCGCTCCAGCATTGGAGAAATCGATCCAAGTGATCGGAAAGTAGTCCAATCACTTGGAACCAGGTACGGGGTCCGCCCCAAAGGGCGGGAAGCCCCTGAGGACTATAAAGTAAAGCCCCCAAGTTCAAATCGTCCTTCTTTGGCAGGGTCACTCAGCAACTTGAACCAACCCTTGACAGTGACCTGTCTGGTTGCCTCCAAGCAAGTAAGTCTCAAGTCAACGCTCACTACGAGATAGGCGCTCCTAGCTACCAGCCCATACCAGCTTTTGAATCCCGCAGACTCAGGACCTGAACGGAAGGCCATTTGTTCCCCTGACCTGGTGGGCCAGTCCGAAGCTAAGTATAGGCCTGTTAGTTATAGAGATAGTTTATTAAGTAGAATTTATGCATGAGTAGCGATTGACTGTGTATAATAAATGTGTTTTGATTTGAATCTTACGAATTGGTGTGTTGAGTTATTGATCAGTACTTGAACTTGAACCTCGTGGCGGTATCATAAAGATACCTGGCGACTCTAGAGCAAAGGTTATAAAACAGAGCCAATTCAATCAACCAAAAGTTAGCAACATATTACTGGCGACATCCTGACGGAACCCGATCTAGAAGTGGCTTAACCACTCCGGGAGAAACCAAAAATTTGAATTAAAAATCCAATTGGGAACAGAAAACCACAAGTGTTCAAGCAATTCTGATCAATCCTCATAATTCGGAAGTGTGTGTATGCATGCGTAACTAACAGGGCGATAAGGTAAACTGATAGATTTTTGTTGCGACAAAACTGGCGGGATTTGTATTCCGGAAAATAGCGAAAGCCGTACCCGTAATTACAGCACCGCCTTAATACCCCTCGTTCCAAATTTTGAGAGAAGTATTCAGAGAGGAAAGATGGCAATGCAGGCAATACAGTGCTTCATGAACCCCGAAGAATTTGTGGTCGCAGCGACCAGCAGTAGAGTAGGACAGTGTCCCGTTTGGGAAGAGGAAATCAGAAAGTACCTCAAAGGGAAAGGATGGCCCCTTTGGAGCGAATTCTGTGAAAATGAGGAAACAGGTCCCGGGAGTATAGGACATACTTGGTGGGAGAACCTGAGTGAAATCCATAAGAAAAGCTTGGGAAAAGCTCGCAAGCCGATGGCAATCGTGTCCTGTTTGGCACAATTGCGAGGCACAGAAGAGGTCGTTCGGACGCTCCGCAGAGAGATAGAGGAGGCACATCGAATGAGTAAGGTCCATGTAAGCGAGATAGAGAAAGAGAACCTAGAATTAAGAAGGAAGTTAGCAGCAAAGGACGGAGAGGTGGATGATGCCAAGTGGGCACACCAGTCTTGTCTGGCGCACCTAAGCAGCTTCCAATCCCAGTACGAAAAGGCCTATCCGGACACGCAACGTGCAGTCCTGGTACGAGAGGAAACAGAGAAGCCGGTAGAGGCATTTCAGAGGCAGTGTAGTGACCTGAAGGCAGCGTTAAGAGCACTCCATACTACCACCACGGAGCACAGACAAAGCTCACTAGATCACGCAAAGTGCCAGAGGCAGATTGCAGAACTGCAGTCTTTGCTTTCCGTTCAGAAAGGATTCCAGAGCACCTTTGGATCCTAGTTAGATGAGGAAGACGGCCCAGATTGGGAAGAATTGAGTGAGACAGCGCAGAGATATGTTCAGGGAACACCAAAGGGCCTGTTCTGTGCTGTATTTTCTATGTTCTATGTGTGCAGGGAAAGCCCCATCAGAGAAAAGCGCCCCAACCCCCCACAGAGCAGATAGTTCAGGCACCAATGAATCCAGTAACCACCCACCGCACAGTCACCTCGGAAGGAGACGCGGAATTCCTGTACACGACCCCCTTAACCGTGACCCAATTACGGGCCGCGTGCGAGAAAATCACACCGTTCCTCCCCACCTCAGACCCTCACCACTTCTTTGCCAGAGTAAAGCAGCAGGCGACCATGTACGGCCTGGATGAGCGTGAGCACGTGAAGCTCACAGTTTTGAGTTTAGACCCTTCAGTCGTAGCAGCCCTTCCCGACCCAAAGAATGTTGGAGGAGGCGCCCTTGCGGAAATGCACGCAGCAATCCTAATGTGATCGGCTACAACAGAGGTGACCCCGTAGAAGGCCTGAAGAAGTGCAGGCAGAAAAAGACAGAACACCCCACAGCGTTTGCTGGACGCCTGTGGATTCATTTCAAAGCAGTTTTTGGAAATCTAGACCGCGCCCATTTGTCCCAAGACGGTATGGCCAAATGGACCCGCACCCCTATCTCCCATGCCACAGAGGCAGGACAAAAAGCCTGTACGAATTATGACCCCTCAGAGGAAGCCCACTATGAGAAATGGGTTTTTAAAAGATTGTCCCGCGCCTGGGAACAGTCTGTACAAAACAAACCCGCAGTTAGGAAACCCGAGGAACAGCAGGCAGAAGCAAACATCCACACAGTTAAAACGCACCAGACCCCCGCATGGGTAAATGAAGGCAGGAACAGCCCCCCACAAAAGCCACAGGAGTGTTACAAATGTGGACAGTTAGGACAGTTTGCACGAGAATGCAATGCCCCACGAAAGCCACAGAGAGCCCAGCAGGCAGGCACTCTGAATAAGAATAGGACAGAGCCCATACATAGTGTGAGCACCCGTTCAGATCAGACGGACCTGAACGGAACGGACTGACGGTGTTCGGGCTCCCCCAGTTGGGTCTGCGACACCCTTTGGGATAGGTCCGGCCGACCAGTAGTTGCAGCAAAGATACGGAGGCAGCCCATCGAATTTCTCTGGGACACAGGAGGGTCCCGCACCACAATCAATTCCTCCACCATATTCCAGAAAGACACGTGGTCCACTACAGCCACCATCACCCTCAGCGGCTTTACAGGCCACTCACAGCAGGGACACATCGCAGCCCCTGTACCCATTCAGATTGGCAATATAATGACAAAGCACCCCATAGTCTTAGTCGACCTGCCCCACACAGCAGAACACATTTTGGGCATCGATTTTATGAATTCCCACAACCTGTCCTTTGATCCAGTCAACCAATGTGTCTGGAAAATGGCAAAATCCACAAGAGCCCCGCAATGTTCACAATAGGTGAATACGCCAACAAGATAAGCGCAGTCAGCGAATTTTGGTTTGGCCCGACCACGATTAGCACAGACAAGCAGGTTAGGGCAGTTCTGCAGAAGCACAGGACAACATTCGCGACCCACAAACACGACTGTGGCCGGATGACTGGTTCCGTTCAAATCACAGGACCTGACCCTAGACCCCAAAAGCAATACGGATTTCCCCAAGAGGCAGAGGGAGAAATCGCAAAAGTGATCGACAGCTTATTAGAGCAGGGCGTACTCAGATTACTAGCCTCCACGAATAATGCCCCAATTTGGCCAGTGAGAAAGCCCGATGGATCATGGCAACTGACCATCGATTACAGGGAACTCAACAAAGTCACCCCCACAGCAGCCCCCACGGTAGCCACAAGTCCCGAGACCATGCTCAAACAGGGACTCAACTCACAATACTTTATGGTTTTGGACGTCAGTAATGGATTCTGGTCCATTCCATTGGCAAAAGCGTGCCAATACAAATTTGCCTTCACTTTTAAAAATCAGCAGTACACGTGGACATGCCTTCCACAAGGATTCCACAACTCCCCCTCCATTTTCCACCGACAGCTGGCAAATGGATTATCGAAATTTTCTCGCCCCGAACGTCTGGTCCAGTATGTGGACGACCTATTACTGCAGACAGACACCAAGAAAGAGCACATCGAGCTTCTGGCCGAACTCCTGGAACTCCTACAGAAAATTGGTTGTAAAGTAAAACCCAAAAAGGCCCAGATTGTGGAAAACAAATTGATATATTTTGGTACGATTATCACGCATGGTAATCGCGAGATCGAGCACAAAAGAATTGACTCGATTGCCAAATTGCCTCTTCCCCAGAATGTTTCAGCCCTCCGGTCGTTTTTAGGACTGGTTGGCTACTGCCGAAACCACATTGACGGTTTTGCCAGCAAGGCAGCACCCCTCTCGGAACTCCTAAAGGAGCCCCTTGGGAATGGATTCCGCAGCATATGGATGCTGTGGATGCTTTGAAAAGAGCCCTCATTGCAGCCCCCGCACTACAAGTTCCAGACCCACTTTCCCCTTACGCTATAGAGATAGCTAGCACCGACCGCACCCTTTCGGCCATGCTCCTCCAGGAACGGCACGAACAGTTAAGACCCGTGGTTTATGCCTCCAGACTTTTAGGTGCTGTGGAGCAGGGATTTTCGGCCTGTGAAAGGCACCTGCTCGCAGTTTTCTGGGCAGTTCAGTATTTTTCCGACATAACCGGACTAAACCCCATCACAATCCTCACAGAACACACCCCCACCCAACTTTTACTTGACGGACGACTCAAGGACGGTACAGTTAGTCAGATTACAGCAGCTAGATTGACCCTTCTTTTGCAGGGACGGGACATCACTGTTAAGAGGACCAAGACCCACACTTTCTTAGCAGATAACCTACAGTACCCAGGCACCCCCCACGAATGTGAAATCATCTCACCACACCACAACACAGGCCCCTTTATTGCGAAAACACCCCCAAGAAAGATAGGTAGTCCAACCCAGAGCCCCAAGCACACAGACACGTGTGAACCCATAAGAATATATGTGGATGGATCTTCCACAATATTAGAAGGGAAGCGCATAACAGGGTGCGGCATTTATGTCGAGGACGCGCCCTAGAAGAAATTGCAATAAAACTTCCAGGCCACTTAGGCGCGCAGGCGGCAGAACTAGCTGCTGTGGCGTACATTGTAGAACACCCAGATTCCTTCCCCAGCCTAGCAGACATATACTCGGACAGCCTCTATTTTTTTTTAAAATATACTTTATTCAGAATTTTGTGGCCAAACATAACAGTACATAGTTTTTCGTTTGAACAACAACAAAGCAATATAAATAACCGTGGCCAATTTTAAACAAATAAATAAATAATATATAAACAGAAACATAAGCAAAACTGAATGGCAACTGCCTTGTCAAAAATAGTTTCTCTTCAAAGATACAATCCAATATACATTACCTATAACAAGTGTCTATACATATACAATGACATCCCTGAGAGTCCGTCCGGTTCCTCCCCCCCACCACCCCCCCTCCCCCCTGGGCTGCTGCTGTTGTCTTCTTCTTTTCCATTCCCTCTATCTTTCTGTGAGGTAGTCGACGAACGGTTGCCACCGCCTGGTGAACCCTTGAGCCGAACCCCTTAATACGAACTTGATCCGTTCTAACTTTATAAACCTTGCCATGTCGTTTATCCAGGTCTCCACACCCGGGGTTTGCCTTCCTTCCACATTAACAATATCCTGCGCCGGGCTACTAGGGACGCAAAGGCCAAAACATCAGCCTCTCTCGCCTCCTGCACTCCCGGCTCTTCTGCAACTCCGAATATAGCCAACCCCCAGCCTGGCTCGACCCGGACCCCCACCACCTTCGAAAGCACCTTTGCCACCCCCACCCAGAACCCCTGCAGTGCCGGGCATGACCAAAACATGTGGGTGTGGTTTGCTGGGCTTCTCGAGCACCTCCCACACCTATCCTCTACCCCAAAAAATTTACTAAGCCGTGCTCCAGTCATATGCGCCCTGTGTAGAACCTTGAATTGTATCAGGCTTAGCCTGGCACACGAGGACGATGAGTTTACCCTACGTAGGGCGTCAGCCCACAGCCCCTCCTCAATCTCCTCCCCCAGCTCTTCTTCCCATTTCCCTTTCAGCTCATCTACCATGATCTCCCCCTCGTCCCTCATTTCCCTATATATGTCCGACACCTTACCATCCCCCACCCATGTCTCTGAGATCACTCTATCCTGCTCCCCCTGCGTCGGGAGCTGCGGGAATTCCCTCACCTGTTGCCTCGCGAAAGCCCTCAGTTGCATATACCGAAATGCATTCCCTTGGGGCAACCTATATTTTTCCGTCAGCGCACCCAGACTCGCAAACGTCCCATCTACGAACAGATCTCTCAATTGTACTCCCCCAGCTCTTTGCCATGCTCCAAATCCCCCATCCATTCTCCCCGGAACAAACCTATGGTTATTTCTTATCGAGGACCGCTCCAAGGCTCCCGTCCTTCCCCTATGCCGTCTCCACTGCCCCCAAATTTTCAATGTAGCCACCACCACCGGGCTTGTGGTGTATTTCTTCGGTGAGAACGGCAACAGCGCAGTCACCATTGCTTGTAGGCTAGTCCCCCTGCAGGACACCCTCTCCAATCTCTTCCACGCCGCTCCCTCCCCTTCTCCCATCCACTTACACACCATTGAATCATTGGCGGCCCAGTAATAGTAGTTTAGGCTCGGTAGTGCCAACCCCCCCCTGTCCCTACTACGCTGCAAAAATCCCCTCCTCACTCTCGGGGTCTTCCCGGCCCACACAAAACTCATAATACTCTTCTCAATTCTCTTGAAAAAAGCCTTCGTGACCACCACCGGGAGGCACTGAAACACAAAAAGAAATCTCTGGAGGACCACCATTTTAACCGCCTGTACCCTACCTGCCAGTGACAGGGACACCGTGTCCCATCTCTTAAAGTCCTCCTCCATCTGTTCCACCAACCGCGTTAAATTAAGCCTGTGCAATGTACCCCAATTCTTGGCTATCTGGATCCCCAAGTACCGGAAGTCCCTTGTTACCTTCCTCAACGGTAAATCCTCTATTTCCCTGCTCTGCTCCCCTGGATGCACCACGAACAACTCACTTTTCCCCATGTTCAATTTATACCCTGAAAAATCCCCAAACGCCCCAAGTATCCACATTATCTCTGGCATCCCCTCCGCCGGGTCCGCCACATACAACAACAAATCATCCGCATATAAAGATACCCAGTGTTCTTCTCCTCCCCTGAGTACTCCCCTCCACTTCCTGGAACCCTTCAATGCTATGGCCAGGGGCTCAATCGCCAATGCAAACAATAACGGGGACAGAGGACATCCCTGCCTCGTCCCTCTATGGAGCCGAAAGTAATCAGACCCCCCCGTCCATTCGTGACCACACTCGCCATCGGAGCCCTATACAGCAACTGTACCCATCTGATATACCCATCTCCAAAGCCAAATCTCCTCAGCACCTCCCACAAATAATCCCACTCCACTCTATCAAATGCTTTCTCGGCATCCATTGCCACCACTATCTCCGCTTCTCCCTCTGGTGGGGGCATCATCATTACCCCTAGCAGCCTCCGTATATTTGTGTTCAGCTGTCTCCCCTTCACAAACCCAGTTTGGTCCTCATGAACCACCCCCGGGACACAATCCTCTATCCTCGTTGCCATTACCTTGGCCAGAATCTTAGCATCCACATTCAGGAGGGAAATGGGCCTATAGGACCCGCATTGCAGCGGGTCTTTTTCCTTCTTTAGGAGGAGCGATATCGTTGCCTCTGACATAGTCGGGGGCAGCTGCCCCCTTTCCCTAGCCTCATTAAAGGTTCTCATCAGTAGCGGGGCCAGCAAGTCCATATATTTCCTGTAGAATTCCACTGGGAATCCGTCTGGTCCCGGGGCCTTCCCCGCCTGCATGCTTCCAATCCCTTTCACTACTTCCTCCGTCTCAATCTGTGCTCCCGGTCCCACCCTCTCCTGCTCCTCCACCTTAGGAAATTCCAGCTGATCCAGAAAGCACATCATTCTCTCCTTCCCTTCCGGGGGCTGAGCTTCATATAATCTTTCATAAAATGCCTTGAACACTCCATTCACTCTCTCCGCTCTCCGCTCCATCTCTCCCTCCTCATCTCTCAACCCCCTATCTCCCTCGCTGTTCCCCTTTTCCTCAGTTGGTGGGCCAGCAACCTGCTCGCCTTCTCCCCATATTCGTACTGTACACCCTGTGCCTTCCTCCATTGTGCCTCTGCCTTACCCGTAGTCAACAAGTCAAATTCTACATGTAGCCTTTGCCTTTCCCTGTACAGTCCCTCCTCCGGTGCCTCCGCATATTGCCTGTCCACCCTCAAAAGTTCTTTCAACAACCGCTCCCTTTCCCTACCCTCCTGCTTTCCTTTATGTGCCCTAATAGATATCAGCTCCCCTCTAACCACAGCCTTCAACGCCTCCCAGACCACTCCCACCTGAACCTCCCCATTGTCATTGAGTTCCAAGTACCTTTCAATACACCCCCTCACCCTTAAACACACACCCTCATCTGCCAATCCCATGTCCATTCTCCAGGGTGGGTGCTGTTCTTTTTCCTCCCCTATCTCCAGGTCCACCCAATGTGGAGCGTGGTCCGAAATAGCTATAGCCGTATACTCCGTCCCCGTCACCTTCGGGATTAGCGCCCTTCCCAAAACAAAAACGTCTATCCGTGAATAGACTTTGTGGACATAGGAGAAAAACGAAAATTCCTTACTCCTAGGTCTACCAAATCTCCAGGGGTCTACTCCTCCCATCTGCTCCATAAAGTCCTTGAGCACCCTAGCTGCAGCCAGCCTCCTTCCGGTCCTGGACCTCAATCTGTCCAGCCCTGGGTCCAGCACCGTATTAAAATCTCCACCCATTACCAACTTTCCCGCCTCTAGGTCCGGGATGCGTCCCAACATACGCCTCATCTCGGACAGCCTCTATGTCTGCAACAGCCTTACAGAGTTCCTACTCCTGTGGAAAACAAGAGGATTTGTTTCCGCAGACGGAAAACCCCTCCCCTCAGCCCCATTGCTCCGTCACATTTTAGGAAAAGCCCAGGGCAGGATTTTTGGAATAGTTACAGTTCGTAGTCACCATCGTTCCTTCCCCCCCACCCCCGGAAATGTAAAAGCCGACGCACTGGCAAAAGCAGGTTCCAGGCACGGATACTTTTGGACACCCCCCCGAGAGCGCACCAGTGAATGCAGTTCAGGTCTCGCAGACTAATATCGAGGATTTAGTGCAGGCCCAGAAGCAGGACAGCAATCTCAGGGAGATTTTAAAAGGAAGATTCCCAGCACCCTATGATCGATTTAAAAATGCTATGACCACATATGACAGTGTGGTGTTAAAAGACACCCTTTATGTGGTTCCTGAACAGGACAGGAATCAGCTCATTTGTTTATTCCATGACGGTCATGGACATCAGGGAATTGATCCCACTACAGCCCACCTCAGGCAGCTCTGCTGGTGGCCCAGTTTAAAAGAAGACGTAGCGCACTACGTTGAGAATTGCCTTATCTATGCCCAGAACAATCCATACGGATACGCCAAGAAAACTCAACTTAGTCACACCCGCCCCGTTAATGGCCCCCTGGACTAACCTCCAGATTGATTTTATAGGACCATTGTCCCCTTGCAGGAATGGCTATAAGTATGTACTCGTTGTGATAGACACGTTTACAAAATGGGTAGAGGCATTCCCACCCAGGACGAACACGGCAAAGACCACAGCCAAGATCCTAACCCACCACATCTTTACGAGATGGGGACTCTCCCGCAGCATTGAATCGACCAAGGCTCCCATTTTACGGGACGGGTCATGAAGAACGTCCTCACGATATTAGGCATTACCCAAAAATTCCACATCACATGCCACCCCCAGTCAAGTGGTATCGTGGAGCGCATGAATCGGACCCTAAAATCCACCCTCAGAAAAATGGTCCAGCAAAACAACACCTCTTGCGATTCAGTCCTCCCTTTGCACTGATATTTTTGCGAAATACGGTTTCAACATTTACAGGTTACACCCCACACACCCTCATGACCGGACACCCCATGAAAGGCACAGAATTTTTATTAGGATTGGACTTGACCAGCCCCGAAGTGACGGCCCTCACACACGAGAACGCAGTAAAACAACTAGTTGAGAATGTAAAAACGGCTCAGCTAGCAGCCGCAGTAAGATTAGGCACACGGAAGAAACAGGGCAAGGCCTGTTTCGACAAGACCGTGCATGCGACTGAGTTTGAGGTAGGACAGCAGGACATGCTCTCCATCTATAACCCCAGCACATTCCTGTCATCTAAATATTTGGGTCCGTACTCCATTGCGGACAAAGTAAGCCCCTCCGTGTATAAAATTAAGTACCCCAGCGGAAAGACTGCGCGGTTCCATATCAACCAGCTTAAGGCATATGGCCCACAGTCCAACCACGCACATCACGTCATGCTTGACGCAGCAGACCACACCCCGCCCACAGCCAACGTATCCCTACCGCCCCCCCCCTACCCCCCCAACACACCCACCACATCCACGGACTCGCCCTCGACTCCACCCCCGAACTCTAGACTCCGCTCCGGGACGCCCACAGACAGCAGCAGCAGCGACAGCGACTGTAACACAGACAATAGCCACAGCACGCCTCCCTACTATCCCCAGGCAACAGGATCCACACCCAGCGAATCTGACCATGATTCGAGTGATCCCTTCCTCATCACATTCCTCAATGAACCCCACCAAGACCACCGCCCTACGATGACGATTCCGTCCCGACAGAACTAGACACCACCTTTTGGCACCGCGACAACTCATACAGGCTCGTCCGGAACGACGAGATGGACCCCAAGTCGCACCATGCAGCCCTACCAGCCCTGATACATTCCAGAGTATGGCATCCGGGAGAAGATGACGACTTTGAGTCTGACTCCCCAAGCGGGAACCCCTTTGCGACCCTGTTCGCAACCGAGAAGTGAGGTGTCCAGATGATGTTTTAAAAATTAACCTCTTGGGAGAAAACGGTGTCCTTTCTGAAGGAACCTGCAGCATGTTTAATCTTGTTTGTAGTAGTATTGTTAAATGTTGTTTGTTTTTTTCCACGGCCCCACGCCTTCTTTGTCAGCAGAAACATATGAGAGCTTGCCAGACCCCCGTTCGTAACTGCTCTTCTGGTTCGAACGTAGAACCAATACGGCAACCCCCCACAATGACTACATTTTTTGCC
The DNA here is from genome assembly GCF_047496885.1 of Scyliorhinus torazame. Classification (NCBI taxonomy): domain Eukaryota; kingdom Metazoa; phylum Chordata; class Chondrichthyes; order Carcharhiniformes; family Scyliorhinidae; genus Scyliorhinus; species Scyliorhinus torazame. The sequence goes on along the minus strand of NC_092713.1, from coordinate 56,833,907 downwards.
CGTTCTTGTCGGTTGCTCAGGCAGTGGAGATACGGCATTGGGACCCGCCCTGCCTGAGGACCCCCCTCTGGTCAGCTATGCTCGGGTAGAGCACACACGGCATTGGTCGCCGTCCTACTCGGGGATTCCATCCAAATCTTACCCGTCGTGGCCCATACGCACCTCATTTCGGCACTTTTGGTTCAAAAAGTTTTGTTTTATTTTCAGGCGACCCTTAGGTTGCCATCCCTATGCTATTTACATCCTCAAACATTTGGATGGTAAATCGCACAGCCTGTGAGACGGCTCGCACTGTTTCAGTATTTTTAAGTGTGTCTTCTCCTGAATATTCTTTTTTTTTTAAATAAAAAAAAAATGAGGGAGTCACACATGGTGACAAATTGCAAAAGGAGAATTGGCACTGAAGGACAGACATACTAACAGACGAGATATTAAACCAAGATAGTAACAGACACTATGCTTGATCCCACAGAACTCCAGAAGCTCCAGGAAAAGGGACGAAACAGAAAGAAAGAGAAGAGAAGAGAAAGACGAAGACAGCAATGAAGACGGCATACGTGTTTTTTGTCATAATGTGCACCCGGTTGCGCGCGATCCCCCTGACCCCAACACCCCCAGCCGTTAATGATTCACTTCCCCATAGCACCCAGAGCCCAGTAACAGGCAACTCCACACCATCATGGTGTGATAAGCTCATAACATGGTACTTCCTTTCCTACGTAGTCGAATCCCTATTAGTGTTGGTGATACTCTGCAGCATCGTGCAGACTCTCCGCATGAGGAAATGGAGAAGGTATACAGAATAAGATCCCCTATGTTCAGTTATCCCCAGGACCCCAAACCCCTCTATCTATAATAAAGGACATTCGTTTGCGTTCTTCTGTAAATAAAGAAATGGAAAAATTGTACAACCCTGTGCTTGACTGCCAAGCCAGGAAAAATGTAAATGCTGCTTTCATTTTGTATTGTTTAGGAAGTTAGTATGATTGAATGTTTGAGTGAGTGTAGTTTATTAAGGACAGTTAGAGGTACCGTTTTTTTATTTTGTAATGCATGTCCCTGTTTTGACATAGCGCCACTTAGAATGTTAGTGAAAATTTTCTTGCATAGTTATGGTCAGTGTAGAGGCCACAGAAGAGTGCTCGCCGGGTCAGGGAATGAAGACAACGCAGTTATATGATCCTTCACGCATCGCGTTAGGATCACAAGGAGGGTGTGTAGCCACCTGAGTTGGCCACTTCCCGACTTAAAATGGAGAACCGCAAAGGCTGAAGGGAAATTCAGCCAACACAGGCAAAGACTAGCAAATACAGAAATCATGTATATTGGAACCTGCAAAACAACCAGACAGCATCGAAACCAGCAGCCATCTGCACAGTAATGTAGCAGCCATCTACATAGTAATGTGCGATTCCCAGGCACAATGGCAACAGTTAAGGTAAATAAAGCCAAGCCAGACTCCTCGGCGCCAGCAGGAGCCAAGACAAAGGAAGGCCAACGGACATTTAAGACCGCCCAGCGATCAGGGAACCGCTCCAGCATTGGAGAAATCGATCCAAGTGATCGGAAAGTATCACTTGGAACCAGGTACGGGGTCCGCCCCAAAGGGCGGGAAGCCCTTGGGGACTATAAAGTAAAGCCCCCAAGTTCAAATCGTCCTTCTTTGGCAGGGTCACTCAGCAACTTGAACCAACCCTTGGCAGTGACCTGTCTGGTTGCCTCCAAGCAAGTAAGTCTCAAGTCAACGCTCACTACGAGATAGGCGCTCCTAGCTACCAGCCCATACCAGCTTTTGAATCCCGCAGACTCAGGACCTGAACGGAAGGCCATTTGTTCCCCTGACCTGGTGGGCCAGTCCAAAGCTAAGTATAGGCCTGTTAGTTATAGAGATAGTTTATTAAGTAGAATTTATGCATGAGTAGCGATTGACTGTGTATAATAAATGTGTTTTGATTTGAATCTTACTAATTGGTGTGTTGAGTTATTGATCAGTACTTGAACTTGAACCTCGTGGTGGTATCATAAAGATTCCCGGCGACTCTAGAGCAAAGGTTATAAAACAGAGCCAATTAAACCAACCAAAAGTTAGCAACAATGTGCACCACTTTAGAAATTACCCTAAAAACCTCCGTCCAGTAATCCTCTAGCTTTGGACAGGACCAAAACATATGAGCGTGATTATCGCGCTTCCCCCCCCCCCCAACGTTCACACACATTGTCTAATCCTTCAAAGAATCAGCTCATCATCGCCCTCGTGAGGTGTGCTCTGTATATCACCTTCAGCTGTATCAGCCCCAAGCTCGCACACAAGGTGGAGGCATTCACTCTCCGGAGCACCTCACACCAGAACCCCTCCTCCATATCCTCTCCCACCACTTCCTCCCACTTTGCTTTGATCCCTTCCAGCGGTACCTTCTCCTCCTCCAAAATAGCTCCGTAGACCGCTGACACTACCCCCTTCTCCAGTCCCCCTGTTGTCAGCACCTCCTCCAGCAATGTGGAGGCCGGCTCCTCCGGGAAGGTCTGTACCTCCTTTCTGGCAAAATCTCGAACCAGCATGTATCTAAACATTTCCCCCTGCTCCAGCCCATACTTCGCTTCCAGCTCCCTCAATCCTGCAAACCGACCCCTAAGAAACAAATCTTTCAGTGTCTTAATTCCCTTCTCCTCCCATTTCCATCCCACTTTCCTGGCTCAAATTTGTGGTTCCCCCGAATCGGCATTTCCCTTGAACCTGCCCCCAACCCAAAGAGTTGGCGAAACTGCCTCCAAATTCTCAATGAAGCTATTATTACCGGACTCCCTGAGTATTTCCCCAGAGCTATCGGAGCAGCGCTGTTGCTAGTGCTTTCAATCCCGACCCCCTGCACAAACTCTCCTCCATTCTGACCCACTGGGGATCAATCCCTCTGACCCAGCTCCGCACCTTCTCCACATTCGCCACCCAGTAGTAGTACATCAGGTTCGGAAGACCCAAACCCCCTGCCTGCCTTCCCCTCTGTCGTAGCACCTTTCTAACTCTGGCCACCTTCCCTCCCCATATGAACAACGTAATCCTTCCCTCAATCTCTCTGGAAAAAGCCTTTGGCAGGAAAATGGGCAGGCAGTGAATAATAAAAGAAATCGTGGCAACACGTTCATTTTAATCGCCTGTTCCCGATCCGCCAGTGACAGAGGGAGACCATCCCACCTTACCAGATCAGCTTTCACTCTCCCCACCAAACTAGAAATGTTGTACCTGCGGAGCCCCCCCCCCCCATGCCCCTCACTCCCGGGCAACCTGCACCCTCAGGTACCTAAAGTGAGTGTGGTAGTAGAGGTGTTACGGTACCTGGTAATGCTGGAACACCATTGGTAGAAATTGTATGCTTCCTATTGGTCAAGCTGTATGGTAGCTCCGCCCTGCTAGGCGAGGTATAAGAGCCCGTGCCACCCCAGCAGCCTTCATTCTGTACCTAAGCTGCTGGAGGAAACATCTAGTTGATTAAAGCCTCCAGTTGGACTACAACATCGCTTTAGTAGTCATTGATCGTGGATCAATTTAATAAGCTAGATTTAAAAGGATGGAGCTCTGAATCAAGCCGGAGTGTCTGCAACTCAGCCCCCACACGGCGAACTCTGCGGCAATCTTCAAGCACTGGCTGGCGTGTTTTAAAGGATATCTCGGAACGGCCGAAAACACACCCACGGGAGAACAGAAAATGTAAGTCCTGCACTCGAGCGCGAGCCCGGAGATTTACACCCTCATCAAGGAAGCGGAAGACTTAGATTCAGACTTCGGTCATTATATTCGCCCGGTAAACCAGGTCTACGCCCGACATCTGCTAGCAACGAGGCGACAAATCCCTGGGGAATCACTGGAAGAATTCTACCGTGCACTCCTGGTGTTGGGGAGAAACTGCAGCTGCCCGCAAGTTTCGGCGAGCGAACACACTGAACTCTTGGTCCGGGACGCTTTCGTGGCAGGTATGCTGTCCTCCCAAATCCGCCAGCGATTGCTGGAAAAAGACAGTCTAGGTCTCAAGGAGGCACGGGCCCTTGCAGGTTCCCTGGATGTAGCCTCCAGAAACGCCCGCGCTTACGTTCCCGACCGCGTGGCAGCCCCCTGGGCAGCGTGGAGCCCCTCCGCAGCCGACCCCGAGACATCCCCCATCCCCCCACAAGCTTGTGCTGCAAGGCGGCCTGGCAACCCCGGGGAGCCCCGCTGCTACTTTTGCGGGCAGGCCAAGCACCCCCGCCAGCGCTGCCCGGCCCGCGCATCCACCTGCAAGGGATGCAGTAAAAAGGGTCATTTTGTGGTGGTATGCCAGGCCCGTGCGGTTGACGCGGTCTCCGGCGGCGAATGTGGACCGCTACCACAAACCTCTACACGGTCCCCGTGCGGCCAGCAGGCGCCGCCATCTTCCTACTCCAGAGCCACGTGCGGCCCCCGGGCGCCGCCACCTTTTCCTGCAGACGCCACGTTAGATGGATGGGCGCTGCCATTTTGTGCACCTCCAGCCATGTGCAACCAATGGGAGCCGCCATCTTGGATGGACCCCCAGGACCCCAGCTCGGCTGACCACACACTGCCCGAAGAGAACACTCAACTGCTGAGATTAGCCTGGGTGACTCTGGATCAATCCCGGCCTCGAACACTCTCAACTGCTACAACGACTGTATTTATCAACGGGCATGAGACGTCCTGCCTAATCGACTCTGGGAGCACGGAGAGCTTCATACACCCAGACACGATAAGGCGCTGTTCTCTTCTCGTCCACCCGTTAATCAAAAAATCTCCCTGGCCTCCGGTTCCCACTCAGTAGAGATAAAGGGGTTTTGTGTAGCAAACCTCACAGTCCAGGGAAGGGAGTTTAAAAATTACCGGCTCTATGTCCTTCCCCACCACTGCGCGGCCACACTCCTGGGGTTAGACTTCCAGTGTAATCTCCAAAGTCTAACTTTCAAATTCGGCGGCCCTATACTCCCCCTCACTGTCTGCTGCCTCGCGACCCTCAAGGTGGACCCGCCTTCCCTGTTTGCGAACCTCACCCCGGATTGCAAACCTGTCGCCACCAGGAGCAGACGGTACAGTGCCCAGGACCGGATCTTTTTCGGTCAGAGGTCCAAAGGCTACTGAGGGAAGGAGTCATTGAAGCCAGCAACAGTCCCTGGAGAGCTCAAGTAATGGTGGTAAAGACCGGGGAGAAGCATAGGATGGTCATCGACTACAGTCAGACCATCAACAGGTTTACGCTGCTGGACGCGTACCCTCTCCCCCGCATATCCGACCTGGTAAACAGGATCGCGCATTACAAGGTCTTCTCCACGGTGGATCTTAAGTCCGTCTACCACCAGCTCCCCATCCGCACTAGTGACCGCAAATACACTGCCTTCGAGGCAGATGGGCAGCTCTATCACTTCTTAAGGGTTCCCTTCGGTGTCACCAACGGGGTCTTGGTCTTCCAGCGTGAGATGGACTGAATGGTTGACCGGTACGGTTTACTGGCAACATTCCCGTATCTCGATAATGTCACCATCTGCGGCCACGGCCATCAGGACCACGACACCAACCTCCGAAAATTCCTCCAGACCGCAAAGATCCTTAACCTTACATACAACAAGAACGAATGCGTTTTTAGCACCGGCCGCCTAGCCATCCTCGGCTATGTAGTGCGAAATGGAGTTATAGGCCCCGACCCTGAGCGCACGCGCCCCCTTATGGAGTATCCCCTCCCTCACTGCTCCAAGGCCCTGAAGCGCTGCCTCGGGTTTTTCAGTTACTATGCCCAGTGGGTCCCCAACTATGCGGACAAGGCCCATCCCCTGATCCAATCCCCAGCTTTTCCCCTGTCGATAGAGGCCCGCCAGGCCTTCAGCCACATCAAAACGGACATTGCAAAGGCCACGATGCACGCCATCGACGAGTCCCTCCCCTTCCAGGTCAAGAGCGACGCGTCTGACGTAGCTCTGGCAGCCACCCTCAAGCAAGCGGGCAGGCCCATGGCCTTCTTCTCACGTACCCTCCATGCTTCCGAAATCCGCCACTCCTCAGTCGAAAAGGAGGCCCAGGCCATAGTAGAAGCTGTGCGACATTGGAGGCATTACCTGGCCGGCAGGAGATTCACTCTCCTCACTGACCAACGGTCGGTTGCTTTCATGTTCGATAATGCACAGCGGGACAAGATAAAAAACGATAAGATCTTGCGGTGGAGGGTCGAATCTCCACCTACAAATACGAGATCTTGTATCGTCCCGGGAAGCTAAACGAGCCTCCTGACGCCGTGTCCCGCGGCACATGTGCCAACGCACAGGTGGACCGCCTCCGAACCCTCCACGAGGACATCTGCCACTCGGGGGTCACTCGATTTTTCCATTTCATCAAGACCCGCAACCTGCCCTACTCCATCGAGGAGGTCAGGACAGCCACCAGGGACTGCCAAATCTGCACAGAGTGCAAACCGCACTTCTAACGGCCAGAGAAAGCGCACCTGATAAAGGCTTCCCGTCCCTTTGAACGCCTCAGCATGGACTTCCAAGGCCACATCCCCTCCACCGACCGCAGCACGTACTTCCTGAACGTGATTGACGAGTACTCCCGGTTCCCATTCACCATCCCCTGCCCCGACCGCAATCACCGTCATCAAGGCCCTCCATAGCATCTTTACACTGTTCGGGTTTCCCGCCTACATACATAGTGATAGGGGGTCCTCCTTTATGAGCGGCGAACTGCGTCAATTCCTGCTCAGCAAGGGCATCGCCTCGAGCAGGACGACCAGTTACAACCCCCGGGATAACGGACAGGTAGAGAGGGAGAACGGAACGGTCTGGAAGACCGTCCTACTGGCCCTACGGTCCAGGAATCTCCCAGTCTCCCACTGGCAGGAAGTCCTCCCGGATGCCCTCCACTCCATCCGGTCACTGCTTTGTACCACAACCAATCAGACACCTCACGAACGTCTCCTTGTCTTCCTCAGGGAGTCCTCCTCTGGCAGCACCCGGACCCATCCTGCTCCGAAAACACGTGCGGGCACACAAGTCGGACCCGTTGGTTGAGAGGGTCCATCTTCTCCACGCAAACCCTCAGTATCCGTACCCCGACGGCCGACAAGATACGGTGTTCCTACGAGACCTGGCATCCGCCGGAGCCCCACGCACACCCCAGCCACCAGTCCCACCCTCCCCTCCACCAGGGCACCTTACAGGGGGATCGGTCCTTCCGCCAGCCCCGTCTAGGCCCCCCCCCCACCCACCGACGCACCCCGCAGGCGCTTCCTTCCCAGGTCAACCGTTTTCCCCACCAGCGCCGTCTAGGGGTGTCGAAGCTGCCACAGAGATCGAGGCCACTCACCCGGAGTCACAGATGCCCGAGCCTCCACCGGAGTCATCACCGAAGCTCTGACGATCACAGAGGACGACCAGGGCCCCCGATCGACTGATTGCTTCATTTTAAATTGTAAATTTAAATCATAAATTGTAAATAGTTACTAGAATTGTAAATAGTTACAAAACGCTGAACGGAAATATTACGGTACCTCCATAACTAATTTTACCACATTGCCATGTTTGTAGTATCAGGCCACCACCCCTGCCGGACTCTTTTTTAACAGGGGGTGAATGTGGTAGTAGAGGTATTACGGTACCTGGTAATGCTTCCTATTGGTCAAGCTGTGTGGTAGCTCCGCCCTGCTAGGTGGGGTATAAGAGCCCGTGCCGCCCCAGCAGCCTTCATTCTGTACCTGAGCTGCTGGGGGAAACACCTAGCATATTAAAGCCTTCAGAGATTCCACAAAATACTCACTCTTGTCTAGATTCAGCTTATACCCAGAGAAAGACCCAAACAATCGCAGCAGCTCCAATATTCCCCCTATCGACACACTCGGTTCCGACACGTATAACAGCAAGTCATCGGCATATAAGGACACCCTATGCTCTATCCCTCCCCGCACTATTCCTTTGCATCCCCCAAAAGTTCTTAATGCGATGGCCAACGGCTCAATCGCGAGTGCAAACAGCAGGGGGACATAGGACATCCCTGCCTCGTCCCACGGTGGAGAGCAAAGTATCTCGAGCTGATGTCGTTTGTGCGGACACTCGCCTTCGGCTCCTTATATAATAGCTTTACCCAGTTCACAAACCTTGGTCCAATCCCAAACCGCTCCAGAACTGCCATCAAGTACGCCCATTCTACCCGGTCGAACGCCTTCTCAGCGTCCAATGTCACAATCACCTCTGTTTCCTTCCCCTCTGCCGGCACCATAACGACGTTCAATACCCGTCTAACGTTTGAAAAGAGCTGCCTCCCTCTCACGAACCCCGTCTGATCTTCACCTACTACCTTCGGGAGGCACTCTTCCAGCCTACCCGCCAGTACCTTCGCCAATACTTTTAGAACATAAGAACATAAGAACTAGGAACAGGAGTAGGCCATCTGGCCCCTCGAGCCTGCTCCTCCATTTAATGAGATCATGGCTGATCTTTGTGGACTCAGCTCCACTTTCCGGCCCGTACACCATAACCCTTAATCCCTTTATTCTTTGGAAAGGCATCTATCTTTTTCTTAAAAACGTTTAAAGAAGGAGCCTCAACTGCTTCACTGGGCAAGGAATTCCAGAGATTCACAACCCTTTGGGTGAAGAAGTTCCTCCTACACTCCGTCCTAAATCTACTTCCCCTTATTTTGAGGCTATGCCCCCTAGTTCTGCTTTCCCCGACCAGTGGAAACAACCTGCCCGCATCTATCCTATCTATTCCCTTCATAATTTTATATGTCTCAATAAGATCCCCCCGCATCCTTCTAAACTCCAATGAGTACAGTCCCAGTCTACTCAGGCGTCCACATTCAGAAGTGATATGGGCCTATACGACCCACACTCCATTGGATCTTATCTTTTTTTAGCAACAGGGAAATTGATGCCTGCCCCAAGGTTTGTGGCAACACCCCCTTCCCTATCGCCTCTTCAAACATCCCCACTATCAGGGGTGCCAGCATATCCTTGAATTTTTTATAATATTCCACCGGAAACCCATCCGGCCCTGCCACCTTCCCCGACTGCATCCTCCCAATCGCATCCTTTATCTCCTGCTCCACTATCGCTCCTACTAATGTAGCCCTGTCCCCCTCCCCTAACCTCGGGTACTCCAACCCATCTAGAAATTCCTGCATCTCACGGTCTCCCCCAGGTGGCTCTGACCTGTACAACCTCTCATAAAATTCCTCAAAATCCTTGTTAATCAGATCCGGTGCCACCACCAACTTCCGTGCCCTACCCCTCACCTGCACAATTTCCCTTACCGCTGCCTCCCTCCGGAGCTGACCTGCTAACACAGCCTTATCTCCATGTTCGTAAACTGCACCCCTTGCTCGTCTCAGTTGGCGCACCACCTTCCTGGTAGATAGTCGGTCAAAGCTCGCCTGTAGTTCCTTCCTCTTTTCCAGCTTTGCTGGGTCCCCATCCTCTGCATAACTCCTATCTACCTCCAACATCTCATCTATTACCCTCTGCCGCTTCAACCTCTCCTCTTTGTCCACCCTGGCTTTAAACAAGATCACCTTGCCCCTCACCACCGCCTTTAGAACCTCCCAGACGACCGCCTTCGACACCTTACCCGTACAATTGAAACCTACATATTCCTTCATTACCGTTTCAATTTTGTTACAGAGCACTTGGCCCCCCAAAAGTCCCACATCTAATTTCCACCCCGGCCTCTGTGCTACCCCCTTCTCCAGCACCATATCCACCCAATGCGGAGCATGATCTGACACTGCAATTGCCGAGTATTCCGACCTCTTAACCCCAGCCAACAAAGCCTTCCCCACCAACAAAAAGTCGATCCGCGAATATACCTTATGGACCGCTGAGAAAAAGGAGTACTCCCGCTCCCTCGGGTGCAGAAACCTCCAAGGGTCCACCCCCCCCCCCCCATTTCCACCATTTGCCCAGCTAACGCCTTTGCCCCCCCCCCCCATTGGGACCAGTGAGCGCGGCCGTGACCTGTCCAACCTTGGCTCCTGCACCAAGTTCCAGTCCCCCCCCACCATCAATTTGTGTGTGTGCAAGTCAGGAATGGCCCCAAACACGTTCTTTGCGAATCCCACATCGTCCCAATTGGAACCGTATACACTTAACAGAGCACTAATCTCCCCTCCAGCGCCCCTGTCACAATCATATATCTACCCCCCTGATCTGCCACCAGCTTCTCCATCTGGAAGCGTACTCTTTTGCTGACCATTACCGCTACCCCTCGAGCCCTTCCGTCAAATCCAGAGTGAAACACCTGACTAACCCAGCCCTTAAGTCTCACCTGGTCGTTCACCCTCTAGTGAGGCTCCTGCGGCATTGCTACATCGGCTTTCAAACTTTTAAGATGCGCAAGCACCCTTGACCTCTTGACCGGACCTCCTAACCCCCTCACGTTCCACGTAACTATCCTTACTGGGGGTCTCTCACCCTCCCCACCCTTCTTATCCACCATCATCATACCACCGGGCCCTGCCCCATAAGCCTGACCCACCCCTATCCATTATTAACATCAAATCCCTTCCCCCCCCTCCCAAACCACACCCCCCTACATTTCCTCTCGAAAAAACATCTCCCAGCATCAATCCCTCCCCCACCCCCCCCCCCCACCCCCCTCGCTCGCCTCGTAGGCCCATCAAAACCTGCCAACCAGGCTCCAATGACCGCAGCCCTCAACTGTAGCATGAATATGATTTTCTAAAAAGATCACTAAAATTTATCTTATGAGAAATTGCATCTGCATTTATTTATGACACTGAGGAGGTTAAATAAGAGTCTATGGCGGTGGATTGTTGGATGATACAGATTCAGTGGCGCAAATGTTCTTATCCAAGCATACCTTATCCATATACAACAAGACCTGAACGATATCCAGATTTGGGCTGACAGGTGGCAAGTAACATTGATGCCACAGAAGTGCCAGGCAATGACCATGGCCAACAAGAGAGAATCTAATCATCGCCCCTGATATGCAGTAGTATTACCATCGCTGAATCCCCCATTATCGATATCCTGGGGGGGTTATCATTGATCAGACACTGATCTGGACTAGCCATATAAATGCTATGATGACAAGAGTAGGTCAGAGGCTAGCCATCCTGAGGCATATAACTCACCTCCTGACTCCCCAAACCCTCTGCACCACTTAGAAGGCACAAGTCAGGAGTGTGATGGAATACCCTCCACCTGTCTGGATGAGTGCAGCTCTAACTGCACTCGAGAAGCTCAACATCAAGCAGGCCAAAGCAGTCTGCTTGACTGGCACACCTTCCACAAACATTTACTACCTCCACCACCGACACACAGGGGCAGCAGTGTGTACCATCTACAAGTTGCACTGCAGGAATTCTGCAAAGCTCCTTGTACAGCACCTTCCAAATCCACTACTGCTACCATCTAGAAGGTCAAGGACAGCAGGTACATAGGAACACCACCACCTGGAGGTTCCCCAAGTCACTCACGGTCCTGACTTGGAAATATATCACCATTCTTGCACTGTCGCTGGGTCAAAATTTTGCAACTCACTCCCTAACAGCACAGTGGGTGTTTGTGCACCACATGGACTGCAACGGTTCAAGAAGGCAGCTCACCACCACCTTCTCAAGGGCAATTAGGGATAAGCAAAAGATGCCTACATTCCACAAATTATTTTTTTTTTTAAATTGATTCATATTTAATGATCTTGTTCAACCTGCCTGCCTGCATTCATTTCCAGATTACCATCAAGCTTTAAAGCAGTTGCTCACAGCTCCCCAGTTTAATCTTTTTTCCAATAAACAAATATAAGCTCATTTGTCTCCCTTTACAGCTCTGTGACCTAATGCCTAAACCCATTTAACAATTGTTTCCTTGAAATCTTTTCACTGTCTTCATGCAGTTATCACAAAACCATAAGATTAGCAATGAGAAAATCACATCACCATATCATCCACAGGAACCTACTTGCTATGTCACAATTAGCTGAGCAAACCAGGAATATCCAATTTGGAAGTCACCTTGCTCATCAACATAATTTCATCCTGCCATTAGATCGTTGCTCCACAATATACTGTGCAGCAGAACAAAGCTGCGCATATCTGCCGTGGACAGCTGAATCTCAGATGTGCCTGAAGTGTTATCGTGCGGCTGGAACAATGCTGTGGAAAGGCGCCATGCAAATTACATTTCAATGAGAAATCTGACTTTAACTGCAGCTGCCAACCATAAATATTAATACAGCCAGTTAGGTTCTAAAAATAAATACGTTGTCAAGTTAAATAAATCAGGTCCAAGGCAGGCGCACGTGTCTGGATATTCTGCCTTGCCACAGCTTACATCAGAAGGGTCGGCAGGATGTCCACTTGCTCAGTGACACGAGCGCCCAGTGTGTATTTGAGCTCCAGCCACAGCACATGTATTGGAATGGGGTGGAAAGTAGCAAGTTAGTTGCAGTGCTTAAACGCCGACAGCAGCTTGAAGAGGTCACCCCGCCAAACCTTTGCACGTCTCGCAGCTAGGAAGGCGGTTAGATGTTGGAGAGGTTTGTTACAGAGCACGAGGCTTCCCAACTTGTGGATGCTGAGGTTGAAGTTTTAGGAGATTCCAACACATCAGATCAGGCTCTGGGACCAACAGAAAAGGAGGTTCACAAGGACAGATGCAGCAGCCAAGTGAAAAGTGGTGGTCCGCGCAGTGCGTGCCAATTTAACAACTTAGCACATGATGACACAATGCCTCTAATACGGCCAGGTCAGTGGGGGCAAGCCACACAGCCAGGAATAGAACAAAGAAGAATGATAAATATACAAAGCACATCTGCCACTTACAAGCACTTCCTTGTCTCCATGTCGAAGGGTATTGTTATGACACACTGGGCTAGGGTACAGTCAATTCCAATCCCCTTTGACCCGGAGTCGCAACACAATAATTCTTCAAAAAATATCTGAAGTCCTTGGCCCTTAGCTGCCCAATAATTATACTCAACAGGCTTGTAAATTTAAACACAATTTCATTTTATTTATATCAAGGACTATAATGAAATATGCAGCAAATACAACTGGTTAACTATCATCTAATTCCCCACTTTAACTTGCCCCCACCCTCTCTATACACACACTCACACAAGACAAAAAAACAAAGGGGAGGAGAGGGGTGAAAATAATAAGGTCTTTGTTTCAGGTGGCTGTTTCTAGCACACCTTCCTTCAAGGAGCTCACTTCTTGATTTCTGTTTCCACTCGGTAATAGTTTTCACTGTAGACTAATTCATTCAGGTTCTCTGTAGGTTCAGGAATACTGCAGCTCACAGCTTTTCAGAGGTAGGGAGAGAGGGAGAGTGAGATAGAGACAGAACATCCTTGTCTCGGTCTCCAGGTCTTCAACTCTGCTTTTCTGGAGTCTCTGGAAATCATCCCACTCGGATAGGACCCAATCAGCACCTATTCCTGTGCAGAATCTAGTCTTTTGGCCAACCAATCAAATCAGGTCCCACCCCATCTCTTGGATGCCACAAAGTTCTGCTGCTCAAACACTAGCGTCATACACTATGTTGCAACTGGCTAGGCCAGCATTTATTGTCCATTCCTTGGGAGGTGGTGATGAGCTGTCTTCTTCAACCGCTGCAATCCATATGGTGTAGGTACACTCACAGTGCTGTTAGGGAGGGAGTTCCAGGCTTTTGATCCAATGACATTGATAGAACGGTGATATAGTTCCAAGTCACCATGCTGTGTGGCTTGGAGGGGAACTTGCAGGTGGTGGTGTTCTATGCATCTGCTGCCCTTATCCTTCTATGTAGTAGAGGTCGTGGGTTTGAAAGGGGCCTGAAGTTGCAGCAGTCCATCTTGTAGATCGTGCACACTGCTGCAACTGTACGTTGGTGGTATACATGGGAACACCACCACCTGGAAGTTGCCCTCCCAAGTCACTTACCATCCTTACCTGGAAATATATCACCATTTCTTCATTGCCGCTGGATCAAAATTCTGCAACTCACTCCCTAACTGCACTATTAGTGGACCTAGACTACGTGGACTGCAGTAATTGAAGACGTTAGCTCACCATCAACTTCTCAACGGCAATTTGGTATGGGCAATAAATGTTAACATAGACAGCGACGTCCACATCCCAAAAATTAATTCAAAAAATAATTTATTGCCTCAACCATCAAATAAACAAATAAAATAACCCAATTCATTTCAAGCTTGCAAAAATAATTCGCTTTGTTATTGTCACCAACAATGCGGGTTAAAGGTAAGCTCAATTTCATTCTAGTGAGAGCGCCTCGATTCTAAATCAAAACGTCCGACAAACAAAGATACATGATTATGAAAAACGTTCACGGGGCAAAGCATACTTAGGAATAAAATTCTCCATGTATCCAAAGGTTTCAAACAATTCATCAGAAATTAATTTCAAATGACGTAGCAAGCAGCTATCTCAGCACTTAATGTTGCGGATATCTACTTCATGGTTCATGTGTTTTCGTATATAATTTTTAGTTTTAGGAATTTTAACTGTAGAAAATGGGATAAATGCAATTGAAGCAGCTTGGAGTCTACTCTTAAAAGGATGGTGCAATGTTGTTTTATGAGGTTAGCAGTGAGAAATGCAAGATCATAAAACCGCAGGTGGGTTCATTTAGCTGGAGAACTGGAGATGTGATGTCTACACTGCTTGTAAAAAAAAAAAGTGTAGTCCAGAGAGACGCTTTTGTTTCAGAGTTTGACCTAAATTAGTTCAAAAAAATATTCAGTGAATCCCGAAAGGTTACCAAAAAAAACGGTTAACTTAAACAGGTCATAAGAAGAAACTGTAAATGAGTGATAATTAGCTTAAAGTAATTTTGAGGATAGGCCAGAGCAGGCTATGTTGTCATGGTGAACTTTCCCCTCCACCTTGGCCCCCTTTTTGTTTTTTAGTTCCCTTGGTCTGCTCCAATACCAGTTCACCTCTCCCATAGGGCCATCTGTCCCTTGTTTTTCCATTTTGCTTCAACTGAACACTGATCTCTGTTCTCCTATTAACACATTCTTACCGTTATGTCACTATCAGCATTTCTTCAATCCTTAATGTGACCATTAACACCCCCATTGTCTTACGTCCAGGACATCTTTGTCAAACCCTCCTCAGTTCCGAACCCCCTGACCTTCCATTCTGCCCCCCCCCCCCCCCCCCCCCCCATTCGCCAACTATATAATTCATTACATTTCTATCCCGCTCCAGTTCTGTAAAAGACTCATACGGACTCGAAACATCTACTCCGCTTCTCTCTCCACAGATGCTAGTTTAATCCAGCATTTTCTATTTTTATTTCAGATTCCAGCATCTGCAATTTTTTGCTTTTAAATAACTTTTACGACTGATGTGTCTTACCAAAGAGAATTCTTGGGAGAGTAAGTACTGAGTGCATAAGGTACATAGTTATAGGCTATGGTGTTAACTCATTCACATGTGCTTTACTCAATTTCTTCTTTATACAACAGTTTTTTTTTTAAATGTGCAATCTTGTGGCAGTTTTATTGGTTAAAACACGGTGTGCACATTTCCTTTTAAATATTAATAGCCCCGAACCAGATCCTTTTAAAGCATCAGCCTGTGTACCAGCCCATCCACTTACCAGCTTCTGCAATTATTTAATCAAAAAATAATTTCTTCCTTTCATCTTTAGGCCAGAAATCTCCTCGCTTGACAATGGCTTCTCTCTTTCCACTTTCAAATGGATTAAAGCTTGTTCTTTGACCTTTGCCAAACTTTGAAAGCCAGGTGCCACTACATCGTTCTCAATTAGAATCCACTGTTCAAATGTACTCTTAGAATTCATGCAAAGTTATTGGCAAATATATCTATTAGTTCCAAGCTGTGACAAAGGGAACAATCTTGAAACAATAAATCACGGGGCTGTTAGACCATCAGTGTCACTCAATTAGTAAAAGGGACAATGGCATGAAAACTGGTGTTAATCCAGCAAAATGAGGGCATAGCGATGATAGCGAACCTCGTTATTTTCTGCATGGAATGGCATAAAAGTACCAGTAAAATACAGAGCGACGCAATGAATAGCGTAAGTCACTTATTCCTGAATGTCACCTTTCCTGTGTGCCGTTCAATGGGTACTGCACCACAGATGTGCCACTACACCAGAAAATATGGATCACTATGGCTTTACTGCATGTCAATCACTCTCACTTTGGGTGCTTATCCCCCTGACATGGTAATAACAACACTTTACACATAGGACAGACTGAGATAAAAGTAAAATTATCTTTTTGAAAAAAAAAAGAGTCAGGTTAAGCCAAGAGTATTAAAATAGGTTTCAAACAACCGCTAGGTTACAAGTGTTTATTTAAAACAAAACAAGGAAATATACACCTAGTCTACAACAGGAGTAATGCAAAGGAGGACTCTTTGGAATCACCCCAGTTTCAAGTTCTGAGGAGCTATAATCATGTGGCAAATAGCTTCACCTCAATGTGAACAGAAAGTAACTGTGCTCAAAGTCTTCTGGGAGGCAGAATCCTGAAAGGCCTACTTCAAAAACTCTGCCCCTTAATGCCATGCAGCAAAATGGCAGCACGTGTATTTAAAATACCCTTTTCGCACTGGGTAACCTTAGTTTCTCCGGTAACCTCAGTTCCTCCTAAAGAGAATAATGTGCCTGTAGTGGAGAAGGGGACTGAATGTCAGTGTTGAATCAATCCATAGCTTATTCATCCTCTTTGATTCATAAACAGGGTAAATGTGACATCCCAGACATATTACCGTATTGACACCACCTTCTGCAAAGGAAATACTTCCTCAGACTGCACTTCACTGACGTTCATCCATGCTGCCGGCTTGCACCTTATGTTCAATAGTCTGAACAATCTTCAAATGCAGAATCATAGAATTGTTCACATCATCGCCATAGTTACCCATGAACAAATGTGGTGCTCTTGATTCCAATGGCAATGATGACAACTTATATTTATCTAGCATCTTTAACATAACTAAACATCCCACAGGAGCATTATAAAACAAAGTAAACACGTAACCACATAAGAAAATATATTAAGTCAGATGACCCAAAGCTTGGCTAAAGAGGCAGGTTTTAAGATGCATGTTATCGAACAAAAATGAATTAGAAAGGCAGATAGGTTTAGGGAGGGTATTCCAGAGCTTGGGGCAAGGCAACTGAAGGCACAGTCACCACCAGTAAAGTGATTAAAATTGGAGAGGCACAAGAGGCCTGAATTATTGGAGAGCAGATATCTCGGACTGTAGAGAGTGTGAGACTAGCCAGGAGTTCATTTGAGTAGTCAAGTCTGGAGGTAAGGGAAGCAGAAATGAGGATTTCAACAGCAGAGGAGCTTGAAACAAGGTCAAATCGGGCAATGTTATGGGGGAGGAAATAGGCTATCTTAATTTCTAGGCACAAATAGGAAGTCGGAAGTTCATCGCAGGGTCAAATATGATATCAAGGTTACAATCAGACTGGCTTAATCTTAAACTGTTACAAGGGCAGAAAAATGAAGTTGGTAGATTGGGAGCGCAGACTGAAAAAATGCCTTCACATCCGTGTTGATTTTTTTTAAATGTTAGAGTTCAATCCAACTTTGTCAAATTAACAGTAGATATCTCTATAGCAAAGATCGCTGTCTGGTACAGATAGATTTGAGAGTCACAATGACTGCTGCCATTCAACATTTAGCTATCATGGGCTGGATTAGCCGCCACATACTTCATTGCAGTGTTAATGTAAGCCTACTTGTGACAGTAATAAAGATTATTACATCAGGAACGCCACTACCAGCGGCGGGTGGCAGAGAATACGGAATCGGGCAGAAAATGGGTGTTAATTCCGTTCCGGTGCTCTGGTCTCCCACTGGCGTCGGGACCGAGGTTCACCCCCGCGCCAGCGGGAGGATTCAAATAAGTCATTAAGACTCATTTGCATCCTATTAACGGGGGAGGCACTATATTTTCCGGGCCCTTGTGATTCTCCCATCCTCTGGGTTGGGATCACGTTGGCGAGAATTGGTGCAGGTCTTAGGAAGCCTAAACCGGACGCAGTGGAACTCGCTGTTACCCCCACAGTCCGTCGGAGGGCCACCCTCCCTTCCACAATGCAAGACCTGAAATTCCCCCCCCCCCCCGCAAGACCTGACATCCCCCCCCACCAGAGACCATCTAATTAATGATACGCCCTAATTAAAGAGACCCCCGAATTAAATAGGCACACCTAGAAACCTCCCAATTAAAGAGACTCCTTGGGGGTGTACAGATCACCTCCATAGGGGAGGGGGGGGGGATGGCGAGAAAATCCAGGAGGGGGTGGGGGGAGCGGCAGGGACGGGAGCTGAATTCCATTGCCGGGGGGGGGGGGGGGGGGGGCAGCCATGGGACATCACTAGGGAATACCTCGTAATCCTCATCCTGCCTAAATTTGCATGGCTAAGGACTGGGAATTGGTTGTTGATTTGTGCTCCCAGTGTGAGTGCACATCAGGTGCAATTCAGCTCCAGCAAGAGAACATAGTCTCCTAATTAGTATCCTGCGACAGTAAATATTTATGTCTGGTTGAAGCACCTTAAGTAATTTCTGCTCTTGAATTGGCATATCGCATCGTCAACCCGCCAATTATTTATGTTTTTAATTTGATCAATTCTTGATAGAACTGTTAAAATACATCTCAAGTCCAACTTATTCATTCCTTCCAGCAGCTTAACTGGAATGATGGATATATCCTGCTAACAATATGATAAAACAAGGAAGGAATGGAAAGCTGCAGTGTGTTCAGCTCTGCCTCTTTACAGAAAGTTTCCCAAGAAATGTACCAGTTTGAATCAATGAAGCAATGAAGAGGAAACGACAGGCCGTTGATGCAGAACCTCAACATGAGCAACGTGAGAAGACTCTTTGCTGAACTAGAAATACAGCATCTTTACAACTTCAATCACAATGCATTTTAACGCTCAACCCATAGTAAGCTCTTGTTTTACAAAAAAACAAATAAACTTGAATTCAACAGCCTACCTAGCCCCTGTGGGACATCAGGGCACATCGGTAAAGGCTTCTTAGTGACTGTAAGGTTATTTTCCAACTTCCTGCTTGACACAAAGTGATCTTCGCCCCCCAGGAAAGTCAGTGAGGTCCCATTGGGCTTTGAGATGTTAAAGTACTGATGCATCTTGGAGTAATTCCTAGTGTTAAAGCGGCTGAATATGTCGAACCTTTGAGTGTAGACATCCAAATAGAAGATCATCATTATAAGAAAGTGCACTAGACACAACAAGAGCACTGCTTTGCATATTCTTTCCAAAGTCTTCCCTAACATCAGTCTGGACATTTTCTGTACACAGCAAGTCAATGGGGCAGCACATTAACTTATCGTCCAGAGCTTCTGTCACGTTCCAAGTACTACCTGTGAAATGAAAAGATTGCACTCATTAAACCATTCAAAAGGAACAAAGCAGGTGGGAGCAGGGTGGGAAAGAGAGACGCTATCACCATCAGAACTACTTCAAAATTCAGAAAACTGAAAAAAGATGTTGAAAGCTAATCAAATAGTATATTTCTGGGAGAGGGAAGCATATTTTTCTTTAACATGTAATGACTGGGACAGCATGGTGGCACAGTGGTTAATACTGCTGCATCACAGCGCCAGGGACTGGAGTTCAACTCCGGCCTCCCGTGACTGTGTGGAGTTTGCACGTTTTCCCCATGTCTGCTTGGGTTTCCTCCGGGTGCTCCAGTTTCCTCCCACAGTCCAAAGATGTGCAGGTTAGGTGGACTAGCCATGCTAAATTGCCCTTAGTGTCCCATAGGTTAAGTGGGGTTACTGGGTTACAGGGATAGAATGGGTGTATGGGCCTAGGTAGGGTGCTCTTTCCAAGGGTTTGTGCCGACCCGATGGGCCGAAAGGCCTCCTTCTGCACTGCAGGGATTCGATGATTGCAAAGCCACCATATAACAGAGCCTGTAATCTGCAATGCCCATTCACTTAAGCTCCCAAAATCTACATCATCCTGTCAAAGAATCCTTCCAGTGAAGGAGGCCATTGCCTGCACTGGCTTGGCTCACAGAAAGAGCATTCTACCTAATCCCACTCTCCTGCCTTATCCCCGTCGCTCTTTTGAATATCTCGGTCGAACCTGCCTCCACCACCATCTCAGGAAGTTCTTTCCAGATTCTAACCACCCTCGGAGTGAAAACATTTTTCCTCGCATTACTTCCACACCTTTTGCCCAATATTTTGAATCTGTGACCACTAGTTCTTGATGTATTCTTGAGAGAGTGAGCAGTTTCTCATTATTTACCCTGTCTATACCGCTCAAGATCTTGAATAGCTCTATCAACTCTCCTCTCAGCCTTCTTTTCTCCAAGAAAAACAGATCCAACCTCTCCAATCTGTCCTCATAACTGCAGTCATTTATCCCTGGAATCATTCCTCTGAATCTCCTCTGTATTCTCTCCAATGCCTTTGCATCCTTCCTCAAGTCTGGCCTCCAGAACTGGAGGCAGTACTTCAGATGAGGCCTAACTTGTGTCTTATATAAGTTCAACACGATCTCTTTATTCTTGTACCCAATGCCCATATTAATAAAACCCAGGATACCATATGCTTTATTAACTGCTTCTCAGCATGCCCTGCCGCCTTCAAAGACTTATGTGCACATACACAGAGGTCCCTTTGTTCCTGCACCTCCCTTATCTTTCCTTTATTTCATACTTTCTCTCCACATTCTTCCTGCCAAAATGAATCGCTTCATGCTTTTCTGCATTGAACTTCATTGACCACTTGTCTGTGCAATCCATCAACATGTCCATGTCCTTTTGGAGTTGAAGGCTACCCTCATCACAACTGACAATTTTCATATCTTCCGCAAATTTTGGAATCATGTCCTGAACACCACAATCTTGGGCATTACTATACAGGAGGAAGGGCAAGGGTCCAAACACTGACCCCTAGGGAACTCACTACAAACCTTCCACTAATCTGAAAAATAACTATTTATCACTACATTGTTTCCTGTCACTCAGCCAATTTCTTATCCAAGTGACTTTTCCTTTTATTCCATGAACTAGAATTCCATGAAGCCTGTTGTGTGGCACTGTACAAAATGTCTTTTGAAAATCCATATACACCACATCAACAGAACTTCCCCATCAACCTTCTTTGTTACCATCTCAAAAAAACTCCAGCAAGTTAGTGAAACATGATTTTCCCTGAATGAATCCATGCTGGATTTCCTTAATTATCCTGCATATGCCTACACAGCTACTGATTCTGCCCCCCCCCCCCCCCCCCCCCCCGCCACCCAAAACTAGTTTCCAGATGTTTCCCAAGCCAAACTGACTGGTCTGTAGTTACTGGCATTATCCTTGCACCCATTCTTGAATAAGGGTGGAACACTCGCAATTCTCCAGTCCTATTACTGCCCTAATTCTCCAGTCCTATCACTGCCTTAATTCTCCAGTCCTATCACTGCCCTACTTCTCCAGTCCTATCACTGAATGCGCTGCCCTCATGCTTTCAACATAGGTAGGCGAGGCTAGAAAACTAAAATTCAGAACGATGGAAACTAGAATGCAAAACTAGGCTTCTGTATCAATGACATGAGATATGCTATAATTTGAAATAAAATAATGTGGTAATCTCTTTAATTTAACTAAAATCTAACACAGATTACTCAATGTTGTTGGCGAAATATTGAATGAGTTCAGTTTCTTCATGTTGCATGTCCCCACCTTAAGAAAACAATTCATGAAACTTGGAGTTCACACCTAGTTTAAGGATACAGAGAGAGAAAGAGGGAAACAGAGAGAAAAGAAGAATAAACTTGCATGTATATATCTTTCAAGTCCTCAGGTGATGCCCGCGTGCAGTAACACCACAATTCCTAACCAACGTGGAGATGACTGGGTAATTTCCCCTGTCAATCACGCCCAGGGAAGGCAATTCTCTAAGTGACTGCGACTGATTTCATGCAGGTAATTTGTATTATTTTCCACTCACTGCATTTTGCTGGTGAAATCGCTCTGCCATTATCAGAAGTTATTTTCTGCAGTTATGGGGGATTTCTAAAATTGCTGCTTGCTGAGTAAATAGACTTTGTTTCTCGTCAGTCCTACCATAGGTCAGTGCACTCATTGGTTGGCAGTGGTGTCAATAGATCATCTATCAAGACATTCCAAAACTCTTTTTAGCTTTTGAAGTGAATTTTGTCAGCAAGCATGGCACCCAATTTATGCACAGCAAAAGTATTGACAAATGACGACTCAATCTGTTATTTGGTGGCATTAATTGAGGAACGTACCTTGGCCAAAACAGGAGAAACTCCATTCTGTTCAAACAGTGTCATGGAATCCTTTATATCCACTGGACTCAGGTTCATGTTTCAGCCAAGGGTTTTTTCAAAACCAAGACTGGAAGCCCCATCAAGCCCCACTCGGTGCCTACAATCTTAGGAAGCAATGGATTCTTCAAATATCAGCTGTGGCCATGTGGTAAGTCAGAAGCACGGGTATTCAGACAACACCCAGAGACCGGAGCACAAAATGGAGGCCAATTCTTCAGTGCAGTACTGAGGGAGAGCCGCATTGCCAGAGATGCTATCCTGCAGATGAGGCATTAAACTGGGGCACTAACTACCCTCTCAATTGCATTGAAAGATCCCATGGCACAGGAAGTGCAATCTTTTTTAACAAGAGAAGCAAAAACGATGAATTGAAATAGTTACTGACAATGGAAATAAGCGAGACTAGACAGTTTTGCAATGTTGCATACACACGAGAGAATCACATGAGGACAAGATGCATTCGGGAATGACGAGTTGACATATACTTAGCTATGCATCACGGAAGTTATGCAAATTGTGCTCATCTTCTGGATAACTGACATAACATTCCTGGAGAGGCTACTTTGCCACAATATAATGGATTTCTTTCAATGCAGCCACACCCTGTATATTGCGGCACTAGCTTTTGAGAATTATCTACCAGCACGGAGGTTACCCGAGTGTTTTCCAGCTAATGAACAATGGTTCCATAGCAATATTTAAATACATCACGATAGACTTCACCCCAACCATTTAATCTTCTAAAGAATAAGTTCTCTCAGATGCCCAAGCTAATCAAGAAATTTTCCACAAGATTTATCTATGCCAATATCCCACTCAAAGTAACAGCTGGTTTCACTCCACAGGCACCAAACAGCATTGCAACTAGTATGGTTTTATAGTAATATAACCTGCATTTCATTCCCCAATCCAATATTTATAATAAAAGCATCAACAGCGTTCCACTGCAGGTCTGTGTGACATGATAACTATTCTAGAGAAACGTGCTCTTCTATTTAGCTTGATTATTCTAGGGTCAGCCCAGGTTGTGCAGCACCCCTCTCCCTTTGATTCAGCACGTGGTTTAATCCCTATTCCGAGACTGAGCACACAATCAAGGCCAACCAATGTTCCACAATCAATGATTGTGGAACATTCTTACGTTACTGTTACAATGCATTGCCTTGCATTGTAACAGTGTCGACAATTCCACTTCAAAACATCCTGGGGTCATGAATGTCACGATACAAATAAAAATATAAATTCTTTCAGGCAATTCTAATCCAATACAAATAAGTCCCCAGCATTTTGAAGACTTGGTGCGTGTTCCCCAGCAGCGGAAAGTACAAGCAACGAGAAACCCTGTTGACAGCAGCAAGACAGGAAGAACACACCGCCAGCCAATGCTAAGCCACATTCACTACCGCAAAAAACATCGCGGGGGGGGGGGGGTAGAAAATTCCACTCTTGGATTATATCTATTCTCTGTTTTGTTTTAACTAAGCAGTCACAATGGCAGTCTCTGGTCTGACACACAACTGCTATTTAGCTATTTAGCTGCAAATCTGGACCATGCTTTCAGGACTACAGCCTGGATTTTCTTGCTCTGCAAACACGACTCCGGAGAAACAAAGAAAACACAGAAAATAGAAGCGGGGGAGGCCATTCGATCCTATTCTGCCATTCATTATCATGGCTGATCATCAAATTCAACACCTGTGTCCCACTTTACCCCCATACCCCATTCACCCCAAAAGCTATATTTAATTCCTTCTTTATATTACACAATGTTTTGTTTTCGCCTCTCCTTCTTTCTGTGGTAGCAGATTCCACAGATTCACCACTCTCGGGGTGAAGAAATGTCTCCTCGCCTCAGTCCTAAAAGGTTGACCCCTTATCCTCAAACTATCATGCTTAGTTCTGGACTCCCCCACCATCGGGAACATTCTTTTTGAATCTACCCTGTCTAATCCTGTTCGAACTTTGCAAGTTTCTATGAGATCCCCTCTCACTCTTCTAAATTCCAATGAATATAATCCTAACCAATTTAGCCTCTCCTCATATGACAGTCCTGCCAATCCAGGAATCAGCCTTGTAAATCTCCGCTGCACTCCCTCCATAGCAAGAACATTCTTCCTCAGATAAGGGCACTAAAACTGCACACAATACTCCAGGTGTGGCCTCACCAATGCCCTATATGCAATAATTCTATTTCTATACTCAAATCCTCTCACTATGAAGGCCAACATACATTTTACTTTCTTTTATCTGCCTGCTAAACCTGCACGTTTACTTTCAACGACTGATAGGTCGGCGTGGGAGCACAGTGGTTAGCACTGTTGCTAACCCAGGTTCGATTCCCGTCTTGGGTCACTGTCTGTGTGGAGTCTGCACGCTCTCCCTGTGTCTGCATGGATTTCCTCTGGGTCCTCCAGTTTTCTCCCATAAGTCCCAAAAGACGGGCTTGTTAGGTGAATTGGACATTCTAAATTCTCCCTCAGTGTACCCGAACAGGTGCCGGAATGTGGCGACTAGGGGCTTTTCACAGTAACTTCATTGCAGTGTTAATGTAAAGCTAAATGACAATAATAAAGATTTTTCTGCACAAGGACACCAATGTCTCGTTAAGTATCCACCTCCCAATTTACACCCATTCAAATAATAACCTGCCTTCCTATTTTTGCTCCCGAAGTGGATAACCTCACATTTATCCATATTATACCACATTTGCCATTCTTGTGCCCACTCACTCAGCCTGTCCAAATCCCACTGAAGCAGCTTTGCATCCCCCTCACAGCTCACCCTCCCACCCAACTTTGTATCATCTGCAAATTTGTAGATAATGCATTTAGTTCCCTCCTCCGAATCATTAATATATAATGTAAACAGTTGGGGCCTAGTACAGATCCCTGCAGTACCCCACTAGTCACTGCCTGCCAATCGGAAAAAGACCCATTTATTCCAACTTTTTGCTTCCTGTCTGCTAACCAGTTTTTTATCTCAAGACACTACCCATAATCCCATGCGCTTTAACTTTACAAAATAATCTGCTATGTGAGACCTTGTTGAAAGCCTTCTGAAAGTCTAAATAAACCAAATCCACCAGTTCTTCCTGGTCAACTCTACTCATTACATCTTCAAAGAATTCTAGTAGATTTGTCAAGAATGATTTTCCTTTCGTAAATCCATGCTGACTTTGTCTGATTACACCAGTGCTTTCCAAAATGCTGTGCTAAGAAATCCTTGATAATGGACTCCAGCAACTTCCCTACTATTGACGTTAGGCTCACTGATCTATAGTTCCCTGTTTTCTCTCTTCCTCCCTTTTTAAATAGCAGGGTTACATTTGTTACCCTCCAATCTGTAGGAACCATTCCAAAGAATTTTGGAAAATGACCACCAATGGGTCTACTATTTTAGGGCCACTTCCTGAAGTACTCTGGGATGCAGATCATAGGCCTTGGAGATTTGTCCACCTTTAATCCCATTCATTTCCTCCAAACCTTTTCTTTACTAATACTAATTTCCTTCAGCTCTGTGGTATTATAGGTATTACGGTACCCGAGAGGCTGAAGTACCATTGGTAGAACCTATATGCTTGCTATTGGCTAGAGTGCATAATAGCTCCGCCCTGATAGGCGGGGTATAAGAACCCGTGCCGTCCCAGCAGCCCTCATTCTGTACCCGAGCTGCTGGGGGAAACATCTAGCTTATTAAAGCCTTCAGTTGTACTACAACCTCGTTTTAGTGGTCATTGATCGTGCATCAAGCTGCTCTTTAAAACTTGTGCTTCTCAGAACTTCCAGTACATTATTCATGTCTTCCTTTGTGAAGACAGAAGCAAAGTGAAAATTTAGTTCCTCAGCCATTTCTTTGTTCCTTGTTATGAATTTTCTGACTTTTCTCTTTACCTACCGATAGTAACTTTTACAGTCAGTTTTTATGTTCCCTACTAGTTTATTTTCAAATTGTATTTTCCCTTTTTAATCAATCCCTTGGTCTGCCTTTGCTGAATTTCAAACTGTTCCCAATCCTTAGGTCTATTGCTTTTTCGTGCTAATGTGTATGCCTTTTCTTCGAATCTAATACCATCTCTAATTTCCCTTGTAAGCCATGGTTTGGCCACAGTTCCCTTTCTACTCTTGCGCCAAATAAGAGTAAACAACTTTTGGAGTTCACCTATTCGTTCCTTGAATGCCTTCCATTGCCTGTCCGCTGTCCTTCCTTTCAGTAATGTTTCCCAGTCAATCATTGCCAGCTTATGCCTCATACCATCATAGTTACCTTTATTGAGGTGCAGGACCTTGGTCTCAGAATCAGTTACCTCACTATTCACCTTGATAAGGAATTCTACCATATTGTGGTCACTCATCCCCAAAGATTCTCTCACAACTAGATTGCCAACTAATCCTTTCTCATTGCACAACGCCCAGTCCAAGATGGCCTGTTCCCTTGTTGGTTCTTCAACATACTGGTCCAGAAAACCATCCCATAGTCACTCCAGAAATTCCTCCTCTATTGTACTGTGACTAATTTGAGTCATCTAATCTATATGCAGATTAAAGTCACCCAGAATCACAGATGTTCCTTTATCACATGCATCTCTGATTTCCTATCTAATGCTGTTCCGAAAATTATCACTGCTGTTTGGTGGTCTGTAACTACCCCTACGAATGTTGTTTTGCCCCTTGATGTTTTTTCCACACAGACACATTCCATATCATCTGTACAAATATCTTTCCTCAATATTGTTATCAATATTTTCCTTTAATCAACAATGCAACTCCACCACATTTTCCTTTCTGTCTTTCCGTCCTAAAAACTGAAAAGCCCTCAATGTTTAGTTCCCATCCTTGGTCACCTTAGAGCATGTCTCTATAATCTGCAATCCAAACTATATCATATCCCTTTCCAGCTTTCTGCACACTAATTCATCTATTTTATTTTGAATGTTCCGCAGGTGCAGGTACAAAACCTTAAGGCTAGTCATTTTAATGTACCCTGTCCCTTCTCTACTATTGTTCTTTGCAGTGTTATTATCTGATTTAGACTCTTCAAATTTACAGTGCAGAAGGAGGTCATTCGGCCCATCGAGTCTCCACTGGCCCTTGGAAAGAGCACCCTACCCAAGCCCACACCTCCATCCCATCCCCATAACCCAGTAATCCCACCCACAGGCCCTGGAGTTCTCTGCCCATCATTTTTCTTGTTCTCCTTTCTGTCTTTTACTCTTGTTCTTGATTTCCCCTGCTATGAATCTTTATATAGGTTCCCATCCCCCTGTCTTATTAGTTTAAACCTTCCCAAAGTGTCCTGGATAGCCCAATTTTCATTCCGGGGGGAGGTAACAACAAAATAGGGGCCATTAACCCTTGTCCCAGCAAGAGCTTGGAGGCAGCCATGGAGCCAGCAGTCAGGACTCACCTTCCCACACACTCATGTTCCATTCATGACACCTCATGCATGCCCACCTAACTCCCCTCATACCTTCCACGCCAACCATGGTCATGGCCTCTAATACCCTGCTTTTGGCCCCTATGCCAATTTAGTGCCAAGTCATTCTCCCCACCCAGTATTCACTAAGGGCAGGCCTTAGAATGCATGCCGAGATATAATAAAATACATTTTCAATTGTCTATTTGACTTTTTGTTGAAAATAATTGATTCATAAAACCCATTCACTGCATTCACATTCCTTCAAGTACATAATCCCATATAAAAACAAACAGCTCATTCAATTGCATAATCCCTTATAAAACAGGCATTTCATTCAAATAAATTTGTATTCATTGTCCTACAAAAACATTGGGAGCTGTCAATCAAACTGTGAACTGACAGACACCCCGCTGTCATGATATATTGTGAAATAAATCATGCAGCACAAATCCTCGAATGATAACCCTCAGGCTGATTGTTAGGATACCAGAGCGGGCCCCAACATTTGTCAAGATACAAGACAAGACCCCCAAACAATGTTTTTTACTTTGTAAAACTGTGAGGAAAGGATACGTCACCCTTGGGTGATTATCCTGACCAGTTGGTATCTTTTATATTTAGACAAACATTAATTTAAACACAGAATTAACCACATTATCAAAAAAATAGCTTTACAATCATTAGTTAAACAGTTCTTAAACACAAGGGAAAACTTACCCTCTATACCTGCTACTAACTCCAATTAAGGAACCCAAATAAGTTCAAATGCCATGTTAACAAACAGATTTCTAGCTTAGTTGTGCAGATACTTTTGGAGAGAGACACCCTTTCAGGAGCTGAATCAGTGCACTTCTGCTCAACCTAGCAGCATTTGGCAAAGCTGCTTTTCAACGTAAAATCCTCATGTCTTGTCAGACTCAAATCCTATGGCAAAACTACACAGTTCTGGTTCCTCCCATTAATTACAGCATCCAGTAATCCAGAGACTCAGGGTAATGCTCTGGCGACCTGGGTTCGAATCACATCATGGCAGATGGTGGGATAAAAATCCGGAATTAAAATCTAATTATGACCATGAAACCGTTGTTGATAGTCATTAAAAATGCCATCTGGTTCACCTAATGCCATTTAGGGAAGGAAATCTGCCATTCCTACCCGGTCTGGCCTACGTGACTCCAGACCTACAGCAATGTGGTTGACTCTTAACAGCCCTCTGATATGGCCGAGCAAGTCAATTAGTTAAAGGGAAGATAGGGATGGGCAGCAAATGCTGGGCTTGCTAGTGACACCCACATCCCATGAAATTGTTTTTTAAAAATTGGCACTCAGACATATGGGGCCTGATTGTCTCCTCACGGTGCTGAATAAACAAGGCCCAAACTAGCGGCATGCAGGGCTGCAATTTTAAATTCACCAGGCCATTCCCAATGTACACCATTTTTCCCTTGGTGAGAAACAGGGCAGGTCGCAACACAATGTTCACGTAAAATCATATTGACATCATCATTTAAATACGTGCTGCAATTTCACTTTTTCCTAACATTGGTATTTTAATCAAGATGGCTGGATTCTTGAAGGCTGTGGGAACCACCCAATGATCATGGAAGCGTGCCACCATGTTGGGAATGTTTTGACAGGCAAGTTCAAACTGTCTTGCCAATTTCAAATGTCGCAATGTAATGGTCTATGATGATCAAAGTATATTTTTAATGGAATAATTGATCAGGAATTGATCATAGAGCTCGGTCCTTAAAAGGTAAGTGACTATGAAATTGGCCAGCATGTGTGAGTATTCATGTGTATTCAGTGGATAAAGTGCTCTAATACATTGAACAGTATTGGGAATCTGATTTATAGGAGTCATCTGGCCACTGGTTTTGAGTATTACATGGAGTTAAAATCCAGAGATCTGCTTTGGGGGGAAAATTGAACAGATGTGAGATTTATTTGAGTGGAACTCCTTTGAACCTTTTAAATAAAAGGAATGATGGCCAACACCTGGTCAGGCAACTCCAAAAACTGAATTGTGATGACTCTGCAGGGTTTGTTTATTCATCTGTGCAATAATGTCCCATTATGAAACACCACTGATGGATTGAGCTCAGCAGGAGTTATTAACAATGCTGTGGTACTATGTGCTTTATTTGATAGTTTTATGAGCAGGATAAATGTTTTGAAGATGTTTTTGAATTGTTGTTTCTTTATTTTGACAGATTAATGAATACATGAAATGAGTAAGTTTCTTTCAAGGGGAGTTTCAATGGCTGTGTTTGGCTAACAGTTTTATGAGCTTCTACGAGGATTTGTTTTCCCAACTGGAGTTTGAATGACTTTTTTTTTTTTAAATTCCTGAACATTTCAAAGATTTCCCAGTGTTATTATGTAGTTCATGGGTTCTGTAAGTAATAGATATTGGGTGAGTGAGTTTTGAAAATTGACAGCAGGCATGGAGGGTACAGGTACGGTGTGAGGGCTAGAAGGCCTAACAACCACCATGTGGAGAACTGGGCTGATGTCACAGTGAAAAAAGGCAGGCATTCCTACCTCAGAATTGCATTTGAGGTGATAGCCACAACGTCAGCTCTACCCGGCCTCTGGAAGATGGAATTCCATGTGAAACGGCTTACTTTCAGAAGTCAGGAACGCGATGTCAGGAAATGGCCCAATTCCCACTTCCCAGCTCAAAGGGGAAAACGCAGTACAATGCTGTATGATGGATGTCTGTGCAACAGAAACCTGGACTCAAAATTGTACCCATTTGTCGAGGGATGCATTGTTTTTTTTTTTAATCAATAATAATTTTATGTCAGTGCACTCTGTAGGACGAAAGGTAATCATTTCAAATGACTAAACAAATCAAATGCCATTTTTAGCATAAATATCCATGCATTTTTAACCAGTGCTACAGAGATTAAATCCCATAATTGTCTTGCTTGTATGAAACCACAAATGAGTCACATCTTTTATATGCAGTGTGGGGTGGTGGCTGGTGTAGGTATAGGGGTGGTTCGCAACTGGGAAAAATTGTGGAAGGAGATAGTGTCCGTCAGCACAGGATCGCAGATCGTGTTAGCATTAGGCTCAAATCATGTATAGAACACTGATAAAAGGGCAGTAGAGAGTCCTAGGATTCAGCAACATGGCTGCAGTGGTGGAAATTTCAATGTCTGGGAGTGCTGGGGAAACCCATCATTCTGGCTGCACAAAGTGGGATGAATAACCCAGAGTCTAACAGGGGAAGTTCTCAGATTTGGAAGCACTGTTCAATTAATTGAAAGCTTGGGCTGTGCAGAACTTAGTTGTAAACATAAGAATAGGAATATGCAAAATAGCGCCAATAAGCCTGTTCCACCATTCAATAAAATCATGGCTGATATGTGATCTGACTCCATGTACTCACCTTTGTCCCAAATCCCTCAATATCTTTTCTTACTAAAACTTAACATACTAAAACTTAACAATTGATCCCGCATAAAGTGCCATTTGCCGAAGAGAATCCCAAATTTCTACCAACTTTTGCATGTCGCAGTGTTTCCTCATTTCTGTCTGGAAGGTTTTGGCTCTCGCTTTTGGACTATGGTCCCTAGTTCTAAATTCACCAACCAGTAAAAGGAATTTCTCCCAATCCACCACATCTGTTCCTATCAATAGCATGAAAATGTTGATCACATCACCTCTTAGCCTTTGAAGTTCCAAACAGTACAGCCCTGGTTTGTGTAATCTCTTCTCATACCTTAGTCCTTGGAGTCCAGGTATCCTTCCAGTAAATCTACACTGCATTCCTGCCAAGGCCCATACATCCTGCCAAAGGTGTGGTGCCCAGCACTGCTCATAGTACTTCAGGTGTGGTCTAAAAGGGCTTTGGACAGCTGAAGCAAGACCTCTACCCAATTGAATTCTCTTCTTCTAGACACAAAGCCCAAAGTTTCATTAGCCTTTAATTCCTGTTTGATCAGGAAACTTTACAGACTGGAGTATAACAGTTTCAAGCTGGAGGTTCGAAGTGCAGATCAGAAGCACCTAGATATTTTGCACTGGCTGAAAAGTGTGTCATCCATAGTGTCACATCAATGAATGAAATCATAGATACTTGTAAAGAAGGAGTTTATAATGAATCAGAGGTTATGTATTTCTCGGACAATAGGAGAATTCGATCTTTCAATACAATATACTTTGTATAAATTGAGTATGTGGAAAGCATAGAAGTAACAACAATACAGCAACTGTAAGGAAAGAAGATCTTGTGTCCCAAGATAAGATTATGTAGAGGTTTGGATTGGCAGATTGATGCGAAGACAGTCTCGAGATGAAATTTGCTATGAGGGTACAAATCCTAATCACTCTGATGAGAGGATAAGAGAGCAGCGGACAGAGAAAGCAGGTGGGGAAGAACAATGTCAGAAGGGGTTGACATGGAAGGTCATGGTCAGGTGTCAGCAGCAATACATCAAGGCAGGCCTAACATGGACATATGGTGAGAGGGAGCGCTGACTCCAGTTAAGAATGGAAGGAGTAAACGATGGTCAGCAGAAACAAAGACTAGGCTGGGGAAGAAGCCAAAACATCAGTAAACTGTGAGAATATATAGTGAGCAACGGACCTTAAGGAGAAAACATTATCCATGAATTTAGAAGAGCATTGAAGTTGGTTTAAGAACATTAACTTTCATTTTGAATTGATTTGCTTTTTCATAATTTGGTTACAAATGTCACCTTAAGTTACAAATTTGGGTTTTGATTCTTCTTACTGTTTGGGTGTGAACCTGTTGCTGCTTGTTTTGACCTTAATGATGCCACTCAAGATCTAAATGATTGAAAGGCGAAGGAAGCAAGGCATCAACTGACAGGCGAGGTGGGTGGTGCTGGTAAATGTCAAGCTGAGAAAAAAAAAATAGAAAACCTGCAATGCATATTGTTTAAGGATCCCAATGGCAAAACTCAGCACCTGCCAATATGTGTTCCATTATGAATTGGGCAGAAGTGTGGAGATAGATTTAAGTAGCTCGAGGCTAAAGTCAGTGGAGGAAGGCAGCTCAGAACAAAGTTCTGCATAAACAAGACACTAGTCCATAAAGTCCATGAATATGCTGGTGAAAGAATGTGAAAAATACATATCCTAAATCAAAGGTTAACTATTGCGCTTGACAGTTTAACATCAAACATCTTACGACTAACACAGTATTACAATGTATAAATCAATACAACCTGCTCTCCTGTATATATGTTCAATAGTCTTTCTTTGATTTTCCAGTAGATCAGTTCTGATGTTTACTAGATTGTCATCCCTTGGAATTCATGATTCTTAGAAAGCTCAAGTACCTCGCTGACTTTAGAACACTCATGCTGAACAAATAAAAGTGGATGCGGGTGAACTTGATTGGATCAAAGATAAAGATTGAATTCCCAGGGGGAAAGCTATTGACAAAGTGAATAATCATTTAGCAAATATAAATGCGTATTAATGGTTGCGTGGCTGTCAATACAGACACAGTAGACATCGGGGGCGTCATTCTCCGACCCCCCGCCGGGTCGGAGAATGGCCGTTGGCCGCCGTGAATCCTGCCCCCGCCCCCGCCGAAGTCTCCGGTACCGGAGATTGGGCGGGGGCGGGAATCGGGCCGCGCCAGTTGGCGGGACCCTCCGCTCAATTCTCTGGCCCGGATGGGCCGAAGTCCCGCCCAGAAATTGCCTGTCCCGCCGGCGTAAATCAAAGCTGGTATTTACCGGTGGGACCAGGCGGCGTGGGCGGGATCCGGGGTCCTGGGGGGGGGGGGGGGGGGCGATCTGACCCCGGGGGGTGCCCCCACGGTGGCCTGGCCCGCGATCGGGGCCCACCGATCCGCGGGCGGGCCTGTGCCGTGGGGGCACTCTTTCCCTTCCACCTCCGCCATGGCCTCCACCATGGTGGAGGAGGAAGTGACTCTCCCCACTGCGCATGCGCGGGAAACTGTCGGCGGCCGCTGATGCTCCCGCGCATGCGCCGCATTTCTGCACCAGCTGGCGGGGCAACAAACGCCATTTCCGCCAGCTGGCAAGGCAACAAACGCCATTTCCGCCAGCTGGCGGGGCGGAAATCCCTCCGGCGCCGGCCTAGCCCCTCAATGTTGGGGCTCGGCCCCCAAAGATGCGGAGCATTCCGCACCTTTAGGCCAACGCGATGCCCGACTGATTGGCGCCGTTTTTGGCGCCAGTCGGCGGACATTGCGCCGTTGGGGGAGAATTTCGCCCCAGAGCTTTAACTGGAAGTACCACCTTTTCTCTGCAAGACTTGTTTTACCCTTCCTAGATGATGCTGGCGTCATTTCCATACACGTCCTTCGTTGGAACAAACAACTGGAAAATTACACAATTCATCAAAGAGCATTTAATCTGCAGCATTTGATGAGAAATGGGCGGAACACAATGAGATTTAGCATTCTGAATCCAGGTGTCAAATCACCTCTACCACTTTCCCACCATAATACTCAACAGTTGATGCTGTGCCATCCCTCTGCCAAATTCATATCCCATTCAATGAACTGAGTGCCAGTTATGTACAATCCAATTGTGACACCAATTGTGACTCAGTGTGGGCTTGGATGAAGCCCAATGTTTGCTTTTGAATTGAAAAGGTTTGATATCATGAAACTTTGTAACGTTGAAATAAGATTTTAAAAACTAGAGCACAAGAGCTGGTAATTTGGCCTTGCCGACTCCGCCAGTGTTAACCCTTCAACTGTCGACTCCTAATTATCTTACCCTTCCTCTACATCCTACTACTTTCCCAACTTTCAAATACTTGACCAAAATCATGTTAAAAATAGTGACAAAGTAGACCTCCGCTGGTGGCTATGTGGTGAACTGTTGCACAGGCGGTGGCTCTCGCCGAGTACTTGGATTTTGGGCCTATTTACTGAGTTTATGGATGATCTTTTGGGGGGGCAGATTTGTTCAGTTTATTGGGATACGGTCCCCTCACAAAGGTAATGCCCAGCAAGTGCAATACAAGGCAGAAGTCGGGCAAGAGTTCGTCGTCAGAGTCAGAAGTCTCTTGAGCCTCATGGGGGAAACATG
The DNA here is from genome assembly GCF_047496885.1 of Scyliorhinus torazame. Taxonomy (NCBI): domain Eukaryota; kingdom Metazoa; phylum Chordata; class Chondrichthyes; order Carcharhiniformes; family Scyliorhinidae; genus Scyliorhinus; species Scyliorhinus torazame. The sequence continues at coordinate 56,799,123 of NC_092713.1, read as the reverse complement.
GCGGAGCCTTCTGCTGCGTCGTTGGCCTCTCTGTGTTCGGGTGAGTGGTCGAGTAAGGCATTGGCCAGCTTCTTGACGGAAGAATTTAAAAGAAGCAGCAGGCCGTCACTGAGGACCTGGAAAAGGCATCGGAGGGGCCTTTGGTCCCTATGTAGTTGGCTTTAGAGAAGATGAACCGGGCAGAAAGAAGAGCAAAGTGCAGTGATACAGAAGGTGGAGGTGACACTCTCAGACCAGAGTGACTGGATGGTCCCCCTGGAGGCAGAGATGAAGGCCAAGGAGAACCACTCCAGGCTCCAAAATCGAAGAATCGCTACTGGAGATTCTGGAGGGTTCAAACTTTACGGAATACATGTCCAAGATGTTTGGAAAGCTGGTGGGGGAGGGAAGCTTGCTGTCCCCTCCCGAATTGGACCGGGCCCATCGATTGCTGAGGCAGAAGGCCAGATCTGGGGAGCCACCATCAGCAATCATCGTCAGGTTCCACAGGTACAAAGACAAGGTACAGGTCCTGAGGTGGGCAGATGGGAGGGCCAGACCATCCGGATACATCAGGACGTTGGAGCAGAGCTTGCGGCGTTCAATAAGGCCAATGCCACGCTGTACAAGAGTAATGTGAGATTTAATGTGGTGTATCCAGATTGTCTTCGGGTGACTTTCAAGGAGATTACTACTTTGACGTGCCGGAGGATGTGAATGAGCTTGTCAAGAAACATGGGCTGAGGGTGAACTAAAGTGCTTAAGGACCAAGAAGTTAGATATTTGTTCACTGTTAGGTTCATCTGCATTTATTGTGGGATTCTTGTACTGCGGTGGAGGGCATGAGATTGTTTTGTTTTTTTTAATTTAGAGTACCCAATTCATTTTTTCCAATTAAGGGGCAATTTAGTGTAGCCGATCCACCCACCCTGCACATCTTGGGGTTGTGGGGGAGAAACCCACGCAAGCACGGGGAGAATGTGCAAACTCCACACAGACAGTGACCCAGAGCCAGGATTGAACCTGGGACCTCGGCGCCGTGAGGCATCAGGGCTAACCCACTGTGCCACCGTGTTGCCCTGGGCATGAGATTGTTATGGGGCTTTGTTGTTTTTTCTGGGCGAAGTTGGGGTTTGAATATTGTTGTGTCGGAGTTGTTTGTGGGGTGGGGTTTGGGAGTTTACTTTCCCCTACTGTTCATTTTAAAGTTTGGTATGGGCGGGCTGTTGATTGCCAGTATACTGTTTAGTTAACGGGAACAGAAAAGGGAGGTGGAACAGAAAATGGAGGTTATCTGTAGCTTGTTACCATTGGGGTGTTTATTTTGTTTCGGTAATGAGAGTTGTTTTTTTGTTTCAGTTTTGTTTGGGACTGGGAATCGGGAAGGGGGGCTTTTGTTATTTTGTGGCTTGTTTGCTTATTGCTTAGTAATGTGGGTGGGGTTGGGCTGGAAGTGCGGGGAGGTAGACTGCTGACGGTGATGGGGTTTTTGGCTTTGTGCTGGCTCAATAGAGTAGCATGGTGGCCATCTTGGGTGGGCGTGGAGCTTGTGCAGGCCAAGACACTGCTGGGTTGCCTCACAGGGTGGATATGGCTGATCCTGGATTTCCTTGGGGGGGGGGGGGGTAAGAGGCCTGGAGGTGGATCAGGAGATAAAGCAGGAATTGGAGGTGTTGATAGGGTTGGAGGAGGTCATAAACTGTATCAGGTTGTTGCAGACGGGCAAAGCACAGGGTCCGGATGAATTCACTCTCAAGTTTTACAAGCAGTTTGCGGATCCATTGGTCTCACTTCTGCTGGATATGTCTAATGATGCCATGTCCTGGGGTGTGTTGCCGGCCATGTTGGCGCAGGCATTGATTTCCTTGATACTGAGGAAGGACAAGGATTCCATGGAATGTGGATCATATCAGCCTATTTTGGCGTTAAAAGCTGATGCTGAGTAGTTGGCTGTGCTTTTGGAGCCCTGCCTCCCTGGGGTGAATTCAGAGGAGCAGACCGGCTTGGTTTAGAGCCGGCAGCTGTCGGCCAACATTAGGAGATTGTTAATCGTTGTGTTGTCGCCCTTAAGGCACAAGTCAGAGGGGATTGTTTAAATGGACGCTGAGAAAACATCTGATAGGGTTGAGTGGGGGTACGTCTTTGAGGTCCTTGGAAGATTTAGCTTTGGGCCAAAATTTATATCACGGATTCGGCTTTCGTACAGGGTCCCCACCGCAAGTGTGCGTACTAATACCCTGAGCTTGGGTTATTTTCGACTGAATAGGGGTAGAAGACAGGTGTGTCCATTGTCCCCGCTTTTGTTTACCTGAGCAATTGAGCCTCTGGCAATCGTGTCGAGGTCGTCCAGCAGATGGACAGGGATAGAGCATGGGGGGGGGGGGGAGCATAAGAGTGTCCTTATATACAAATGATTTGATGTATCACAGACCCACTCTTCAACGTGGAGGAGATAAAGAAGCATCTCAGGAGTTTTAGCTTCTACTCAGGGTACAAGCTGAATCTGGGCAAAAGTGAATATTTTCGATTGAAACCCCCCCCCCCCCCCCGCAGGAGGGGAGCTGATCTGGGGAGATTGCCATTTCGTCCATCCAGGCCTAGCTTCCGTTATCGGAGAATCCGGGTAGCTCATAACTGGACCTCGCTCCATAAACTTAATTTTGCTAGCCTGGCAGGTGAGGTGAAGGCCAACTTGAAAAGGTGTGATGTCCTCCCTCTGACCTTAGCGGGGAGGGTACAGACGGTGAAGATGAATATTCTGCCGATGTTTTTGTTTTGTTCCAGTATCTCCCAGTCTTTCTTCCCAAGGCTTTCTGTTGCAGCGTCAATAATCTGATATCCACTTTTGTTTCGGTGGTAAGACCACTCAGGTTCGTAGAACATTTCTGCAAAGGGATAAGTCGGGGGAGGGTTGTTGGCACAACCTAATCTGTTATGTTACTCGGTGGGGCACATATTTATACGGCATGGGGATGGCTCAGGAATTTACAGAAACCATAGGTTTGTGCCGTCTGGTTTGGATTCATCATTCAGAGCATGGGAGAGGGAGGGGTTGGAGAGCTGAATCATAGAATTTACAGTGCAAAAGGCTGCCATTCGGCACATCAAGTCTGCACCACTCCTTGGAAAGAACACCCTACTCAAGCCCACACCTCCACCCTATCCCCATAACCCAGTAACCCAACTTAACCTTTTTGGACACTAAGGACAATTTAGCATAGCCAATTCACCTAACAAGCACACCTTTGGACTGTGGGAGGAAACTGGAGCACCCAGAGGAAACCCATGCAGACACAGGCAGAACGTGTAGACTCCGCACAGACAGTGACACAAGCCGGGAATCGAGCCTTGGACGCTGTAGCTGTGAAGCAACTGTGCTAACCACTGTGCTACCGTGCTGCCCTTTAGGGACATGTTTCTGGAAGGTAGGTTCGCCCGTTTAGGTGAACCTTTCGATCAATTCCTGCTCCAGAGAGTGAACCTATTCAGGTACTTGCAGATTCACAACTTTCTACGTAAGGAGCTTCATTTCCCCTGGCACCGTGGCCCTCGGTCTTGGGTAGGGTCCTGTCCTTGGCCGAGTTAGGGGAGGGTAAGTTATTGGATATTTATGGGCGAACGTTGCCGAAGGAGCAGATTTGTTGGAAGACGGGAAAGGGAAATGGGAGGGTGAACTGGGTTTGGTTTTTAAGGGGAGGGTGTGAGTGAGGCTCTTCACAGCATCAATTTCACATCATGTGCGAGGTTAAACTTGATCCAGCTCAAAGTGGTGCACAGGGCGCACCAGACCAAAACGTGCTTGAGTGGGTTCTCAGAGATGGAGGATATGCATGAAAGGTGCTCTAGGGGGTCGGTGAATCATACACATGTTTTGGTCGCGCCCCAGCTTGCAAGCTTCTGGGCCTCCTTTTTTGACACTTTGTCGGGGACTTTGGGTATTCAGCTGAGCCGTGTCCGTTGGTGACCATTTTTGGAGTTTTGGACTCACCGGTGCTGCAGACAGGGATGAAGGCAGATGTACTAACCTTAGCCTTGTTAATAGCCCAGAGACGAGTTCTGCTTGGGTGGAGGTCCCTGGTGCCGCCTAGGACTGGCTAGGGAGCCTGATGGAACTTTTATATTTTGAGAAGATCAAGTACACCATGAGGTCGGGGGAAGGGTTTGACGCGAGCTAGCAGCCGCCTTTTATCTCCTTTTTCAGGGAACTGGTTACGGTCAGCTGTTTGGGGGGCTTTGTCCTATGTTAAGGTTCTTTGTGGACAACTGAGGGGAGAGGGGCAGGTGGACTGGGGTTCGGGTGGGTGTCGTTTATGGAGTTTGCTGTATTGTCGTTACTTAGTTATAATGAAAATCTTTTATGAATAAAAATATTTATATTTTAAAATGGTGACAAAATAGCCACTTGCGACAAAGCATCCCATTCTCTTTAAATTCTTCAAATGTCTGGTTGTTTCTGTGCTATTTCGGAGTCTGTGTTCTTTATTACCAGTTTGCCAACCAGTGGAAATAATATTCCCCACTTGTCATCGCAAAACCTTTTTAATTTTTCCCACCACATAATAATAATAATTTATTGTCACAAGTATGAAGTTACTGTGAAAAGTCCATAGTCGCCCCATTCCAGCACCTGTTCGGATAGGCTGGTACGGGAATTGAACCCGCGCTGCTGGCCTTGTTCCAGCTGTCTAGCCCACTGAGCTAAACCAGCACAGGGATTATTTGTCACATTGATATACCATTTATGCGGGGGCTGGTTAAGCTCAGTTGACTGGAACCCAATTGCATCATTTGAAGAAGAATAGGGGGTCCTCCTGATCTCCTTGGTCTGTATATTCTCAATCTGGGACAGAGCAATGATGGACACAAGGCTACAGGTGGAAGTTCCGTAGAATCCTTAGAGTGTAGAAGGAGGCCAGTCGGCCCATTGAGTCTGCACCTATCCTCCGAAGCGGCACCCATTTAGGCTCACTCCCCCGCCCGATCCTCGTGACCCTGCACATTGATCATGGCCAATCCACCTAACTTGCACATCTTTGGACTGTGGGAGCAAACAGGAGCACCTGGAGGTAACTCACACAGACACCGAGAACATAAAAACTTCACACAGTCACCAGAAGAACAGAATCAAACCCAGGTCCCTGGCACTGTGAGGCAGCAGTGCTAACCACTGTGCCACCTTGTCGCCCTTCAAAGTTCCAAATTCCGCAATTCCAATTTTGACCCCAGTGTATAATAAGAAGGAATAGAAAGCAAAAACGCATGATCATTTGTGACTCCATCAAATAGCTTTTAAACAAATACCTAGAGTTATAAATATGCTGTTTTTGCAACACACAAAATTAACACAAATGAGGACAATGTTGCTTTTCCAGGAGTATTAAGTAATTATGTCAATCTGGAAGAATCAAAGGATTTTAAAAAAAAGATAGATCTAGTCCCAAATAAATCAACGGCACAGAGAAAAGCTTTATCCTAAAGTTGTGACAAATCAGGTCAAAGTTTTAAAATAGTGTAACTGCAATCAAAATCATTGGGAATTGTGGAAAGAGACCACATTTCACAAACCCTGGCTCAACAAACCTCAAGTGCGCAACTGCGAATGTTTCTGTATTCAAGGCCTGAGGCTTCCAAGTTAATGTCAATTAGTGCCGATTTCTGAGCAGTTTTGTGCTGTGGATTCATGGCAGCAATGCACTGTATTAAGGCAGGGCAGGCAGCCCACTTTAAAACAGACACCCGGAAAAACAGATGACAAGCATAGAAATCCTACACCGTGCAGAAGGAGGCCACCCGGCCCATCGGGTCTGAACCGACCCTCGGAAAGAGGGTCCTAAGCTAGGCCCACTCCCCCACTTTCATCTATCTGGACTGGATATGAACAGAAGGCACCGACTGTGAAATCCAGCATTCGGAAAATGTAATGTATCACTTCAAAAGTAATTTAGTTTTGAAAAGTAATTTATGGTTATGGTGACCTTTCCAGCTCTATCATTATCTCTGATAATGAAATTTTCTTTGAAATATTAGAGCATTAGGTGACAGCTGGAGTAGATGGAGGAAGCTGCTGAGCTGATGCAAATCTCGATACCCAGTTGTGAAAACCTCCAGGAGTGAAGGAAAAATGGTAAGCTCCAGTTAAAAATATTGTACCTCTCTGTGCATTCAGGAGTGAGGGAGCAAGCTCATCATTTCAATATTGCAGATTGCAACAACAAAAAAAAAATCAATCATTCATTTCTATTTGGACCTCCTATGCCTCGCACATACAACCGTACACAAATCACTGATGTTAGCTGAGAGATGAATATTTGCTAAGACCAGCTAGATTGGTTTCCGTAAAGGGAACAGAACGGGATCAAGTTCTGGAACTCACCACCCCTATCGAGAATGACTTCCAAAAAGAACCGGACGACAGGTATAGTGCTTCTGGACCTCACAGCTGCCTAAAATACACTGCAACACTTAAAGTTGTCCAGAATGCTTCCCACCTGGGCGAGACGGTTGTTGAAACGCTCCTCCACAACAGGCAATTCAGAGTCCAACTTGTGCAATGGAGAAGATAAGCCGATGGATTCCCAGAGGACTCAGTGCAAGTCCCAATCCCGTTAACCATATACACAAATGACCTGCCAACGAATACGTCCTGCAAGTTCGTCTGTACTAATGACATCTATTGTGCCGCCCACGCTCCATCCTTCTGCCCACTCACCAGATCCTCAACAAAGACGCTAAAAAATTGATTGACTACTGCAGCACACGGCACTTCATGTTAACTACCTCAAAGCATATCCAGTATATTCCACCCCACAATGCCAGTGACAAAAATAATTACATATCTACATGGATGGACAGTGACAAAACACAATCCCAACCCAATATTTTTCGAAATTTAATTCATGGAATGTGGACTTCCGCTGGCTAGGCCAGCATTTATTGCCCATCCCCAGTTACCTTGCATGCACAGTTACCCAAGGCCGGAATTGAACCCAGGTCCCTGGCGCTGTGAGGCAGCAGTGCTAACCACTGTGCCGTCATCACCCACATCTTGGAGGAACTCAACTGAACGCAACAATGTGCATCATAACCTGAACCATCCACTTAACTGTCTTTCAGTCCTTGCAAACATCACTCCCGACTGACAGTACTCACAAGATGATTGGAGCCACCTGTGCTGTACCTCACTTCCCACTCCCATGATGACCTGTTCAACCCCTTCCCATCTTTCATCTCGGTGCACCCTTCCTAAGCAAGATCTACCAGAAGATAAAGAACAAAGACACCCTCTCAAGGAATGGGAAACAACTAACAGGTTCCTCATGACAAACCCCATCCGTTGAATGTCAGGCTTTGAACTGCCACGGTGACTGTGGTCCTTTCCAAATAAGCACAGGACAGACCAGTGCCCCTGTGTAGCCAATCGCCACCTGTGGGGCCTCAGTACAAACCCCTTTGCACTTGTAGAAAGACACAAACATTGTGGCACGCTACCGAGGAGAATCCTCTAAACACAGCAAATGAGGAGATTGTGGTTTGGTTTTGGATATTTAAAAAATATATATATTTATGGGATGCAGGTGTCGCTGGCTAGGCCAGCATTTATTGTCCATTTCTAGTTGTCCTTCAGAAGGTAGTGGTGAGCTGCCATCTTGAACAGCTGCAGACCCAAGGTGTGGGTATATTCACAGTGCTGTTAGGGAGGGTGTTCCAGGCTTTTGACCCAGCGATAGTGAAGGAACAGCAATATATTTGTAAGTCAGGTGGTGAATGACTTGGAGGGGAACCTCCAGGTGGTGAGGTTCCCAGGTATCTGCTGCTCTTTTTCTGCTAGATGGTAGTAGTCGAGGGTTTGGAAGATGCTGCCTCATGAACCTTGGTGAGTTCCTGCAGTGCATCTTATAGATGGTACACACAGCTGCCAAAATTCATCGGTGGTAGATGGATTTAATATTTGTAGAAGGGGTAGCAATCAAGTGGGCAGCTTTTTCCTGGATGGTGTCAAGCTTCTTGAGTGTTGTAGCTGCACTCATCCAGGCAAGTGGAGAGTATTTCTTTATGCTCCTGACTTGAACCTTGGAGACAGTGGACAGGCTTTGGGGGGGTCAGGAGATGAGTCACGAGTCATAGGATCCTAGCCTTTGACCTGCTCTGCTAGTCACAGTATTAACATAGCTAGTCCAGTTCTGTTTCGGATCAATGGTAACCCCACAGGATGCTGATTGTGGGGAATTCAACGGTTAGATCCTTGTAGGAGATGTCATTGCCTGGTACTTGTGTGGCGGGAAAGTAACTTGCCACTTGTCAGCCCAAGCCTGGATATTGTCCAGGTCTTGATGCATTTGGACATGGACTGCTTCATTATCTGAGGAGTCGCGAATGGTGCTGAACATTGTGCAGTTATCTGCGAACATCCCCACTTGACTTTATGATGGAAGCGAGATCATTGATGAAGCAGCTGAGGATTGTTGGGCCTCGGGCACTACCCTGAGGAACTCCTTCAGTTATGTCCTGGAGCGGAGATGATTGACCTCAAACCACTACAACCATCTTCATTATGACTCCAACCAGCAGACTGTTTTCCCCCAATTCTCATGGACTCCAGTTTTGCTCGGGCTCGTTGATGCCATGCTCGTCAAATGCAACCTTGATGTCAAGAACAGTCACTCTCACCTTACCTCTGGCATTCCTCTTTTGTCCATGTTTAAACCAAGGCTGTAATGAGGTCAGGAGCTGAGTAAGCCTGGCGGAACCCAAACTGAGCATCCGTGAGCAGGTTATTGCTGAGTAAGTGCCACTTGGAGCACTGTTGATGGCTCCTTTCATTACTTTACTGATGATGGAGAGGAGATTGATAAGGTGGTAATCGGCCGGGTTGGATTTGTCCTGTTTCTTGTGTAGAAGACAAACCTTTCACATCGCTAGGTAGATGTCAGTGTTGTAGCTGTACTGGAACAGCTCGGCTAGGGTTGTGGCAAGTTCTGGAGAACAGTCTTCAGTACTATTGCCAGAATATTATCAAGGCCCTTTGTGGAATCCAGTGCCTTCAGCCGTTTCTTGATAGCACGGAGTGAATCGTATTGGCTGAAGACTGACATCGGTGATGCTGGGGACCTCCGGAGGAGACCGAGATGGATTATCCACTTGGCACTTCTGGCTGAAGACTGTTGCGAATGCTTCAGCCTTGCCTTTTGCTAATATGTGCTGGGCTTCTACATCGTTGAGGATGGGGATATTTGAGGAGTCTCCTACTACAGTGAGTTGTTTAGTTGTCCATCACAATTCACGACTGGATGTGGCAGGACTGCAGAGCTTAGATCTGATGCATCGCTTAGCTCGGTCTATCACTTGCTGCTTATGCAGTAGTCCTGTGTTGTAAGTTCACCAGGTTGACACTTCATTTTTGGGTATGCCTGCTGTTGCTCCTGGCATGCTCTCCTGCACTCTTCAATGAATCAGAGTTAATCCCCTGGCTTGGTGGTAATGGTAGAGTGGGGGATATGACGGGCCGTGAGGTTGCAGATTGTGGTTGAATACAGTTCTGCTGCTGGCCCACAGTGTCTCGTGGATGCCCAGTCTTGAGTTGCTAGATCTGTTCGAAGTCTATCCCATTTAGCACGGTGGTAATGCCACACAACACGATGGAGGGTATCCTCAATGTGAAGACAGGACTTTGGTCTCCACAAGGACTGTGCGGTGGTCACTTCGACTGATACTATCATGGGCAGATGCATCTGCAGCAGGCAGGTTGGTGAGGATGAGGTCAAGTATGTTTTTCCCTCTTGTTGGTTCCCTCACCACCTGCTGCAGTCCCAGTCCAGCAGCTATGTCCTTTAGGACCCGGCCAGCTCGGTCTGTGGTGGGACGACCAAGCCACCCTTGGTGATGGACATTGAAGTCCCCCACCCAGAGTTTATTCTGAGCCCTTGCCACCCTCAGTGATTCCTCCAAATAGTGTTGAACATGAAGGAGCACTGACTCATCAGCTGATGGTGGATGGTACGTGGTAATCAGCAAGAGGTTTCCTCGCCCATGCTTAACCTGAAACTTCATGGGGTCCAGAGTCGATGTTGAGGACTCCCAGGGCAACTCCCTCCTGACTGTGTACCATTGTGCCACCACCTCTGCTGGGTCTGTCATGCCGGTGAAACTAGGCATACCCAGGGATGGTCATTTGCATTTGTTAAATAAAATATCGAATGCAAGAAATAGAATTGGGTTTTTAAAATATTTCAGTGGCACTGAAAACTAAAGATGTTCCATGTGGATGATGCTCACTTATCTCATGCTTTGATTTAATACAATAAATGGGCTGTGAAACAAACTCCAGTCCTCCACATGCCCATGTGTCCCCACATGTGCCAAAGCAGAGACTAGCAAAACACGTTCCCTCAAAGTAGCATCTTTATTGCTGTCATGATATTCAAACACACATCACAACACACACATCATGATAGACAGACCAACAGACCAATTAGCACACATAACACGACAGCCAATCACAGACAAGAGCAGACACAGTATAAGACAAGAAACACGACACCTCCTAGTCAGTCCATCTGGAGACAGGACAAGGCCAGGACCTCATTAACAAGACACTCACACAGTCACCACGTGCTGAGTACCAAGTCAGATGTGTAAATAACTAGTTGGAATAAAACTGCGTTGTACCAATCGCAACCGTGTTGGTTCGTCTGTACCTCAGAGCACCCAACACCACAATTGCAACAGCACTTGCTCAAATGTTTGAAGAAATAAATGATCCAAAGACAATGCAGAGAGCTCGACAGATAGAGAAAGACATGAACAGCGTCAACTGGATCTGCACCAAGTCTCCACTTGGAACACTGACCCTTATCTTTGTGACTTCCTGGAGACAAACTACTTTGATGAGCAACTGATGATGATCAAGAAGCTTTTAAGATCACATCAGCAATTTGAAGGGCTTGTGTATTTTGTGCAATATCAAGTCGGATAAATTTGGTTTAAAGATAACAGCCAGCTACATCTTTGGAAAGATAAGAACGGGAATACACCATTCACCCTCTAAACATAATTTGCATGAACTGATCATAAGGAAGATACTGGCCTCATGGGTTCCCAGAACCAACCAGATAAATGCCCTCCCTCCCCGCTAATAGATAAAACTTTACAGAAAATCCGAATAAACTTGGCCAAGTCAGACAGAAAAATATTATACAGATCGTCCAGATGCATGTTTATAGCTGAAGGGTCACTTTCAACAGGGGCTGCTGGCTGTCGCCCTCACGAGAGTCAAGGGGTGTGGACTGTCAGGTTTCCCGGGAACTCCAAAGAATACAAGTTCCCCTATTAAGAGGGTGGTGCGGGAGATTCTTTGGTGAATTGAGTTGTATATTGTAGTTTATCGTGTGATTAAATAAAAACTTTTGTTAGCTTTTATTATCGCTTCCTTGTGATCGCTCTGTCTGGATCGAACGCTAGTGACTAGCAGTGCGGCCTGTGCCAGGAGCACCAGATGCCTCCACCAGCAGCACCCCTCCACCCTTGGGAAGGGCCAGGGCGACCTTGGTCTCGGCTTCATTTCAATTTTGCCGGCCCTTTCCAGGGATCGATGCTCCTGATCCTGGCCAACGCACACTTAAAAATGGATGGACGTTCACCGAATGCTTTCAATGAACTCCAAGGCCACAATCCAAAAGCTTCGACAAGACGTTCAGCACGCAGGGCATACCCTTGTCCTAGTCTCTGGACAACAGGACAGCGTTCACCAGCGCAGAATTTGGGACCTATTTACAGACAAATGGGATTTGCCAGGTCCACACCATACCACCCAGCATCAAGGGTTGGCCGAGCGGGTGATCCAGGCATTCAAGTGAAAACAGATTACGGGTTCCCTCAAGATGCATCTGGCCCGTTTCCTCTTCTTTTACAGGACTACACAGTGTGGCACCATCAGAGCTGCCCATGGGCGGCACCTACACACACGCCTGAGCCTCGTGTTGCTGGACATTGGTGGGAAGGTCCGCACCGTGCCGGAATGGTCGGAATTGGACTCTGGCAGGCGTACATCCCTTTAGCGTTTTTCGCCCAGCAGCGCGGTTTATGTCTGAAATTTCGGCGGCAGAGTAATGTGGATGCCGGGCATCATACTTAAGCAAATGGGGCTCATGTCATACGGGCGCAGGGTTGAGACTCAAATTGACACATAGATCACCTCCGCAGCCGCGCTGCAGCATTGAACCAACACCGTTGTTGCCATCTCCACCATCATTGGCACCAGTACTGCCACCACGGGTCCAAGAACCCCAGGACGCTGAGATGTCAGATGCGGTGAACTCTTATTCGGACTCCAATATGGAGACGCAACCACCTGCGGCTGCCGTGGACCTGGGGATGGATATCAGCCCACGAGATGTGACGCCGCTTAGGTGCTCAGCTCTAAAATGACTGTCCCCTTCCCCACCCACCCGGTGCACTACATGCCGCCGGATCCCGCACAGATGCCGCCTGAGCGCCAACCCAGGGTGAAGAGGACCAGGGGGCCAGCCTGACAACATATCACAGCCGGCATCATTCCGTGTGTGTGTGTGTGTGGTGTTGTAACCCTCAAGCGTCTTGGGGTGTGGACTGTCAAGTTCCCCGTGACCTCGGAAGAAAACGAGCTTCACCATTATGGGGGCGAGGAGTGGAGTTGTATATTGTGGTTTATAGTGTCATTAAAACTTTTCTTGGCTTTCGTCGTCGCTTCCTTGTGGGGTCCATCTGTCTGGATCTAACACTGCTGGTCGTGGGGTTTCTCACTGGAGCAGTCACTTTGCAGGCGTGGCTCAAAAAATATGATAAAAGTGAAAATTATCTTTTCATTAAAAAAAAAGTCCTAACCAAAGCAACTCTAAAATTAAAAATTCAAAATGCTGCCAATCTGATACATAAAATAAGAATGTTGCAAATACCCAACGGATCAGAAGGTATCTGAAACAGGGAAATATTTTGACGGGGCAGTTGAAGTTTCAGTTCATCTCCAAGCTCAAAGGTTGAAGTCCAAGTCAGAGTCAAGGCTTGCCTCAGGAAAGTAAGGAAATTCAGCATGTCCACATTAACCCTTACCAACTTTTACAGATGCACCATAGAAAGCATTGTATCTGGCTGCATCACAGCCTAGTATGGCAACTGCTCGGCCCAGGACCGCAAGAAACTTCAGAGTCGTGAACACAGCACAGTCCATCACACAAACCTGCCTCCCATCCACTGACTCCATCTACACCTCCTGCTTCCTGGGGAAAGCGGGCAGCATAATCAAAGACCCCTCCCACCCGGCTTACTCACTCTTCCAACTTCTTACATCGGGCAGGAGGTACAGAAGTCTGAGAACACGCACAAACAGATTCAAAAACAGCTTCTTCCCCGCTGTCACCAGACTACTAAATGACCCTCTTATGGACTGACCTCATTAACACTACGCCCCTGTATGCTTCACCCGATGCCGGTGTTATGTAGTTACATTGTGTACCTTGTGTTGCCCTATTATGTATTTTCTTTTATTTCCTTTTCTTTCCATGTACTTAATGATCTGTTGAGCTGCTCGCTGAAAAATACTTTTCACTGTACCTCGGTACACGTGACAATAAACAAAATCCAATCCAATCTTACTTCCCTTCCATAGAACATAACAGCCCTCGATGTTGCGCCTACCTGTGAAACCACTCTAAAGCCCATCTACACTATTCCCTTATCGTCCATATGTCTATCCAATGACCATTTAAATACCCTTAGTGTTGGCAAGTCCACTACTGTTGCAGGCAGGGCATTCCACACCCTTACTACTCTCCGAGTAAAGAACCTACCTCTGACATCTGTCTTATATCTATCTCCCCTCAATTTAAAACTATGTCCCCTCGTGCTAGACATCACCATCCGAGGAAAAAGGCTCTCACTGTCCACCCTATCCAAACCCTTGGAAACACTTTCTTATTTGGATCCTCCTTCAAAAACTGTGTTTGCAGTAAGGTGTTTTCAAATTATAAACAGCTCAGCTTTGATGAGCGAGGGTAGCCCTTCTGTCCCTATAGCAGACTCTCAAGTGTTAGTTCTACTCCAGTATATTTCAATCAAGAGGTGCATCACGTGACCTCCCTCAGGTTTTGATCTGGGCTTATCTTAGCCACTGTCTGAGAAATCCGTAGACTCTGTTTCCATAAAGCAGCCTGTGTCCTTCGCAAATGCAACATAGTGACTGCTGTCGGCCAGGGGCCTTTGCTGAGCAAAAATGTGTTATTTTCAAAAGTATGTCCAGCCAATGACTTTGTAAAGTAATATTCTACTTTACGCATCTTCATAACCATGCCAACTCATAAGAATGGGGCTTTATAACATGTGGAAATACTGCTGACTACAAGTTTATTGGCCTTAATGTATTAAATAGACTATCACTCCAATGCTATTAAATGGTCAGTTATCCATGGACTTTAAACCCAAATGCATCTCACCTATTCTCACCGAGTTCAAATGTAAATTCATATTCAGCAAGCAGCACATTATTGCGATATGTCGCTTGAACACTGGACATGCAGTTGCTGCAAACTCTTGACTTTCAGAGTTCTTAAAGCATTTTTAGTTCCTAACTTCACATTCTGGCTTCTTCTTTTAAAGGGTTTCCTCATTTACTCAGTTGCGTGCATTCTGGTGGAAGATCAATCATAAAAACGATAATATAATCCAAATTGATTGATGTAAGAGAGTTCGACAAAACATGCTTTGGTGTCCTCCACGCTTACGTTATGAAACTGGATGGTGAAACATGGGCAGTTCTTTGGCGAAGAGTTAGGTTAAATCGAGTGTGCTCGATCAATAATCTGGGTTGGGTTCTAACTGCAGTGATCTCTATGTATTAATATATGTTTAGTTAATGTGCAGTCAGTACAGATCGATGATCACTAGATGGCAACACCAACAGGGACCTAAAGAAGGAATTTCCCGCTCTTTCTTTAGTTAGTGTGTGTGGAGAACAGCTGGAATGAAGACGTGATCAGATAAGAGTGTAGTGTATTGTCATAATTGTTAGTTTAATCCAATCTTACTTATTTATTTTTACTAGTCAAAGTATTAAAGTGAAGGAGCTCACGAGATTATTATATCACTCAATAAATAATTTGTCATCATCTGGAAGACGTCGACTGTTTATCATCAGAATTCAATACAACTCGGCAAGACAAATTCAGTAATATAACACCAACTGAATACACAGTCGGTCACGAGCAAAATACAGGCTAATATTGCGCCGCATCAACCAAACTGGTGTCAAAAGTAGATTATGAAATAGTGTTATGAGTCAGGGTTTAGAGAACCCCAAAGTGTATCATGGAGTTCACCTGACCCACAACTTTTACTAGATTGTGGTATGGGGAGCACACGGCCCACTCTACAGGTGTGGTACAGCAGAAATCGAAAAGTAATTTTTAAAGCAAAACAATGTTAATTCTATTAACTCAAGTTAATCTTTTTAAAATATAAAATGAACAACTTAGCAACCATTAATTCAAATAAAACCCCCAAAGAATACACTAAGTAATCCGTAAGCTGTCCTTTTAACATCCAGAAGACTTATGAAACACCTTTTAACAGAAGCACATTAGGTTTACATTCACTACTGAGAACATTTATAATTCTGAATTCACCAAATGATCAAGAGATAGTCTTTTCATGGCAGAGAGATCAACAGTACACCTGCTTTGTCTGGCTTCAGCTCCAACACTGAAAATGAAACTAAAACACACCCTGCAGCAAACAGCCTAAAACGAAAGTAAAAAGCTGACAGACAGCCCAGCTCCACCCACTCTCTGACATCACTACAGTAATAAACATCCATTTCTTAAAGGTACTCTCACCAGATATTTATATACACACACGTTTATAAACACCCATTTCTTAAAGGTACTCTCACATGACACCTTCCCCCCCCCCCACCCAAGGAAAAAAAAAAAACATCAACTTAAAGATGGTTTATTTTTCACCTTTTCACTATCCTTTAACAAATGCACACAGTAAATACACTTTTTTGTTTCAAAAAAAAAAAAAACAACACACGCAAACAGGTACAACAATATAGTCCATTCTTTTTCGTTCTTCTTCCTCCAACTGAAATCCGTCTCGATTGACAGTCTCTTTGAACAAGAAGGTCTCGGCACGATCCGTCCATTTCTCTATGCCTCGGCATTTCTCTTTAAAGTCAGATACATTAGTTCAATCTGATCACAGAGTCCCTTGTAATTCTCCAACACAGGAACATTGGTTATCACAGCTTTCAGGCAGTCAAATGCCTGTTGAAAGTCCGCTGTCCACTAAAATTTGTTACGTTTCTTGAGCAAGTCCATCAGTGGAGCAATCACGCTACAAAAAGTTTTCACCAATGTTTGAACAAATCCACTCTTGCCAAGAAATCGCATTATTTCCCTTTGTCTTGAGTGTATCGGAAACTCCTCAATAACTGTTTGTTTCACATCCGGTGTGACCATTCGACCCTGTCCGATTGTATGGCCAAGGCAAGTGACTTGGGCTATTCCAAATTTACTTTTGGCTAGGTTTATCACCAAACCCGCCTCCTGAAGTCGATCGAATAACACCATCTGATGTTTTAAATGTTCTTTCCATGTCTGGCTGAAAATTCCAGATCGTCATGTATACCGCACATGGGTAATCCTGAAACGATTTTGTTAGTTTATTTTTGTTATTTGTTTTTATTCAAAATTTTTCAATAATTTTTACAAACCACTACAAAAAGAAAAACAGCGAAAAGAAAATACAGCACTAAAACAGAAAACAACTTAACCATTTAATAATTTAACAAATTAACAAAACAAGGTGGGGTATCTGCCCTTTACAAACTAAATCCATCCACCGCCCAAGATTTTGTTAGTTAACCATTGAAATGTGGCTGGGGCGTTTTTCATGCCAAATGGCATAGCTTTGAATTGGTATATACCATCTGGAGCCACAAAAGCTGAAATCTCCTCCGCCCTTTTGGTTTAAGGTACCTGCCAGTAGCCTTTAAGTCAATCCAATTTGGAAATAAAAGCTGATTATCCCACTTTCTCAATGCAATCCTCCAAACGTGGGATAGGATAAGAGTTCATTCTTGTAACTGCATTAACCTTCCTATAGTCCACACACAACCGTTGGGTACCGTCTGGTTTAGGTACCATCACTATGGGTGAGCTCCATTAGCTGCAACCCACTTCAATTATGCCATTTTTAAGCATACTCTCAAACTCTTTGTTAACCTGTGCCAATTTTAAAGGGTTAAGTCTATATGGATGTTGTTTAATTGGAACAGCATTCCCCACATCTACATCATGTATGACCATTTTAGTACTTCCCAATTTATCTCTACAAACTTGCCCATGTGATATCAATCACTCTTTCAGGTCAATCCGTTTTTCCTCTGGAAGTTAACTGAAATGAATGAATGAATGAAAATCACTTATTGTCACAAGTAGGCTTCAATGAAGTTACTGTGAAAAGCCCCTAGTCGCCCAATTCCGGTGCCTGTTCGGGAAGGCTGGTACGGGAATTGAACTGTGTTGCTGGCCTGCCTTGGTCGTCTTTAAAAGCCAGCAATTTAGCCCTGTGTGCTAAACTCAACAATTTATTTCAATTTTTAAGAACATCCTCGTTTTCCAATTAAATTTGAGGTACGCAGTCGATTTAAATTGTTTTATTCCTAAGGTACCCATAACTTCTTTGAATAACCTTGAGGTAAAATTTGATCCTTGATCCAATTGTATTTCTGTGGGTAGTCCATATCTAGTAAAAAATTTAAGTAACTCCTCCAAAATCTTTTTAGCTGTAATATTACATACTGGAATGGCCTCTGGGAACCTAGTAGACACATCCATTATCGACAAAAGATATTGATTCCCATGTTTCGTTTTAGGAAGCGGTCCGACGCAATCAATTAGGACCCTTGTAAATGGTTCCTCAAATGCTGGAATTGGTATTAAGGGCGCTGGTGTTATCACTGCTTGAGGTTTCCCTATCACTTGACATGTGTGACATGATTGACAAAATTTAACTACATCATTATGTAGTCCAGGCCAATAAAAATGTTTCTGGATTCTAGCTTGAGTTTTCCTTATCCCCAAATGACCTCCCACTGGTACCTCAAGTGCAACATTCTATGCCCGACCGGCAATACCACTTGATGAACTTCAGCCCACTTTTCATCCGCCTGCATATGAAAAGGTCTCCATTTTCTCATCAGGACATCACTTATAGGGTAATAACACTCTGGTATACACTCAGATTCCTCTTCCGTGTTTGCTTTCTGATACATCCATTTTATTTCTATATCTTTCTGTTGTAACGCTGCCAATTTTCCTTAAAATATCCGCCGCATCCTCCACCTGTTCTTGTTCTTTTTCAACCATCTGATCAAAAATTGTTTCTGATAATTGCACTTTCACTTCATCTTCACTCTTTGATTTCGCCTCTTTGTCTTAACCTGTGACTTTACGACCTAGTTACCACACAATCTGGAAAAATACCAGGATACTCATCCTTCAATACTTCAGTTGTCTGATTTTCCACTGGCTTATCAACCACAGTAGGCATCACTCCCACCTGCGATCCAGCTATATCATTACCTAAGATAAACTGTATTCCTGGACAAGATAGCTTCTCTATTACTCTTACTACCACTTCACCACTCTTCACTGGACTTTCCAACCTTACCTTATATAATGGAACACTACTCCTCTCACCCTGAATTCCACATATTACCACCTTGTCTGGCAATATTCTTCCCAAACTACACAACTCCTCATCTCTTACCATTAAAGATTGACTCGCTCCTGTATCTCTCAACATTGTGACTGCTTTACCTGCTCCTCCTGATACTCATGGGTAAACTTTACCCACACAAGTAAATTCTTTAAAGACATCTGGCATCTTCTCATCAATCACCTCTTGATCAGGCTGTACAATCCTTTGCACCTCTTTCGCTTCACTTGGGCTTTCCTTTGCCACTTTAACAAACCCCACGGTCTTATCCTGTTTTACCACATCAGCCTTCCCAGTGCTTTTCTTCAACCACTAACACTGTGACTTTACATGGCCTAGTTTATTACAGTAAAAACATTTGAACGTTTTCATGTCTCTTCCACCCTCCTGGATTTCTTTTTTAGTCTGGGGTACATTCCCCTTATTATCACCCATCAGATCACCTTTACCACTTGAGTATTTCTCATATCCCCAGTTTCTATCCCTCACAGGCTGAAACTGATGTCGGAAACCAAGCTTTGATTTATGAACTAATTCATAATCATCTGCCATTTCTGCTACTAATCTCGCAGGTTTTTTTAACTACAAATAATTTTTATTAAAATTTTCATAAAATATCAATAACAAAATGAAAAAGGAACCCAACAGGGTTAAGTACATAACACAGTCTAGAAAAGCAACCCTCCATATCCCCCTCCCCCCTGCACATAAATAATAAATTAACATTGACACCCCGACTTAACACAACAGGTATATATACTTCCTCAGACCCTCCAGTGTAAATAACAAAAATAAAAATAAACTAAAGTAAACCACCCCCCCCCCGAGTTGCTGCTGCCATTGGCCAATGTCTACCGTTCTGCCAGGAAGTCGAAGAACGGTTGCCACCGCCTAAAGAACCCTCGTACCGACCCTCTCAAGGCGAATTTCACCCTCTCCAACTTAATAAACCCCGCCATATCGTTGATCCAGGATTCCACGCTTGGGGACCTCGCATCCTTCCACTGAAGAAGAATCCTTCGCCAGGCTACCAGGGACGCAAAAGCCAGAATACCGGCCTCTTTTGCCTCCTGCACTCCTGGCTCCTCTGCGACCCCAAATATTGCGAGCCCCCAGCCCGGTTTGACCCTGGATCCTACCAACCTCGACACTGTCCTCGTTACGCCCTTCCAAAATTCCTCCAGCGCTGGGCACGCCCAGAACATATGGGTGTGATTTGCTGGGCTCCCCGAGCACCTAACACACCTGTCCTCACCCCTCAAAAAACAGCTCATCCTTGTCCCAGTCACGTGTGCCCTGTGCAGCACCTTAAACTGTATGAGGCTGAGCCTCGCGCACGATGAGGAAGAGTTTACCCTCCCGAGGGCATCTGCCCACGTCCCTTCCTCAATCTCCTCACCCAACTCCTCCTCCCACTTGCCTTTCACTTCCACCACCAAGGCCTCCTCCTCCTCCTGCATCACCTGGTAAGTTGCCGAGATCTTCCCCACTCCAAACCCCCCCCCCCCGCCCCCGAGAGCACCCTGTCCTGTACTGTGAGACAGCAGCCGTGGGAATTCCACCACCTGCCGCCTAGAAAACGCCCTTACCTGTAAGTACCTGAAGGTGTTCCCCGGGGGAGCCCATACTTCTCCTCCAGCTCACCCAGGCTCGCGAACTTCCCGTCCACAAACAGGTCCCCCAACCTTCGTATCCCTGCCCTGTGCCACCCCGAATACCCTCTATCTGTTCTCCCTGGGACGAACCGGTGGTTCCCCCGTATTGGGGTCCACACCAAGGCCCCAGATTCCCCCCTGTGCTACCTCCACTGCCCCCAGATTTTGAGGGCAGCCGCCACCACCAGGCACGTGGTATATCTCCTTGGAGGGAACGGCAGCGGCGCCGTTGCCAGCGCCCCCAGTCTCGTACCCACACAAGACGCCGTCTCCAACCTCTTCCATGCAGCCCCCTCCCCCTCCATCACCCACTTGCGCACCATCGTCGCATTGGCGGCCCAGTAGTACCCACAGAGGGTGGGCAGCGCCAGCCGCCCCCCCTATCTCTACTCCGCTCCAGGAACACCCTTCTCACCCTCGGTGTGCCTCACGCCCACACAAACCCCATGATACTCCTGTTGACCCGCCTAAAAAAGGCCTTCGGGATAAACACGGGGAGGCACTGGAACAGGAACAAAAACCTTGGGAACACCGTTATTTTGACTGACTGCACCCTATCCGCCAAGGACAGCGGCAACGCGTCCCACCTCTTGAACACCTCCTCCATTTGCTCCACCAGCCTTGTGAAATTAAGCCGATGCAGGGCCCCCCAGCTCCTGGCCACCTGGACCCCCAAATACCTGAAGCTCCTCTCCGCCCTTTTTAATGGGAGCTCGCCAATCCCCCTCTCCTGATCCCCTGGGTGAACCACGAACAGCTCGCTCTTCCCCGCGTTGAGCTTGTACCCAGAGAAATCCCCGAACTCCCGAAGGATCCTCATTACCTCCGCCAGGTTCGCCACATATAGCAGCAAGTCGTCCGCATAGAGCGACACCCTATGCTCCTCCCCACCCCGCACCAAACCCCTCCAGTTCCTCGACTCCCTCAGTGCCATAGCCAGGGGTTCAATCGCCAGTGCGAAGAGCAGGGGGGACAGGGGACACCTCTGCCTCGTCCCTCGGTGCAACCGAACGTACTCGGACCTCCTCCTGTTTGTGGCCACACTTGCCATCGGGACCTCATACAACGGCCTAACCCACCTGACAAACCCCTCCCCAAACCCAAACCTCTTCAGCACATCCCACAGGTACCCCCACTCTACCCTATCGAAGGCCTTCTCAGCGTCCATCGCCACCACTATCTCCGCCTCCCCCTCCGGCATCATGATAACGTTCAAAAGCCTCCGTACATTCGCGTTCAACTGTCTCCCCTTCACGAACCCCGTCTGGTCTTCGTGGATGATCTGCGGCCCTCAATCCTCGTGACTGAGACCTTCGCCAGCACCTTGGCATCTATGTTCAGCAACAAAATTGGCCTGTAAGACCCACACTGCAGGGCATCCTTGTCCCGCTTCAGGATCAAGGAGATCAGTGCCCGGGACATCGTCGGGGGCAAGCCCCCCCCTCCCTTGCCTCATTGAAGGTCCTAACTAGCAACGGGCCCAACAGGTCCATATAATTTTGATAGAATTTGACCTGGAAACCGTCTGGCCCCGGTGCCTTCCCCGCCTGCATGCTTCCTATCCCTTTGGTCAGCTCCTCCAGCCCAATCAGGGCCCCCAATCCCGCCACCAGTCCCTCCTCCACCTTCGGAAACCTCAATTGGTCCAGTAAGCGGCCCATCCCTCCCTCCTCCAGTGGGGGCTCGGACCGGTACAATTCCTCATAGAAGTCCCTGAAGACCCCATTGATGCCAACCCCACTCCGCACCACACTCCCTCCCCTGTTCTTAACTCCCCTGATCTCCCTAGCTGCGACCCGCGTCCGAAGCTGATGTGCCAGCATCCAGCTTGCCTTTTCCCCATACTCGTAAATCGCCCCTGGGCCTTCCTCCACTGCACCTCCGCCTTCCTGGTGGTTACCAGGTCGAATTTGGCCTGGAGGCTGCGGCTCTTCCTCAACAATCCTTCTGTCTACCCTCACCATCTCCCCCACCAGCCTCTCCCCCCGCTCCCTCCTCTCCTTGTGGGCCCTAATGGAGATCAGCTCTCCCCTAACCACCGGCTTCAGCGCCTCCCATTCCATCCCCACTCGGACCTCCCCGTTATCGTTGGCCTCCAGGTACCTCTCTATACTTCCTCTGACCCGCTCGCTCACCTCCTCATCCGCCAACAGCCCCATTTCCAAGCTCCACAACGGGCGCCGGTCCCTCTCCTCCCCCAGCTCTTAAGTCCACCCAATGCGGGGCGTGGTCCGAAATGGCTATCGCCGAGCACTCGTTATCCTCTACTCTCGCCATCAGCGCCCTGCTCAAAATAAAAAAGTCGATTTGGGAATAAGCCTTATGGACATGTCAGAAGAATGAAAATTCCCTGGTCCCCGGCCTTGCAAATCTCCAAGGGTCCACCCCTCCCATCTGGTCCATAAACCCCCTCAGCACTTCAGCCGCCGCCGGCTTCCTACCCGTCCTAGACCTGGAGCGATCCAGTGCCGGATCCAGCACCGTGTTAAAGTCTCACCCCATTATCAGGCCCCCCACTTCTAAGTCTGGGGTCCCACCCAACATGCGCCGCATAAAACCCGCATCGTCCCAATTCGGGGCATAC
Source organism: Scyliorhinus torazame (assembly GCF_047496885.1). NCBI lineage: Eukaryota > Metazoa > Chordata > Chondrichthyes > Carcharhiniformes > Scyliorhinidae > Scyliorhinus > Scyliorhinus torazame. Next base: position 56,776,155 of record NC_092713.1, on the reverse strand, counting down.
ACATTGACCAGTACCACCCTCTCTCCCTGCAACTTACCACTTACCATTACGTACCTACCGCCAGTGTCTGCCACAATGCTCAACGCCTCGAATAACACCTTCTTTCCCATCAAGATCGCCACCCCTCGAGTTTTGGCATCCAGCCCCGAATGAAACACCTGACCTACCCACCCTTTCCTCAATCTTACCTAGTCTGCCACCTTCAGGTGTGTCTGCTGGAGCATAACCACATCCGCCTTGAGCCCCTTCAAGTGCACGAACAAGCAATGGGCTTGACCGGCCCATTCAGTCCCCTTACATTCCAGGTTATCAGCTGGATCAGGGGCTTCCTGCCCCCCTCCCCCGTCGACTAGCCATAACCCCTCCACGGCCAGCCACGCGCCCGCACCCCACGCACGGCCCGTTCCCCGCGGCGGCAGACCCCCGCCTTGACCCCCCTGCCACTCGCTCCAGCTCCCCCTTGACCATAGCAGCAGCAACTCGATTCCCCCCCACCCAACCCCTCACCCCCGCCCGGCTAGGACCCATCCTAGCTGTTTCAATCCCCCCATTGCACTTCCGCAAGTCAGCTGACCCCGGCCACTCCCACCTCTCCTTCGACTCCTCCCATTGTGTGACACACCCTCCTCTTCCGCTCCCCATCCACAGGCTCTCCCCCTCCCATCCTAAGCGCGGGAAACTCTCGCTTCCCCGCCCCAGCCCCGCACCCTACAGTCTTCAGCGCGGGAAAAAGCCCGCACTTTCCACCTACCTGGCCCCGCCACCTCTGCCGCAGCTCCTTTTACAGGCCCGGTCCCCTCACCTCCGACTCGGGCCTCCCCCTCTCCCGCAGGGCCCCATTTCACCGCCGGCCATCCACCCCTGTTCCCTTTACTTACCCCCCCCCCTCCAAGAGCCCCCCCGACCAACCCAACCAAAACAGTGCCCAACCCGCACTAACCCCCCTCACCGACCAGAAAGAGAAAAATACAAAAGAAAAAAGAGAAACCAAGAGCAAAGGACCCCCCTCCAAAAGTAACTTATCAACCACAATCCGCAAACGCCCTGTGTCCATCTGTGTCCAACTTCTCGGCCGGAACAAAAGTCCTCGCCTCCTCCGGAGACTCAAAATAATGGTGCCGGTCCTTGTAGGTGACCCACAGTCGCGCCAGCTGCAACATGCCAAACTTCACCCCCTTCCTGTGCAGCACTGCCTTCGCTCGATTCTACCTGTCCCTCCTCTTCGCCACCTCCGCACTCCAGTCCTGGTCTATTTGAACCTCCGCGTTCTCCCACCTGCTGCTCCTCTCCTTCTTGGCCCACCTGAGCACAGACTCCCGATAAGCGAACTGATGAAACCGCACCAGCACCGCCCGCGGAGGCTTGTTAGCCTTGGGCCTCCTCACCAGCACTCTATGGGCCGCTTCCAGCACCAGGGGCCCCTGGAAGGATCCCGCTCCCATCAGCGAGTTCAACATGGTGACCATATAGGCCCCCAAGTCCGACCCCTCCAGACCCTCCGGGAGGCCCAGAATCCGCAGATTCTTCCACCTCGACGAATTCTCCATCTCCTCAAACCGCTCCTGCCATTTCTTGTGGAGTGCCTCGTGCGCCTCCACCTTTACCGCCAGGCCTAAGATCGCATCCTCGTTGTCGGAGATCTTTTGTCGGGCCTCTCGGATCACCACCGCCTGGGCCGTCTGTGTCTCCAGCAGCTTATCAATAGAAGCTGTCATCGGCTCAAGCAGGTCCGCTTTAATCTCTCTGAAGCAGTGCTGGATACCCTCCTGTTGCTCCTGCGCCCACTGCATCCACGCTGCCTGGTCTCCGCCCGCCGCCATTTTGTTCTTCTTCCCTCGCACCTTCTTCGGGTCCACCACCACCTTTTTAGTCGCCCCGCTCCTGGTAAAAGCCATATACTATCGGGAAATTGTTGGAATCTCCTTCCCACACCGGGAAACGTCACAAAAGTTCCGTTGGGGGCCCTGAAACGAGCCTAAAAGTCAATTTTTGCGGGAGCCGCCGAATGTGCGACTTAGCTCCGCATAGCCGCAACCGGAATAATCTTGCAGTTTTAACCCTCTGCTCTTCCACGAGTTCTCACTGCATCAGGAATTGAATATTTAAACTCCTCCAAAAGTATAATTTCTCTGAGAGCTTCGTACGTTTGGTCTATTTTCAAAGCCCTTATCCACCTATCAAAATTACTCTGTTTGATCCTTTCAAACTCCATGTATGTTTTGACCAAATTGTTTCCTGAAATTTCTAAACCTTTGTCTATCGGCTTCAGGCACTAGTTCATATGCACCCAAGATGAATTTTTTCCCCATCTCATACGTCCCAGATACCTCCTTCGGTAGTGATACAAACACTTCACTAGCCCTACCTACCAGTTTTGTTTGAATCAGTAATACCCACATGTCCTGTGGCCATTTAATTTGTTTAACCACCTTCTCAAATGAAATGATAAAGGCTTCCCCCTCCTTCTCATCAAACCGTGGCAAAGCTTGGACATATTTACATAGATCCCCACCAAGCCTCCGACTTTGACGCTCTTTCTCACTATCCTCATCACTATCCTCAAACTGTACGTTTCCCTTCAAATCCGCCAATCTTAACTGACTGTCATGTTTCATGGCCATTTTCCGAAGTTCAAACTCTCTCTCGCTTTCTTTTTCCTCTCTATCTCTTTTGTATTCAAGCTGCTTTAATTCTTTCTCATGTTCCATTTGTTTAATTTGTAACTGAATTTTTGCCATTTACAATGAGTCAGACTGTATCTCAGGCAATTTTAAATGCTTAGCCACTGCCATAATTACCACATCTTTTCGCATTTTGTCAGGTATTGTTTACTGCAATATTTTGGCCAAATCGAACAGTCTGCTTTTAGTCTCTGTCCGTAAGGTACTGCGTGTGACCGTCTCCACACCCAAAAACATCAGAACCTCTGAAAGAGCCATTGTCCACAACACACTCCCTACTTAAACTGAAATACCACACCTGAAAAGCAACCACAATATGCTCACTCCTCACTGTCTTTAAGTTCACTAAGCCAATCCAATAGATAGACTTTTATCCCGGACGAGCCCCCAATTTGTTACGGGCCAGGGTTTAGAGAAGCCCAAAGTGTATCATGGCGTTCACCTGACCCACGGCTTTTACTAGATTGTGGTATGGGGAGCACAAGGCCCACTCTACAGGTGTGGTACAGCAGAAATCGAAATGTATTTTTTAAAGCAAAACAATGTGTATTCTATGAACTCAAGTTAAACGTTTTAAAACATAGTGAACATCTTAGCAACCATTAATTCAAATACAGCCCCCAAAGAATACAACACTAAGTAATCCTTAAGCTTTCCTTTTAACATCCATAAGGCATTAAAAAAAAACTTTTAACAGCAGCACATAGGTTTAAATTCACTACTGAGAACAATTATCACTCTTGATTCACCAAATGATCAAGAGATAGTCTTTACACAGCAGAGAGAACATTACACCTTCTGTGGCTGACTGCAGTTCCAACACAGAAACGAAACCAAAAAAAAACAGACACACCCAAGCTTTTCTCAAAGTGAAACTAAAAAGCAGAGCCAGAGCTCAGCTCCACCCACACTCTGACATCACTGCAGTAACTTTAGCAGACTACCATTTCTTAAAGTGACATTCTCATGACATCATTAATTCTCGCCCGAGTCATATGCACCCTGTGCACCACCTTAAATTGCATCAGGTTCAACCTTGCACAAGAGGTGGTCCTGTTTACCCTACGCAGTGCCTCACTCCATAATCCCCAATTGATCTCCCCTCCCAACTTTTCTTCCCATTTCTCCTAGATCTTCACCACCCGCTCACCTCCCTGCTCCCCCAGCCACTTGTATATATCCCAAATTTTTCCCTCCCTTCAACATCCGGAAGCAGCAGTTGCTCCAACAGGGTGTATCCCGGCAACCTAGGGAACCCCCTCCAGACCTTTCGCGCAAAGTTCCTTACCTGTAGATATCTGAACTAACTCCCCCTTGGGAGCTCTACCCTCTCCCTTAACTCCTCCAGACTGGTGAACCCTTTCTCCAAATATAGTTCCCTCACCTTGACTAGCCCCACTTCCCTCCACCTCCTGTCCATCCCCCCCAACTCAAACCCATGATTCTCGCACAGCGGCGTTAGCACCGACATCCCTTCCACCCTAAAATGCCTCCTCAACTGATTCCATATCTTCACTATGGACTGCGCCACCGGGCTCCTAGAACACCTACTTGGAGCCATTGGCAATGCTGTCATCACTATAGCCCTCACACTAGACCCCTTACAAGACTCCTCCTCCATCCTAACCCACTCTACCCCTTCTCCTTCCCACACCGTCTCACATTGTCCACATTCGCCACCCAATAATAATGAAGCAAGTTCATCAACGCCACCCCCTCTGCTGCCTCTGCCTCTGTAGCAGGGTCCTCCCCACCCTTGGTACCTTCCCCGCCCATACAAAGTCAGAAATGATCGTGTCCACTTTCCGAAAAAAGGCCTTTGGTATAAAGATCGGGAGAGCTTGAAAAATAAACAAGAACCTTGGCAGAATTTTCATTTTCACCACTTGTACCCTCCCCACCAATATTCATTTTCACCACTTGGACCCTCCCCACCAATGTTAAGTGCAGTGTATCCCACCTCCTAAGATCCTCTCTGGCCTCCTCCACCAGCTTCGTTAAGTTCCATTTATGGAGCCCCGTCCATTTCCTCGCTACCGGAATCCCCAAATACCTAAACCTATCCCTCGCTACCGTAAATGGCATCCCTCCTAAATTAGCCCGCTGTGCCAGCTCATCCACCGGGAACACCTCGCTTTTCCCGACATTCAGCTTGTACACGGAGAACCTCCAAACCTCCCCAGCAGGCCCATAATCCTTCCCATACTCTCCAACGGATCCGAAACATACAGCAAGGAGGTCATAGCATAGAGCGACACCCGATGCTCCCTCTGTCCCCTCATTATCCCTTTCCACTTTGCCGAACCCGAGAACCATCGCCAATGGTTCTATGGCCAGCGCAAACAGCAGCGGTGACAGCGGGCATCCCTGCCTCATACTCCTGTGTAAGTCAAAGCTTTGTGAACTAATATTCATCCTTATCCTCTCCCTTGGTGCCACATACAGCAACCTCACCCAGGCCACAAATCTCGGCCCAAACCCAAACCTTCCCAAAACCTCGAACAAGTACTGCCCCCCCCCCCCTCTACCCAATCAAATGCCTTCTCCGTGTCCATGGACACCTCCACCTCCGGTACCGGAGCCCCGACGGATTCATCACCACATTCAACAGCCATCTTATATTGCTCGCGAGCTGCCTGCCCTTCACGAAGCCGGTTTGATATTCTGCCGCCACCCCGGGGACACACTCTTCCATCCTCCCCACCAACAACTTAGTCAATACTTTCACGTCCATGTTCAATAGTGATGTAGGCCTATATGACCCATATTCCACCGAGTCCTTTACCTTTTTTCGGGATTAGTGTGATTACTGCCTGCGTCATCATCTCCGGCAACTCCCCCAACAGAGGTGGTGCCAGGTCCGTCGCAAATTCCTTAGAAAATTTCGCCGGGTACCCATCCGGCCCAGGGACCTTGCCCAACTTCATACCCCTGATACTATCCAGCACCTCCTTCAGCCCCAGGGGCCCCTCCAACGCCTGCCTCTTTGCTTCCTCCACCTGGGGAAATTCCAGCTTGTCCAGAAACTGCCCCATGTCTCCCTCCGCTCGCCTTCTCCCCATACTCATACTGCACCCACCTTGCCCTACCAGTTGCCCTCCCTATTATCAGCCTGTCAAACTGCCCCTGCAACTTTTTCCTCCTCACCAATCCTTCCACGATGGGCACCCTCAAATATTCCCTGTCCATCTCTACTATCTTGCTCATGAGACGGTCATGTTCCTCCCTCCTTTCCCTATCCGTCCGAGCCTTAAATAAAATAATTACCCCCCCGGATAATTATCCCCATTCTGATTCAACTCCACATACTCCTTAATCGCTGCCCACACCTTATCACAAAAAACCTCCATCTGCCAACAACCCCGAGTAAAACATCCACCCCGGCCTCTGCTCTCGTCCCGATCTATACCGAATCTCCAGCCAGTGGGGTGCATGGTCCGAGATAACCATTCCCGCATACTCTGCCCCCTTCACCCCAACCAAAATCTCCCGACTCACTACAAAGTAATCAATCCTCGAATACACCCTGTAGACGCGTGAAAAGAATACTCCCTTCCCCCGGGTTCTGAAAGCGTCACGGATCCACTGTACCCATCCTCTCCATTAACCCCCCCAGCTCCCTTGGCTCTAGGACACGGCTTTAGGGCAAAACGGTAGCATTGTGATTAGCACAATTGCTTCACAGCTCCAGGGTCCCAGGTTCGATTCCCGGCTCGGGTCAGCATCTGAGCGGAGTCTGCACGTTCTCCCTGTGTCTGCGTGGGTTTCCTCCGGTTTCCTCCCACAGTCCAAAGACGTGCAGGTTAGGTGGATTGGCCACGCTAAATTGCCCTTAGTGTCCAAAATTGCCCCTAATGTTGGGTGGGGTTACTGGGTTATGGCGATAGGGTGGAGGTGTGGACCTTGGGTCGGGTGCTCTTTCCAAGAGCCGGTGCAGACTCGATGGGCCGAATGGCCTCCTTCTGCACTGTAAGTTCTATGATTCTATGACACAGTTAAAATCTCCTCCCATGATCAACTGGTGCGTGGACAAATCCGGGATCGCTGCCAGCAACCCCCTCATAAAACCCACATCATCCCAATTTGGGGCATACACATTTACCAACACCACCGGTGCCCCTTCCAATACCCCACTCACAATCACATATTGCCCACCCGGAACATATTGCTCTTTGCGTTGACTACAAACGTTTTGTGCTTTCCTCAGTCAGTTGTTCTGGATCTCCCAATAACAGTGATACAGAGAAATGATTTCCTTTGATAGGGAAAGCCACAACTAGGGGGCATAATCTTAAAATGAGAGTTTGGCCATTTAGAAGTGAAAGTTTTAAGTTTGATATAGATATGTTTTTGTTTGTTAAGAGTATCAAGGGACATGAAGCAATAGTGGGCAAATAGAGTTGAGGAATAGAGCAACCACGATCTAAAAACGTTCCTTTGTGCATCATCACGAGTACTGCAGTAGTTCAAGCAGAAACCTCACTGTCACATTCTCTGGGCAACTAAGAATAAACAATAAATAGCATCGCAAGAACGTTTTTAATAAAAACTAAGCTACTTTATGAACTTTTTTCGGTTTGGTTCTTCACTTAAAATCCCAACAGGGTCACTAATATCTTGATTTCATGTTGTGGGATGACCTGTAAATTAATGCTGTAAATTAATTTTTTCAATAACGGAACATAAACACACAAATGCAAGGCCTCTGCAGCCTTGTCGCAATCTTACCTCACATGTGCTATCTGACCTTCAACCCACAGGTCATGTGACTACATAAAGTACAGGTATACTGTATTGTATCTCATACTGGTGCCCGCTATGAAAATCACCCGAATATCGGAACAACAAACTCAATGATATTTTAGCAACACAACATGGCACCAGAGATTTGACAGAGCTGGATTTTGTTTTTGCGTCTGACAATCAAAGCCACTAACTTGATAAATCTTGTCAACATGTACCACCCAATCACATGAACACACACTTGATTAATATCATGTTTTGGACAATAAAGATAGGAGGAAGAAAATGGCTCATTGCAGAAACAGACTGTAAATTCTTCTGAGGAATGGTGATGATCAAGTCCCTCATTGAAGTCCTTGTTGCTCTTGCTGGATAGAATAAATACGAGACCACAGTGCCAAAATTGGTTAAAACTACGCTTTCTACAAAATATAAAGCAACACAACCAGGATAACTACCTCCACTATATCAGTAAATGAGCCTAATCCTCCATGCAGCCCAGTGTTTTCTTCATTGCAATACTGGTCGAGCCAATTCCTACCATCCCATCACCCGGCTTGTTATTGCTTGAACTGGAACCTTATTTTTCTTGGCCTCTAGATTCAGAACGAAGCAAGGTCACTGCCTCAGGAACTGACGCAGTGGTGGAGATTTTTTAATTACCACGGAAGCACCTGACAGATTGAACATCTATCACATATTATAATGGAGCTCATGAGGGGGGGGGGGTCTACAATCTTGTTTTAAACAATGCTCAGTCAGATACCACATTTTTCAAACACCGTAACCGAATATTAATTACACTTTTCAAAGAGCTTTCATAGTTTCTTCAAAACAGAATGAGGAAGCATCAATCATTTCAGAAAATTAACATACGCACGGACTTCAATGTCTTATCAAATGTGCCCAGAGCTGGTCATTTAGCAGCATTCAAGCTGCAACATTGTGCGACACCCACTAGGTTTTCACATAATATTACTCTGAAATAAATGACATCTGTATATAATATTTATAGTCGCCACAGAAACATTAGGCCATAATTTGTTTTTAAAATAATGGTGAAGCTAGAGCACTTGCTGTCATTTATGCATAAATGGTACAACAACACAAGGTCATACTCAAAAAACCCAAAAGCTGCTCTCCCAATTGCTCTGTTCCACCATTAACTTTGTGAAAGTGAAAAAAGATCTCTCATTGCCGGTCTCACCATTGAAATGCATTGAATGATGCGAAGTTGCTATGGTTGCATGGTAAATATAAATGGAATTTTTTTTTTGGGGGGGGGGGGGAGGGCAATTTATCTTGGCCAATCCACCTAACCTGCACGTCTTTGTACTGTGGGAGGAAACCGGAGCACCCGGAGGAAACTCACGCAGACACTGGGAGAACGGGCAAGCTCCGCACAGACAGTGACCCAGCGGGGAATCGAGCCTGGGACCCTGGCGCTGTGTAATATAAATGGAACATGACAGAAAATTAAGCTTTGCCCATTTCAATTTATGTAATCGTTCTATGATGTGGGGAGGAATAATACAGGGGCAGTTGGCACGCCGTCCCCTGCATATCAGTATGGAACCAACACACTGTACACCAACCCACCCCACAGCCAGAAAGCACTGTAGGGATGTCTAGCGAGGTTGGATTGGGTGGAGCCTCTGGAGCTGTTGGCCAATCCGATTGGTCAGCAGCTCTAATCAGTCCTGGCAGCACCAAGAAGCCATCAGTGACAGCTGCCAGAACCGCAACTGAAGAGAGGAGCCCAAGGCAGACGATCCCTGGAGCAAGTAAGTCTGGGGTTTTGGTTGGGTTTAAGGGAGAGAGCAGGTAGGAAGCAAAGGGATTCAGTCTGAAGCAGGTTACCCCACGATCGGCAAAGGGCAGCTCTTGAAGAACAACACCTTCTATCTTTTAACATTTAATGTTAATAAAAGGTCAGGCTTCCCGTTCCTGCCCTTGCCAAATGCATTATGGTGGGGATAGCATATCAAGGTCAATTGGCTTCACAACAAGCCTAATTGAATCTTAATTGATCATTTATCATGCTTTTGTAATCTAGGATCAATGAATGATAAATGGAAGGAAGTCTTGTTGGAGTTATATAGAACATTGGTGAGGCCGTAGCAGGAGAACTGTGTGCCGTTCTGGTCGCCACATTATAGGAAGGATGTCATTGCACTGGAGCGGGTGCAGAGGTGTTTCACCAGGATGTTGCCTGGGATGAAATATGGAAGTTATGAAGAGAGGTTGGATAGGCTTTGATTGTTTTGCTGGAGCAAAGAAAAGGAAGGGGCGACCTGATCGAGGTGTACAAGATTATGAGGGACATGGACACGGTGGATAGGGAACAGCTGTTCTCCTTCATCGAAGGATCAGTTACGAGGAGACACAAAATCAAAGGGGGGGGGGGGGGGGGGGGGGGGGGAGGTTTAGGGGGGGGATTTGAGGAAAATCTTTTTTATCCAAAGGGTGGTGGTCAGGAAAGCACTGTTGGGCGGGTGATAGAGGTCAGTTGCCTCACATCCTTCATATAGTACCTGGATGGGCACTTGGCACGTCTTAACATTTGAGGCCATGGGCCAAGTGCTGGTAAATGGGATTAGGATTGGCAGGTCAGGTGCCTTTCATGTGGCGGTGCAGACTGGATGGGCCAAAGGGCCTTTTTTGCACTGTAGTTTTCTGGATTTAAATATAGTGGACAAGGTAGTCAAGAAAGCATACGGAATGCTTGCCTTCATTGGACGGGGCATCGAGAAAAAGACTGGCAAGTCATGCTACAGCTGTGTAGAACCTTGGTAAGGCCGCACTTGGAATATTGCGCACAATTCTGGTCGCCACACTACTAGAAGGATGTGGAGGCTTTGGAGAGGGTGCAGAGGAGTTTACCAGGGTGTTGCCTGGTCTGGAGGGCGTTAGCTATGTGGAGAGGCTGAATAGACTCAGAATGTTTTCATTAGAAAGGAGGAGGTTGAGGGGTGCCCTGATAAAAGGTCTACAAGATTATGAGGGACATGGATAGAGTGGATGGGCCGGCACTCTTTCCCAGGGTGAAGGGATAAGTCACCAGGGGCATAGGTTTAAGCTCCATGGGGCAAAGTTTAGAGGAGATGTGAGAGGCAGGTTTTATTACAGAGGGTAGTCGGTGCCGGGAACGGCTTTGCCAAGGAAGGTTGTGGAAGCAGATACATTAACAACGTTCAAAAGGCATCTCGACAAACACATGGATAGGATGGGTATAGAGGGATACGGCACAAGGAAGTGTTGAGGGTTTTGGCAAAGGTTGGTATTATGACTGGTACAGGCTTGGAGGACAGAAGGGCCTGTTCCTGTGCTGTATTGTTCTTTGTTCCTTGTTCTTTATAACAGGCAGGTTGAAATTTTAGTGCCCACCCACCCACCCACCGTATTAGCGGCTACCCTCGGGGATGAGCGGGATGGATGTCTCTTCTCCGCCCCCCCCCCCCCCCCCCCCCCCCCACCCCCAATCCCCCCATATGCACCCGCTGGGGACACACAAAATTCAGCTCACGGGAAGTTAATTACAGCTAACCCACCTCCCTGGCACTTAATATTGACATTTTGAAGTCTCATTCTTTCAGGTTTTAATAAGCCGAGGGGATTTTAACAGTATAAAAGTTTTTCTTTTAAATATTCCCCATTACTTCCATCCCTAACGGCAAACCTTCCTCTCCCACTCGATTTCTCTTTCTATATCTGATTTGGCATAGAATTCACCCACTCTAATGTATACGTCAAACACTGCCATTGTGCTGTTAATTTCACAATCTTTCACTCTGATTGGTTAAGGGAGAACACAGTAGCGTGCCCTGTTCACTGAGGGCCCAGATACCCCATTTCCATTACCAGCTTGCACCTTCAGCACCAAAATAAATTTAACGTAGAAGGGTACAGCTACAGTTAGATGCCACAGCCAATGATGACTAGTTATATTATCATCGTTTCCCCACTTGCTATCTTTAGGTGTAAATCTCAAATGCTTACACACCTTTCCGGTTTGCTCAGTAGTTTCAAGTGTTTTTTTTTAAAAACGACAATCGTTTTGCGGTCGTTAGACTTTTAATTCCGGATTTTTATGGATCTTGGCCAGGATTACCCATTGAGTGATAATATAACTGTGCCACCACGTAGGGCAGCACTTGTTTTCAGCGCAAAAGCTAACCGGGGAACTGGATTACAGAGGTCACTGAACTTGGATGATTTCAGGGAACCTACAGAATGAAAAACAAAAATGCCCATACGCACATGCACGGGCCACCACCCATGCATGCCACCCACAGGCCCGTGCATTACCCACCTGCGCACACCACCCACACACAATGCACATGCCACCCACACACACCATCCACGCCACCCACATCCCATACATACACCACCACACCTGCACATGCCACCGACACACTACATATGTCCGCCACCCACCATGCACACGCTGTCCACCCACACAAACATACCACCCGCACCGACGCACACCCCACCTCCACCCAACCCACATGCATGCACACACCTCACAAGCCACCCACACGCTACCCCAGGTCAGTCGTAGGGTGGTTTGGTGGGGGGGGGGGGGGGGTGGTTAGCAGGTTGCTCAAACAAGGAGGAAGGACCCCACCCTCACATACCGCAAGGAGAACCTTAAGTGGCCACCAATCCCTCAAATATTGATTTCCCGCAAGCAGGAAACCAGTGAAAAACTGACAAATTTCCAAGTAAACACTTCAAGGTCATCACTGTTGAAAAGGTTACCTGTATTCTCAGCTATAATGAGCAGGTGTCAGATACATATGGGAGCAAACAACCTGTTAATTGGAAAAGAAGGGATTGAATAGACAAGTTCTCCTATTTACAGAATGAGCATAATAAAGATACTCCAACTCTTAGCGGGTGACACCAGCTAACATCTCTCGAACAACAACTCGACTGCCAAATACCAGCACATTGTTAAGTTCAAATACCTGTATTCAGAATTATTCCAGAAAGGTTCCAACAAGATAGCATGTGGCCCAGCTAACATCACCTTTCTCTGCATCTGTGTTGCTAGGTAACAACAACATCCTCAGGGACAGAAATCCTGGATCGAAGCCCAGGAATGATGTGCACCATTGCACAATAGATTATTAGGATACATTGGACTTGCTTGCATAACGTCCCTTTCACAAACTTTGGTAATGGAGGATATTGTTACAAAGTCAACATCTGGAGCACTGCACATTGTGAGAAAACAATGAAAATCGCTTATTGTCACAAGTAGGCTTCAAATGAAGTTACTGTGAAAAGCCCCTAGTCGCCACATTCCGGCGCCTGTTCGGGGAGGCTGGTACGGGTGCTGTTTGGAAACTGGAACTGAACCATATCAGTTTCATTCCTGCACTGGATCTGATCCATGTTAAACTGGTAGTGAAATAAAATCGGAGCGTGGCTCAGCTCAGAATGCCTTCTCACTAAATTCGACAGATTCCTGTCCAAGGGAGGTTAGAGACTAAAAGTCTGTTAAACTGAGAAGCATGGAGTGTGTATATGAACTGAAACATAATTTACAAAGAACAGAGAAGAACTTTGGGCAGGGTCATCTCACAGGCTTTGGGATCCTGACGTCAGGACCAAATATGGGTCCCAAGCCTGCATTTGCCAGAGGCCAGCCTGTGGGGCTATGTTCTCAGAGGTGGCCTTCTAAATTGGCCATCAGTGCACACTCCGTACAATTCTGAAAGGCGGGCAGGCTCCTGATCCTGCAGGCCCAATTGACGACAGAGGCGAGTGCTGTGGGGGTAGGTAGGTTCTTCAAGGGGTCTTATAAAATGAAGGACCCCTGGATGCATAAACTAAAAATTCAGAGCAACCAATCAGGCAGGCACCTGGGAGCGAAGAGGGTAGCATTTGGGTTTTGTATGCAGCTATTGCTGCTGGTGGTCCTCCTTCTCCAATGAGCAGTACCCCCCGCATCCCCCAACGCCTCCCTACACATGGCCACAGAAGACAGACAGTTAGTCCTAATGGTCAGAGGGTTTAGTAGTGTACCATCATTCTGTGCATCTTGCTGTAAAGGAAATAATTGCACTTCATCCATTGGAAGGCATTTACATACAACTTTGTTATTTCTAACAGTCTGAGCTTTGCAATAAAGCACCCATCACTTTCACCTTTAGTATTAATGCTAATTTTTCTGCTGTAAGCGATGGACAATTGTGGTAAACCACTGTTACAGTATTATATATATTGTGGTAAACCACTGTTACTGTATTGTATATATTGTGGTAAATCACTTACTGTATTGTATATATTGTTTCTTGTCTCTGCTTGCTCCGCCTGCTGCTCCTCCCCTCAGGCTCTGTATAAAGGTGATCGACCTCTGGTCCTGCCCCAGTTCGGGATCAGTTGCCAGCAGATTTTCGTTTAACTCATTAAAGCTACAGTTTTGTTCCACAACTCGTCTTTGTATAATTGATGGCACATCAATTTAATGAGTTAAACGATTAAGATGGATGCATCCCTCAAGCCCGATCGACTGGAACTGGATCCCCAAGCAGCCGATGCCACTGCGACATTCGAGCACTAGCTAAGCTGCTTCGAAGCTTACCTTGAATCTGACGCTGACGCCGACATCCACAAGCTTAGAGTCCTCAACGCCCGGGTAAGCCCGCAGGTTTTCCTCCTCACCAGGGACGCTACCTCGCACGAGGAGGCGATAACGCTGCTGAAGGGGCAGTATATAAAGGCAGTAAATGAGGTATACGCTAGGCATCTCCTTGTCACGAGGCGTCAACGCCCCGGAGAATCACAGGCCGAATTCCTGCGCGCCTTGCGGGTACTCGGCCGGAACTGTAGTTGTTAGGCGGTATCGGCTGTCCAGCACATGGAGCTGCTGATCTGGGACACCTATGTCGCTGGCATAAAATCCAATGACATCGGCCTGCTAGAAGGGGGGGACACTCGGCCTCCAAGAGACAGTGCAGCTCTCGAATTTGCTGAAAGTGGCCTTCCATAACATGGATGCCTTCACCTCCACCACGCGGCACCCACGTGGACGTCGTGCGCACCGCCATCACTGACCCAGGTGCATCGCAAGCCTGTGCCGCGCGTCAATCCGCAACTCCGGAGGCCCTAGATGCTACTTCCGTGGCCAGGGTAAGCACTCCAGCAAACGCTGCCCAGCGCGGAGCGCGATCTGCAACGGGCGCGGAAAGAAGGGCCACTTCGCCAAAGTCTGCCAGCTCAGACCTGTTCCTAAAGTTTCCAGACCCAGCAGCAGCAGCGCTGCGTGTTGCCTGTCGGGACTGCCCCCATCGACCACGTCATCCATCAAGTGCGACCCGTGGGGGCCGCCATCTTCGACGCCACCCGCCACATGCGACCCATGGGGGCCGCCATCTGCCACGTGTGACCAGTGGGGGCCGCCATCTTCGATGCCACGTGCGACCCGTGGGGACCGCCATCTTCGACGCCACACGCGACCCATGGAGGCCGCCATCTTTGATGCCACCTGCCACGTGCAACCCGTGGGCACCGCCATCTTGGGAGTCACCCCACCGCCTCCCGGAACCCCTGCCCACTCAGCCGTATGCTAACCTCCGCTACTCTCGACCAGCCCACCCACCTTCCGAAGCTCGCCTCCATCACCTTCGGCCAGTCTCGACCTCATCACCTCACTAAATCCATGATGGCCGTCCGGATAAATGGGCATGAGTCAACCTGCCTCTTCGACTCCGGGAGCACTGACAGCTTCATCCACCCAGATACGGTGGCGCTGCTCCCTCCCAATTTTATCCATGACCCAGAAAATCACATTCCGTGGAGATACGGGGGTACTGTGTCGCAACGCTTTCGGTACAGGGCGTAGAGTACGCTAATTTCAAGCTCTACGTCCTCCCTCATCTCTGCGCTGCCCTATTACTGGGTCTTGATTTTCGGTGCCACCTCCGAAGCCTTACCTTGAAGTTCGGTGGACCCCTGCCCCCCCTCACCGTCTGTAGCCTCGCGACCCTCATGGTCGCTCCCCCCTCGCTCTTCGTTAACCTCACCCCGGACTGTAAGCCCGTCGTCACTAGGAGCAGACGATACAGTGCCCGGGATAAGGCCTTTATCAGGTCAAAGGTCCAGCGACTCCTGCGGGAAGGGATCATAGAGGCCAGTACCAGCCCCTGGAGAGCCCAAGTGGTGGTCGTCAAGACTGGTGAGAAGCACCGGATGGTCATTGGCTACAGTCAGATGATCAATCGGTCCACGCAACTCGATGTGTACCCCCTCCCACGCATATCTGACATGGTTACTCAGATTGCGCAGTATCGAGTCTTCTCCACTGTTGACTTGAAGTCTGTGTACCACCAGCTCGGATCACCGCCAATCTGGGGGATTCCCCAGAAGGTATTCACTTTTGCCCAAATTCTGCTTGTACCCAGAGAAGGAGCCAAAACCCCTTGAAAACTACTAATGAAGTAGCTTCATTATCTCCTCTGCATTGAAAAGTGGATATACAATATATAATAGCAGAGCATCCACACACAAGGACACCCTATGCTCCCCCCACCCCAGCTGCCCGCTCTATCCCCGTCCATCTAGTAGACAACCTCAATGCAGTGGCCAGAGGCTCAATTGCCAAGGCAAACAAAAGTTGAGGCATTGGACAATCCTACCTCATACCCCTGTCCAATTGAAGGTAACCCTAACTCAGGGCATTTTTACACACACTCAGTGGGGGCCCTGTACAAAAGCGGAATTTTGGCCCAAAACCAAATCTTCCAAGAATTTCAAATAGGTACTCCCGCTCAGCCCTACAAACACTTTTTCAGCATCCATCAAAATAATCACCTCTGGCTCAATCCCAAGAGGGCGACAGAACAACGTTAAGCAATCTCCTCGTGTTGACTGACAGCTGCCGGCCCTTAAAAAATTCAGTCAGCTCCTCCAAACTCACCCCTGGAAGGCAGGTCTCCAAAAGCATTGCCAACACCTTCGGCAACAACTTAGCGTCAGTGTTCAACAACTAAATGGGTCTATACAACCCACATGCTGTAGGATCCTTATACTTCTTCAGGATCAGGGAAATTGATGCCAGTGCCAATGTGGCTGGCAACACCACAAGGGATAGGGAATTGTTAAAAATATCCAGCAATGATGGGATCAACCGAACCGCAAACCTTTATAGAATTCAATAGGGAACCCGTCCGGGCCCAGTGCTTTACCCGACTGCATCAATCCGACACACTTCATCACCTCCTCTGGTCCTATCAATACCTCCAACTCCTCCCATCTCTCCCTTCCACCACCGGGAAGAACAACCCACCCAAAATCCGCAACCATCTCCTCTGGTGGCTCTGACTTGCACAGCTCATAAATTCATAAGATATAGGAGCTAAATTAGGCCATTTGGAGTCTGCCCCACCACTCAATCATGGCTGATCTCATCCTGGCCTTCACTCCACCGTCCTGCCCTTTCTCCATAACCCTTCAATTAAAAATCGGTCTAATTCCTCCTTAAATTTACTCACTGTCCCAGCATCCACTGCACTCTGAGGTAGCGAATTCCACAGATTCACAACCCTTTGTCCCCAACGTGGTTTTAAATTTGCTGCCTCTTATCCCAAGACCTCTTGTTCCAGAATGCTCCACAAGAGGAAGCATCTGCTCCACGTCTACTTTATCCATACCTTTTATCATCTTGTATACCTCAATTTGATCTCCCCTCATTCTTCTAAAATCCAGAGAGTATAGGTCTAAATTGTTCAATTTCTCTTCAAACGACAAAAGGCCTGAAATTGTTCAATCGCTCTTCATCCGACAAAAGGCCTCAAATGCCTGGTCAACCGCCCTGGGGTGGAAGCCAACTGCCCGCCCGAATCCCTTATCTCCACTATCTCCCGGGAAGCAGACAGCCCTTGCAGCTGATGCAGTAGAAGACGACTGGCCTTCTCCCCATATTCATAAAGGTTCCTCTTGAGCATCGCAGCTGGTTCACCGCCTTGCCAGTGGAGTGGTGCTCAAACTCCATCTGTAGTTTCTTCCTGTTTGCCAACAACTCTGTTATCGGGGCAATCAAGTGCAGGCAGTCCACCTCGAGAGTGGAATCCACCAGCCTCTGCCTCACCACCCTCCCAGATTTATCCCTATGTGCCTTTTACAAAATTACCTCCCACCTAATGACCATCTTCAGAGCTTCCCACAAACGTGGAAGGCGAGACGACCTTGCTCCTATGCCACTCAATGGCAGAGGACTACGTTCACAGAATCCCTTGTCCGCCATATCCAATCCCCACGAGGTTCGCTGAAAGGGTCCCGGCTCCAACATCAGACCCACAAAATGTAGAGCATTTCCAGAAACACCAATATCACCTTCGCGACTCCTGCTGGAACCAGAGACTTGGGGTTTGAGCTATCCAACCTAGGATCCAAACACAATTGAAGTCCCCCCTCAGAATCAACTGATGTGAATCCAGATTCAGAATAGAAGCCAACGCCTTATTAATAAATGCTTCATCATCCCAGTTCGGTGCATACACGTTGACCAGAATCACCAGCATGCCCGCCAACGATCCACTGACAATTACATATCTCCCAACTGGAACCGCTAATGTAGTAGCAGCTGAGACTGACACTCGTGTTGATCAACACTGAAACCCCCCCCGCCCCACCATCAAAACTGGAATGATATACATGCCCTACCCAGCCCTTCTGCAATCTTGTCTGGTCCTTGATCCGAAAATGGATCTCCTATAAAAACACCACAAACACCCTCAATCTTCTCAGGTACACAAACACCCGGGTCTTTTTAATGGACCGTTTAGCCCTCTTACATTCCAGGTTATCAACTGGACAGGGGGATTTCTAACCACCCCCTCCCCCCACTCCCCAAACCCAGAGTCAGCCATTCCCACCACGTAAGGTAACCCAGCAGCACCTCAACAAGCTGCGATACCAGGCAAACCCAAGGAGGACGCAAACCCCCACACTCCCCATAAAACCAGATCGAAGATTTGTTACAGTCGGCAGTCTAACCCACCCCCATCCTGCCCCCTCCACCCCACAGCCATACCACACCCCAATAAACAAATAAACAGCCACATTGGGAATAAAGGCCACCCTCCTCTTTCCCCCCCCCCCTTCCCCCCTAAAAAACAGGAACAAAAATCCTATGCTCATAATGAGCTGCAGATACCCCCACTCCTCCGCTCCCGTTAACAAACTTTACAGCTAGCAGGGTGACCCCTTTGCAGAGTAAAACCAGAAAAATCACTTTGACAACCAGCCCTCCCATCCACATCCAACTTGAATACAAAAAGATGGAGATAAACCAACCCCCACACACAACTCCAAAAATGCAAAATACAAACTCTCAACTTGCCCAGAAAAAAAACTAGCTCATGCCCCCACTCACAATGCAAAAACCCCCATAATAGATACAAATGCACCTAACAATCATTTAGTTCGCCTCCTCAGCTCCTCCCCCCCCCCCCCCCCCAGTCCATCCTTAATATTCTCTCTCTTTAAAAGCTACTCTAAGAGGAGCCGGGTATACCACACCAAATCGCCCATTGCTCTCGTACAATGCAGCCTTGGCCTTATTGAACGCTGTACGTGTTCTTGCCAGTTCTGCTCCCATGTCCTGGTATATCCTGACAGCATGGCCCTACCCTTCCCGATGGTCTTTCGCCCACCTGATGTCCCGTTCTTTAATTTAGTAACTGTGAAACCTGACGATGATCACCCGTGGTGGTTCCCCAGATCGGAGCTCCTGCCACAGTGACCGATGAGCCTGGTCCAACTTGGGAGGGAATGGCAATCTCCCCTCCCCCACCATCTTCTCAAACATCTCGGACAAATCGTCCTTAGGAATTCGGCCCTCTAGACCCTTCGGAATTGCAAGGATCCTTACATTTTGTCATCTGGAATGATTTTCTAGATGGTCTACCTTGGCCCTCTTGACATTGTGCCCTTCAGCCAGCAACGCTAGAGGCTCCAGCGAGGCAATCCGGTAACTCTTGGTCCGAGTACCACGTCCACCTTTTGCATCACCTTGCCTTGCTCCTTTAGCTTCCAATCCATCTTCTTTAAGGCCACACGGATGGGGGCTAGAACTCCTTCCATTGCCTTATCAAGGTCCTCAGCGACTACCTGCCACTGCTTCTCGAATTGATCCACCAAGAAGCTCGTCAGCACCTCGGCCTTCCCCGAAGAGGCTAAATCCACAGCAACAGCCTCCGCCATTTTCTACACCAACAAGGCGCGAGGGGCTTCGGACTCTGATGGGCATTTTCTCCCCGACTGCTGCCTTGTATTATACTTGTTCAGCATTTATTTTATGTGGTGACCTTATCCCATAAAGCTAAATCATATTTTCCCCCAAACATCACCCCAAAACTAGGCAAAAAGGACCAAAAACAAACACCCTGCTGGGATCCAGTGTGCGTGACTGCCGCCACTGGTAGTCTCCCAGCTTTATTATTTAATTGAACTTAAATTCTCTCAACCACCATGATGGGGATTAGATTGCATGTTTCTGGTGCATTAGTCCAGGCCACTGGATTACTAGTTCAGTAACATTACCACAGAGGCTGGTTTAGCACAGTGGGCTAAGACAGCTGGCTTGTAATGCAGAACAAGACCAGCAACGCGGGTTCAATTCCCGTTCCAGCCTCCCCGGACAGGCGCCGGAATGTGGCGAATAGAGGCTTTTCACAGTAACTTCATTGAAGCCTACTTGTGACAATAAGTGATTATTATTATACTATGCTACCATTCCCATAAATTGCCTGGTAATCACTGGCTTGTATACACAGTGCACGCCTGAGCATCAGCTGTATAAGTGGGTCTGAAAAGTACTTGCAAAACATTGTGCCCGATACTTCTCAGGAGCTATTTATTTCAAGTTATTTCAAAGTAAAAGTGATTTTTAAATATAGAATCATGAAAAGATTACAGCACAGGAGACCGTTCAATACACTCAACTGTGCTGGCTCTTTGAGAAATTAGAACTAGTTCCACTGCCCTGCCTTCTCCACTCACCCCCGCTCCTGCCCCCCCCTCCCCGGCCATGCATATCCTGTCTGCTTCAATAGTTATTGAATCTTTACTAAAGATTTCAAGAGTTTCGGCCTCAACCATCTCCTATCAAGCTTTGCTATAATAAATTTGTATGGCGACAATCTTTAACCCATTCATCAGATGGCCAGCCATAAGGCCAGACGCCTGGATGATATCCCAGCAGAATTCCTTAAGGTGGAAAGAGAATCAGTAGTGGGCAGGTTTTATAAAACATGTGCGGCACTTCAGGAGACCAGACGATTGGATCGATTCTACCTTCATCCCTCTTCCGAAAGGTGACCTGCAGTGCACAAATGTTAGAACAATTGCTTCGCTTCTCACACTAGTGAAATTTTGCTCAGATCACCCTAGAATGGATCTGGAAAAAGATAGAGAGAGACTGCTGATGAGGAAGCTGGATTTTGTCATGGAAGAAAACCAGAGATCAAGTCACTAATCTTAGAATTGTAATGCACAAAGACCAAGAACATCAACAGCCAATATACACAAAATCATAGAATCCCCGCAGGGCATAAGGAGGCCATTTGGCCCATTGAGTCTGCACCGACTCTTCGAAAGCACACTCCACCTGGCCCACTCCCCCCTAGCCCTGTAACCTAACTGCACATCCCTGGACACTAAGGGGCAATAGATCATGGCCAATCCACCTAACGTGCTTCACTGATTTTGAGAAGGCATTTGATTCAATCCCACATGAGAAACTCTAGTTACCCAATGTTAGACATGGGATACCCACCACATTTAATCAACTTGCTGACGAGGTTTTACTGCAAGCAACAAGCTAGGGTCAGAGCTTCGGACACCCCCACAAGAACGGCTTAGGGTCGAAAAGTGTTAGACAAGGACGTGTCCTCTCACCATATTTATTCAACATACTAGCGCAGGGTTTTTCAAACTCAGGGTCACGACCCGTGGGTGGGTCATGGGCAGGTGTTCGGAAGGTTGTGGAGTGATCGGTTATGGTGTTCCCGATCGCGAGAAGATGACCCCAAAGGCCGCGACCGGCTTTTAAGAGGGCCGGCCGTGGCAGTCCCCGATTGGTTGTGGCGTTTGAGGGGACGGGGCACGGCTGGGCTGTGTGCACAGGTCACCACGCGCAGCCTGGGGGGGGGTTTGGGGACAGGGGCTGACGGGCGTCCACGTGGGCGAGGGTGCTAACAATGGCGGATCCAACTGGAGCTCCGCTCTGGTGTTCATTCTCTGCACGCTGCTCAGCTCGTCCCCCGCCACCGATCTGTAGTACGCAACCTGCGGCTCCACGGTCAAGCTGCTCAACGGCCAGCACAACAGCCGCTTGCAATCCCACGATGTGAAGTACTGATCAGGAAGTGGTCAGCAGTCTGTGATCTAAAGTCATAATTTGTACAGTAAAAGCAAGATTGTACTTTTTTCTATACTTGCATAAATTTATAAAGAACAAAGAACAATACAGCACAGGAACAGGCCCTTCAGCCCTCCAAGCCTGCGCCGACCACGGCACCTGCCTAAAGAAATGGGAATATACTTAAAACAAAGTTTGTGCGTAAATGTAAGGAAGCGCTTGTTCAACTGAAACTGTTTTCATTTTCCATAGTAAAAAGTTATAAACTTGAAAAAAATCAAGTATTGGAAATAAAGTTTCAAAGTAGAAAAAAAAAGAATGCCGGCCACGATTGGCCTTTAAATATGGACAACAGAGTCTTTCCACCAGAGGCAGCGGCACAGTAGGTCATGCACCCGGCCTGTACACTGATGCAACGCGCTCTGTACATCCGTGATTTGGGTGCAAAATCAAGGAAGAGAGATTCCTCCATTTTGTAGCTGCCAGCAAGCAAGCTACAAGACTGTGTGTGAAGAACTGAAGATGGATTATTTTGCAACAAGGAAGAGAGGGCCAGAGACACTAACAAGATCTCCCAACTAAATCTGCTGTCGAGAGCTTTTCAGGAGAGTGGACGGCAGGACAAAGCAGTGCTGGCGAGAGCTATATACCGAGCCCCTGGTGAACAACTCATGAAGAAGAAACTGAAATCGGGAACAAAGCAGTATTAAGATGATTTCTTGAGGTATGGCTTTAATTGTGCCAATGCAAATCAGGATGCAAAGCCCATCTGTGTTATGTGCAGGGAAGTACTGGCAAACAAAAGTTTAAAACCCTCAAATCTTCAAAGGCATCTGAAGACTAATCAAGGCAAGTTAGTGGAAAAACTTCTGATTTTTTTCAAAAGATGCAGCAAGAACTTCGTCGGCCGGTTGGCAAAAGTGAGTCCTGGGGAAAAAAGTTTGCAAATCACTACTAGCAGAAATGGTTAGGAGAGAGCCATTTCCTGGATATAAAGATGGGATACCAATTGACATGTGGATAGTTTTGAATCTTCGATATGCTGATGACATTTATCAGTAGAGGAGCCACAGGAGTCGGTGGGTCATCTTGGTCAGGTTAACTGGAAATACAGTCTCCTAATCAATGTTGACAAGACAAAGTTGATAGGTTTGGGTGCAAAGAGTTGCCAGATTCGGATGATCGGAGTTCAGCTTGAACAGGTTGGTATCTTCCGCTATCTTGGGTCACCCAGCATGGAGTTTACCAAAGGCATTCGGGCTAGACTAAACAAGGATCATGGCAGTGTGAACACATTTAGAGTATAAAGTAGCCACAGCATCTGGATCATAATGAAAATGTGTCTTCTGAAAGCCCTTGTGCTGCTCGTGACAATGTATAGCTGTGAAAGTTGGACCATCAGGAAGAGTGATGAGGCTCAAACAAGAGCATTTAAAATGAATGGACTCAGACAGGTATTACACGCGTCATGGATGGCCTTGGCCAAGCAGACAAATGAGTGGATGCTGGAGAAAGATCTTGTTAAGAGGAAATTTCTTTAGGCAGTAAGAGCAAGAAAGCTCACTTATTTTGGACATGTGATGTGAACAGGAGGTCTGGGGGGCGGTGGGGGGGGTTGGGGAAAGTGGCAATGCAAGGCAAAATACCTGGAAAAGGTGCACAAGGAAGACTCAAGATGGTGTGGATGGATAATAACTGTATGTGGACTGACCTCTCTATGGGACAGGGAGTGAAGGCAGCGGAGAATAGAAATCAGAGGATAAAAACCATTCATAGTGTAGCTAACCCGGCCAACCCTCAGAAAGAGGACGAAGGAAGACAAAACAAGACATTTTTAAAGGAAAATTGATTGTGAAAGTTGTCACACTGTAAATAGACCCTACCTTCATGGAATAAATTGCCTTTTAATCACTTCCTTGAAGATTTTACTGAGGGCTTCAACCTGTCCCAAATCTGGACTTTAAACGAATATGTAATAATAATAATCTTTATTAGTGTCACAAGTAGGCTTACATTAACACTGCAATGAAGTTACTGTGAAAATCCCCTCGTTGCCACATTCCAGCGCCTGTTCGGGTACACTGAGGGAGAATTCAGAATGTCCAATTCACCCAACAAGCACATCTTTCGGGACTTGTGGGGAGGAAGCTGCAGCACCACCACACAGACACAAGGAGAACGCGCAGACTCCACAGACAGTGACACAAGCCGAGAATCAAACCTGGGACCCTGGAGTTGTGAAGCAACAGTGCTACCCACTGTGCTACCGTGAACCAGTGAGCTTTCAATAATATCCGTGCATTCACCATTTGAACATTCACCATTCTGCCGCAGACACGGTGGGCCAAGTGGTCTCTTTCTGAGCTGTAAACCTTCTATGATTTGCACATTCCAAACATGTGCATCAGCTGCAGTGAAAGGGAGGAAATGTCTCCTTGCCCTGTGGAAATTTGCAATATTCTTTTATTTCTTCTACCCCCCCACCCCCATCCCCCACCCGCCGCAAAAGAAACCAGAGACTGAATTCTCGAAGCTTTTATTTCAAGCACATGATGAATTTATAACAATATATATTACAATTGCTTTTCTTTCTGGTGAACTCCTCACAGGAAAATATAGCTTGTATGAACAGCAACAACTGTTATTGCCCGAGTGCCTGCATGTGGAAACAGGAGCAGCTGTTATTGCGCATTATTACTTGTAGGTTAGAAAAAAAAAATCATTGTCTATGGAATACATTACAATAGTGGCAGTAACATTCCCGCGACAAAAATAGAAAATCGCTCATACGTATGCTTGGGACATTTACTTCATTATAGGTGCTATATAAATGCAAGTGGCTGTTGTTGGAGTTAGTCCTTAAAAACTGACTCGGAGCAAACATTCGGTCACAACTGTCACAATATCTATATGATCCAGTGTCAGATGTGCACTGCCTTGGGCCTGGGACATTTCACCAAGTTAAAGGTGCTATAAAAATACAAGTCTTATATAAACCTTTGGCAAACTTTTATTTACTTAAACCCAGCTATGCCACATAGGGCAAGTTGTTTGCACACAATGCAGATAAATTTAATCCAGCCAACTACCCTATTAATCCCCTCCCAGTCATCAATAAAGTGATGAAAGCAACATCAATACTGCCATCAATAAAAACCTATTTCCCAAAACTTGCTAAATGAAAAAAAATTCTGGCTCTGTCAAGAAGCACTCTGCTCCAGATCTCATTACACCCTTGATCTAAACACAGTAACAAGGACTAAACACCAATGGAGAGGTGAGAGTAGCTGCCTTTAACAAGGCAGCATTTGACCAAATATGACACTATGGAACCCTAGAGACAAATGCCATCAATCAAGTTAAAAGAGGAGATCCTCCAGAGGCTTGATTTATGCCTGATGCAAAGGAAGACAACTGTCACTGTCAGAGGAAAGTCATCACAGGTCCTGGAAAACGTTCAGATTTTCCTCAAAGGGTCCAGCTACTTTTTCATAGATACAGAATTTACAGTGCAGAAGGAGGTCATTCGGCCCCACACCGGCCATTGGAAAGAGCACCCCACTTAAGCCCACACCTCCGCCCCATACCCGTAACCCAGCAACCCCACCAACCCCTTTGGACACGAAGGGCAATTTAGCATGGCCAAACTACCTAACTTTCCCGTCTTTGGATGTGGGAGGAAACCGGAACACCCGGAGGAAACCCACGCAGACACGGGGAGAATGTGCAGACTCCACACAGACAGTGACCCAAGCCGGGAATCAAACCTGGGATCCTGGAGCTGTGAAGTGACAGTGTTAACCACTGTGCTACCGTGCCGCGCACTTACTTTCTATCTGTTACAGTCAGAAGTGAGATTGCTCACCCATGATTTAATAGTTATCAGGTGTTTATTCATAACTTATCTGATAATGAAGCAGCCAGCGCCAGCTGACAGCAGGGCCTGAATAACATCCACCACTCGGGCTAACGACAAGTAACGTTCATTGCCCACTCAAGTGGTAAGTAACACTCTTTCACTCAGTCCAGTCATTGTGTCCCGACTATACCAGACACCCACAACACTGTGCCCAAAACCCAGTGAACTCATACCTGCCCCACCAATCACCAGGATACTGTCTCCAGTATGCAGGATGCAGTCCAGTAGCTCATCATTACTGTGACTGCACCTTCCTCCCAGTGACCTGCAAAACCAAATCGTACAAAAGCAACAATGGCTTGTGAACACGCTCTCCTCCAAATTCCCCATTCAAATCATGCACACCTGGGATTTGTGGGCCCAATGCTTCAAAAGGAGACAATGCCATTTTGGATCCCATTTTCCTAGGCCCTCCTCTCCGCCGCACCCCCCCCCCCCCCCCCCCCCCCCCAAGAAAGTTGGACCTTGTTTTCTCCAGTACTACAAGACCCAATTCAAGTCCTGATGGACTCCAGGATTTCCCTCACAACCTCTAGCTTGGGTGCTCGCGGAAGAGGCTCTCCTGCAAGGGGACCTCTCCTCTGGGCCCTCGCCTCGACGGCACTCCCATCCCCACCCCAAAAAACACTCCCAGGAGCCCGGTGGTGATAGCCACCCTCCAGTCCCTGGAACCAACTACGGCAGCAATTTGGCATGACCAAAATGTCGGACAAAGCTCCCATCTGGAGGTTCACACCAGCGCTGACTCCTTAAAAAGTAGGGACAGGACGGAGGGCCACTGACAGTCAGGGACCTATACACAGATGGCAGGGTCGCAACAATGGACGAACTGACAGAGAAATTCCAGCTAGCCGGGAGAACGAGCTAAGGTACCTGCAACCCAAGGACGTATCCACAACCGCCATGACAGACATTACTGGAAGAGTTACTGGACGCAAGCATCCTAGATAAAGGGAACTGTAGCGACATGTATGACCGACTGGTAGAAAGGGCCGACACCATACTGGACGCAACAAGAAAGAAATGGGAGGAGGACCTGGGATTTAAATAGGGTGGGGACTCTGGAGCGAAGCACTGCTTAGAGTCAACTCCACCTCCACGTGCGCAAGGCTCAGCCTGACGCAACTAAAAGTGGTACATAGAGCCCACTTAACAAGAACTCGTATGAGTAGGTTCTTCCCGGAGGTGGAGGATAGATGTGAACGGTGCCAAGGAGGCCCGGCCAACCACGCCCACATGTTCTGGTCTTGCCCAGACTTGGGGGTACTGGACAGCCTTCTTCGAGGCAATGGCCAAAGTGGTGGGGGTGAGGGTGGAGCCATGCCCGAACGTGGCGGTCTTCGGGGTTTCGGACCAGCCAGATCTATTCCAGGGAGGAGGGCAGACGCCCTTGCCTTTGCCTCCCTGATCACCCGACGTAAAATCCTGGTAGGCTGGCGGTCAGCAGCACCACCTAAAGCTGCAGACTGGCTGTCCGACCGCTCGGAATCTCTCCAAATGGAGAAAATCAAATTAGAGGGTCAGACGACGGCTTCCACAGAACATGGGAGCCATTCGCCCAATTGTTCCGGGACCTGTTTGTGGTCAACGAACAAGCAGAAGAATAGCCAGGTAGCCAAGAATCAGAGGAAAGTAGCCGAGGCGGGAAGGGAGTTGGTTGGGGGGGGGGGGGGGGGGGGGGGGGGGGGGGTTGGGATAGCAGCTAAACCTAAGAGAAAAGAAAAGTGAACCACAGGAGAAGGGGGGGGGGGCAGGGGGTGGATGAGGAGGAGGCAGATAACAATAGAGGGGAATCAGTGAGGTGGGGGGGGGGGTGGAGGCAAGGGAATGACAGCCGGAAGGAGGGCACGGAAAACAGTAACAAACTTGCCATCAACAGGAGTGCTAAAAACAATACTGCCAATTGTACAGAGCTGACACATAATACCCTACCAGTTATTTATTCTAACTTTTTTTTTTGTCATTTGTTTTTTTGTGCGTGTTCCCTTCTCTTCTATGTATTCTATTTTGTGTGCATAGCGGTAAATATACCTTTATTCAAAAACCCAATAAAAACATTTTTTTTTTTTTTTAAACTCCACTTTTCTGCCAGCCCCCCTGTTAATGGCCAGGGTTTAGAGAATCCCAAAGTGTATCATGGAGTTCACCTGACCCACAACTTTTAATAGATTGTGGTTATGGGGAGCACACGGCCCACTCTACAGGTGTGGTAGAGCAGAAATGGAAAAGTATTTTTTAAACAAAACAATGTTTATTCTATGAACTCAAGTTAACCTTTTAAAACATAGTGAACATCTTAGCAACCATCAATTCAAATACAACCCCCAAAGAATACAACACTAAGTAATCCTTTTTTTTTAAATATTTTATTAATTTTTATAATAACATTGACATGGTAAAATAAACATTTCCCCACCCGACCCAATATTCACACACCTCAACCATCGAACACCTATCCGCCCGCCCCCCCCCCATCCCCTTAAGAATGCTGCTTCTGCTGACATTTTAATTTTCCCTGGGAAAGTCGACGAACGTCTGCCACCTCCAAGAGAACCCCAACATTGACCCTAACTTTATTTTCTTAAAACTGAGGTACCCAGCCATGTCACTAACCCAGGTCTCTACACTGGGGGCTTCGAGTCCCTCCACATTAAAAGGATCCGTCTCCGGGCTTACTAGGGAGGCAAAGGCCAGGACGTCGGCCTCTTTCACTCCCTGAACTCCCGGATCTTCTGACACTCCAAAGATCGCTACCTCTGGACTCGGCACCTCCAGAGTTCCTAGCACCGTGAACATTGCCTTCGCAAACCCCTGGCAAAACCCTCTGAGCTTCGGGCATGCCCAGAACATGTGGACATAGTTTGCTGGGGGTCCCGCGCACCTCATACATCTATCCTCTACCCCGAAAAACTTGCTCATCCTCACCGCCATGTGTGCCCGGTGGGCCACATTAAGCCTGGCACATGGAGGAGGAATTGACCCTGCTTAGGGCGTCCGCCCAGAGACCCACCTCTAACTCTCCACCTAGCTCGTCCTCCCACTTGCCCTTAAGCTCCACCATTGGGGTTTCCTCCACCTCCAACAGCTCCTGGTAGATATCCGACACCTTCCCCTCCCCCACCCAGGTACCGGAAACTCCTCTATCCTCTCCCCCGTGGTGGCAACAGCGGAAAGGCCGGCACCTGCTTTCTCAGGAAGTCTCACACTAGCAAATATCTAAAACCATTCCCTGGCAACAGTTTAAATTTACCCTCCAGCGCCTTCAAGCTGGGAAAGCTCCCATTTATAAACAGATCCCCCATCCTTCTAATTCCTGCCCGGGTGCAAACCTGTGGTTGTTACAAATCGGGGTCCAGACCGACGCACCCTCCGCCTTCTTATACCTCCTCCATTGCCCCCAGATCCTCAGTGCCGCCACTAATACCGGACTTGAGGAGTATCGGGCCGGCGAGAACGGCAGAGGTGCCATTACCAATGCTCCCAGACTGGTGCCTTTACATGATGCCGCCTCCAACCGCTCCCATGCCGACCTCTCCCCCATTACCCACTTCCTAATCATGGCTATGCTAGCCGCCCAGTAGTAGTTGCAGAGGTTCAACAGCGCCAACCCACCCTCCCCCCGACTACGCTCCAACCACATTTTCTTCACCCGCGGGGTTTTATTCGCCCATACAAAGTCCAAGATGATCTTGTTTACCCACTTGAAAAAGGCCTTCAGGATGAAGATGGGGAGGCACTGAAAGACAAACAGAAATCTAGGGAGGACCGTCATTTTCACGGTCTGTACCCTCCCCGCCAGTGACAACAGGAGCATGTCCATCTCTTAAAGTCCCCTTCCATTTGCTCTACCAACCGGGACAGATTAAGCTTATGCAGTGCCTCCCATTTAAGAGCCACCTGGATTCCCAGATAGCGAAAGCTCTTCCCTATCATTCGAAGCAGCAGCTCTCCCAGTCTCCCCTCCTACCCTCCAGCCTGAATCACGAACATCTTACTCTTCTCCATGTTCAATTTATACCCCGAAAAACTGCCAAATTCCCCCAAGATCCGCATAACCTCCCCCATCCCCTCCAATGGGTCCGAAACGTACAAATGCAAATCGTCCGTGTAGAGAGAGACCCGGTACACACTGCCGCCAAATGGGAGAATCCCGCCCCCCATCTGGCTGCAGAGCAGCTGGTATGGCAACTGCTCGGCCCAAGACCACAAAAAACTTCAGTGAGTCGTGAACACAGCCCAGTCCATCACATGAACCTGCCTCCCATCCATTGACTCCTTCTACACCTCCCGCTGCCTGGGGAAAACAGGCAGCATAATCAAAGACCCCTCCCACCCGGCTTACTCATTCTTCCAACTTCTTCCATCGGGCAGGAGATACAGAAGTCTGAGAACACACACGAACAGACTCAAAAACAGCTTCTTCCCCGCTGTTACCAGACTCCTTATCGACCCTCCTATGGATTGACTCGATTAACACTACACCCCTGTATGTTTCACTCGATGTCGGTGTCTATGTAGTTACATAGGACAACACAAGGTGCACAATTATGCATTTTCTTTTATTTTATTGTCATGTACTTAATGATCTGCTGAGATGCTTGCAGAAAAATACTTTTCACTGGACCTCGGTGTACGTACAATAAACAAATCCAATCCAAGTGAACTGTGACGAGGATGCGAAGATCCTACAGCATAATCTGGACAGGTTGGGTGAGTGGGCAAATCAATGGCAGATGCAGTATAATTTGGATTAGTGTGAAATTATTCACTTTGGAAACAAAAACATGGAGGCTGAATGGTTGTAAATTGGGAGAGGCGAGTGTGCAGTGGGACCTGGGTGTCCGTGTGCACCAGACGCTGAAGGTAAGCATGCAGGTGCAGTAAGTGGTAAAGAAGGCTAATGATATGTTGGCCTTCATTGAGAGAGGTTTTTGAGTACAGGAGCAGGGGTGTGCTGTTGTAATTATACAGGGTCTTGGCGAGGCCATTGTAGCCATCTCAGGTGGCCACCTGCAAAGGACCATGGGAATTATGGCCAACCCAGGACTCAGACACACTCAGAGCTTGTGTGTGTATTTGCAACCCAGATAGCTAGACGCGATCAAAACCCCCGCTCGTTTGCATTCTAATGGCCCATTCCCCCAGAACAAAAGGACTGTACTCAGGTAACCGGTACAGATTCAGACTAACCCGCACCACTCCCTTTGCTAAGAAAGCCCAAACAGCCAAGGTCAATGACCGCTCAGGACACGCCCAGCCATCAAGGCACCCGCCCCTTTATTGGCCAAAATCGAAGGCAATGATCGAAGCCTGTCGAATTATTGGGTCCAAAGCTAGGACCGCCCTAAAGAGCACGAAATCCCAGAGGGATAAGAAGAGACACAGCCATGTGTTGAGTCTCTCTTGGCTCCGGCCTACGCCTAAAACCAAGTGGAGCATTACGACCAGAAGACAAGTTCAAGACCAACGATCGCTACCAGACGGATGAGCCCAGCAGGAACAAAGCCACTTCTTCTACCTAGCCACGCAAGATCCGGACAAAGGCCTTGTCCATCTGCATAGAGCCAGTTGCCCTGAAGTTAAGTATAGGTTATTGTAGTTGTTAGGTGTAGTTTAACTTGTAGTGTTTTATGTTGCATGTCGAAGGAATCCTTGTGTGTAAATAAGCTATCTTTGAACTTGAACTGACTAACTGGTTGTTAGGTCTTTGATCGATATCCGGTAAAGCCTTGTGGTGGTATCATTTGATATCTGGCGACTCTGAAAAGCAATATCATCATTAATAACTGGCATATCTAGTTAATTTGGCAACATTATTGGTGCCGAAAGGAGCAACATTATTGGCAATGCTAGTGGGATAGTATTCCACTCATTAAAAAGAGCAACATTATTGGCGACATCTGCCAGGACTCGATCTAGAAGTGATTTTGTCACTTTGAGAGAACCCACAAAACTTTGCATTAGAAGTCCAATTGAGGAAAAGTGAAAGAAACTACAAGTGTAAGGCCCGTATCGATCAAATCACCAAGGTTCGGTAGTTTGTATTAACTTGCATGCGTACTATGCATGCACACTAACAGGGATGCAAGGTAAACTCGTTAGATTTTGCTTAAAACTATCGGGAGTATTGTGAACCGGTAAATAGCCAAGGCCATACCCGCTGTTCGAATCGGCGCCTTATTCCCCCTGTCCCAAATTGACGGTAGGAAAAGAGAAGTCAGAAGCAGAGCAAAAGAGAATTTAGAGGTAGGAAAACAGAGATTAACGGTAGGAAAACAGATATAATAGTAGCAACGGCCACAAAAGCGATGGAACGCCTAATGAACCCGCAGGAACCCGAGGTCGCAGCGGCCAACAGAGCAGAGCAGTGCCCCATAAGGGAAGGGGAATTGAGGAAGTATTTGAAGGGGAAAGGATGGCCCCTTTGGTTCGAGTTTTGTTCAAATGATGAGACAGGTCCAGGAAGCATAGGACAAACCTGGTGGGACAACCTAACCGAGGTACATAAGAAGAATGCAGCAAAAGTTCGTAAGCCGATGGCAATCGTGTCTTGTTTGGCACAGTTGCGAGGCACAGAGGAGGTCGTGAGGACGCTCCGCAGACAGCTAGTTGAGAAAGAGGAGAAGAATGAGGGAAACAATAGTGAATGTGAAAAGATTATTGGGCAACTCCGGGAACAGTTGGCAGCTAAAGATAAAGAGATGGCTGATGTCAATTGAGAGATGCCTGCGCCAAAATTGAACCTTTCGAACCCACCGCAGACCCACATAATTTCTTTGAAAGAGTACAACAGCAAGCGGTTATATACGGTCTAGACGAAAGGGAGGAAGTTAAGCTTATAGTCATGAGCCTTGACCCGTCCGTTAGCTCAGCTTTACCAGAACCCCAGAATGTAGCAGGAGGAATCCTACAGGAAATGAAAACGGCCATTTTAGATGCAATCGGGTACAACAAGGGAGACCCCGTAGAAGGTGTGAACCGTTGCAGGTAAAAGAAGGGAGAGCGTCCGACTGCATTTGCAGGTCGCCTTTGGATCCATGTCAAAGCAGTATTTGGGGATTTGAACTGCGCATACGTAGATAACAATGACACAACTAAATGGGCCCGCACTTTAGTCTCCCACGCCACAGACACAGGTCAAAAGGCTTGTCTAAATTACGACACCGCAGACGCAACACATAATGAAGTTTGGGTTTTAAAGCGACTCTCCAGAGCTTGGGAACAATGCCTACATAGGAAGGCAGATCAGGA
Source organism: Scyliorhinus torazame (assembly GCF_047496885.1). Classification (NCBI taxonomy): domain Eukaryota; kingdom Metazoa; phylum Chordata; class Chondrichthyes; order Carcharhiniformes; family Scyliorhinidae; genus Scyliorhinus; species Scyliorhinus torazame. The sequence continues at coordinate 56,743,190 of NC_092713.1, read as the reverse complement.
AAAGACAGAGACGAATATGCACCCAGTCAGGACTAATCAGGACCCAGCATGGGTAAATGAGGGCAGACATGAAGGATAGCACCCCAGAGCACAGGCACTACAAGGTTGCTAATTGTGGACACATGGGACATTACGTCCACGAATGCAGACAAAACCCCCAGAACCAGCAACAGCACCAGCAATCGAACGCCCTACCTAGGAACAATATTAGGCCCATGCATAGCATTAGTGCCCGAACAGATAATGCAATAATCAACACCACAGACTGACTGTGTTCGGACTCCCCAACTTGGGTCTGCGACACACTCTGGGACAAATCAGGCAGACCAGTAGTCACAGGCATAGTCCAGGGACATCCAGTAGAGTTCCTTTGGGACACAGGAGGGTCCCGCACCACTTTAAACTCCTCCACAATGTTTCAGCGCGACAAATGGCCCAAAACAGATGCCATCACCCTTAGTAGATTTACAGCACATGTACAGCAGGGATACATTACAACCCCCCGTAGATATTCAGATAGGAATCATAAGCACCAGACACCCCGTTGTTTTAGTCGACTTGCCCCAAACAGCCGAGCACATTCTAGGAATCGACTTTATGAGCTCCAACAACCTTTCCTTTGACCCCGTGAATAGGTGTGTATGGAAAATGGCCAAAACAGCGAGAGCCCCCGCTTCGCTCACAGTAGGGGACTACGAACATAGGATTTTCTCAGTAGACTATTGGTTTGATCCGCAAACAATTAGTACAGATAGGACAATTAGAGAGGACCTAAGGAAACGCAAAGCATCCTTCGCCCAGCACAAGCACGATTGTGGGAAGATCCCAGGCATGGTCACAATTTCAGGTCCCGATCCCAAGCCCCAGAAGCAATACGATTCCCCACAGCAAGCCGATGGCGAGATCTCAAAAGTCATCAATAGCTTACTAGATAAGGAGTAATTTGGCCCGTAGCCTCAACAAACAATGCCCCAATTTGGCCCGTAAAGAAACCCGACGGTTCATGGAGATTAACCATCGACTACCGAGAGCTCTACAAGGTCACCCCATTAGCAGCCCCCACCGTTGCCACGAGTCCCGAAACCATGCTCAAGCAGGGAGTTCAAGCAAAGTACTTTACAGTGCTGAACATTAGCAATGGCTTCTGGTCCATTCCCTTGGATAAGGCCTGTCAATACAAGTTCGCCTTCGCATTTCAAGGGCAGCAGTATAAGTGGACATGCCTCCCGCAAGGTTTCCACAACTCTCCCTCCAATTTTCACCAACAATTGACCAACGGACTTTCCAAATTTTCAAGCCCCAAATGCCTTATTCAGTATGTGGACGACTTACTCCTACAGACGGACACAAAGGAAGAGCACGTTAAGCTTCTTTCAGAATTGTTAGGTTTCTTACAATCAATTGGATGCAAGGTTAACCCAATAAAAGCCCAGATCCTAAAAGAAAAGGTCCTTTATTTAGGCACCACTATCACCCACGGGAAGAGAGAGATCGAACAGAAGCGAATTGAGTCAATCGTTAAATTGCCCCTGCCCCACAATGTCACTGCACTCCGCTCATTCTTAGGATTAGCTGTATATTGTAGGAACCATATAGATGGTTTTGCCACAAAAGCAGCCCCACTCTCAGAGCTCCTTAAAAAGAACACCCCATGGGAATGGCTTCCTCAGCACACGGACACCATCGATGAATTAAAACGTGCCCTAGGCACAGCCCCTGCTTTGCAAGTTCCAGACCCACACTCTCCCTACGCCATAGAAGTAGCAACCACCGACCAAACTCTATCAGCAGTACTCCTATAGGAAAGACATGACCGATTAGGACCCGTAGCCTATGCCTCACGAATTTTGGATCCCGTAGAGCAAGGATTTTCAGCCTGCGGACGGCATTTGCTTGCAGTCTTTTGGGCAGTGCAGTATTTGGCATATATCACAGGCCTCAACCCAGTAATGATTTTAACCAAGCACACCCCAACGCAGCTACTGTTAGATGGTAGGTTAAAGGTTGGTTCAGTCAGCCAGATTAGAGCAGCTCGCTGGACACTGTTGTTACAAGGAAGGGACATTACAGTTAAACGGACAAAGACCCACACATTTTTAGCAGACAACCTCCAGTATGCAGGAACCCACATGAGTGCCAGATCATTACAACCCAACACCACACAGGACCCTTTATTCCGAAGTCACTACACACACGAGCAGGCATCAGAACACAGAATCCCCAGACCACAGACAACACTTTAAAGATTTATGTAGACGGTTCCTCCACCATTGAGAATGGAAAGAGAATAACTGGTTGTGGAATTTATGTGGAAGACGCACAGGGACGCGCATTAGAGGAAATATCTTTAAAATTGCCCGCCCACCTAGGATCACAAGCAGCCGAATTAGCAGCTATAGCATGTGTAGTGCAGCACCCAGATTCCTTTCCGACCCCAGCGGACATACATTCGGACAGTTTACATGTCTGCAATAGTTTGACAGAATTCCTGCCCCTGTGGGAATCTAGAGGATTCGTATCTGCTGATGGTAAACCCCTACCCTCAGCCCCATTGTTGAAGCATTAACTTAAGACAGCAAAAGACCGCACATATGGCATAATCAAAGTGAGAAGCCATCATCGTTCCTCCCACCCGGTAACGTAAAGGCAGACGCCTTGGCTAAGTCAGGATCACGCCACGGACACTTTTGGAAACCCCCCCCGAAAGTGAACTGATACACGCAGTCCAGGTTTCAAAGTGAATATTGAAGAGTTAGCCCAGGCCCAAAAAGTAGACGACACTCTTAAGCAAGTTTTAGACGGTAAGTTCCCAGCCCCCGACGACAAATTCAAGGACTCATTGACAGTACAGGACGGTATAGTTTTGAGAAATTGAATTTATGTGGTCCCCACCCAGGACAGAAACCAGATAATTTACCAGTTTCATGACGGACACGGACATCAGGGAATAGACAATGCCATTGCCCATTTAAGACCTTTGTGCTGGTGGCCCGATTTAAAAGCAGACGTCACGTATTATGTTGAGAATTGCTTAATCTGTGCACAGAACAATCCTGAAAGGTACTCCAAGAAAGGACAATTGAGACACACCCGACCTGTGAATGGCCCATGGACAAATTTACAGCTCGACTGCATTGCACCCCCCACCCCCCGCAGAAATGGTTTTAAATATGTATTAGTAGTAATCGACACCTTTACAAAATGGGTAGAAGCATTTCCTTCCCAGACAAACACAGCGAAAGCCACAGCTAAGATTTTGACCCAACAGATATTTACACGCTGGAGTCTTCCCCGCAGCATTGAGATGGACAAAGGTTCCCATTTCACCGGCAGAGTCATGCAAAATGTCCCAACGATTTTTGGAATCAAGCAAAAATTTCACATAGCATATCACCCCCAATCCAGCGGAATTGTTGAATGAATGAATCGCACCTTGAAAGCGACCATTAGAAAAATGGTGCAACACATGGGACACAGTCCTCCAATTCGCCCTCATGTTTATTCGGAACACAGTATCCAGTTCCACAGGTTTCACGCCCTACACTCTCATGACCGGACGGCCCATGAAAGGAACAGAATATTTATTAGGTCTTGATTTGGCAAGCCCCACAGTCACCGCCCTCACCCATGAAAAAGCAGTCCAACAAGTCACGGAAAATATTAAAGCAGCACAGCGCGCTGCAGCTGTCCGACTAGGCGCTAGGAAAAAGCAGAGTCAGGCCTGCTTTGATAAAACAGTCCACACAGTCGGTCAGCAAGTGATAGTTTACCTGTACAATCCCAGTTCGTTCCTCTCCCCTAAATTTGCAGGACCCTACTCCATTTCGGACAAAGTAAGCCCCTCTGTGTACAAGATAACGTACCCCAATGGTAAAACTGGTTGGTTCCACATCAACCAGCTCAAAGTCTATGAACCCAATGTAGCCACCATATCTCCCTGGCAATAGCAGACGTTTCCACCCCGCCCATCGACAACCTAGTCCAACACTCCCCTGACCATGACAGCACGTCCATACCCACAGACCCAACTTCGTCTCCGCCCACAAGTACGACTTTCCACCTTGAGCTTGATTCAGACGATAGCGTCAGCCTCCCCAAATTGACCACGATCACTGACCACTGGTACAACCTCCCCGGCCCCAATCACTCCAGCCCCTGGAACCACAACAAGGACATGTTTGGCCCCCAATATCCCCTTCCATAGCCACCACCACTGCCCAACAACAGTAATTTGCCCTTCACTGCCACTGCCCTTAGGCCTCATGACAAACAAACCACTTTTTGGCACCGCGCCAACTCGTTGATTGGCAAGACATGACGATTTGGATCCCACGATGGCCCACGCGGCCACGGCACAAAAACGACAGACACGAGTCTGGCAACCGGGAGATGGTGACGATTCCGAGTCTGACTCCTGTTACGGTAACCCTTTTACAACGATGTAGAACCCTGAGGTGTCCAGGTGAGAAAAAGGAGCCACATAAGAATTACGGTGTCCTACGTACTGATGGAGCCTGCCCGCCTTTTATTTCCTCCTTTATTTCTTATGGCTACATGGTTTTAATTAATGTCGGCCTGACATCCACTTTCTTGATACAGTTACAGCTACTCTCCCGACGCCATTTACTGACCAATGGGCGTTAAAGGAACAATTGTTGGACCTCACGTGTTACAAATTCTTTCCGCTCATTTCGGTCATCAGATAGGGAGCAACGGCATTGATCACCGCCCTACCCGGGAATCCCACCCAATCTTTCCCTGCCGCGCGGCCCACACGCACCTCATGTTCCCTTCACTTTGAGTACTCTGGAATGGTTCTTTACACTTTTCACTGTCTTTGGCAGGTGTTAGTTTTCCCTTCTCTGCTCTTATTGTGGTTTAAAGAATGCCCTTTGCCACAGTCTGTACACTCAACTCTTTACCTTCTGCGATTCTTTGGTCGCTTCCCCACCTGCCATTTACATATTTGACACACTTGGTTGCCACATATGCTGCTATACACGAACTACCTCTAGACCCTGGGATGAAGAAGCATTATAAAACCGGCCGCCCTAAAATTCGGCTGGTTAAGAATGAGCCTCAATCATCAATGGTTGTAGTAAAGAAAAGACTGGACGGTGAAATTGTCCACCCACTCTCCGCATCGACCACAAGCTGAGAGATTCTCTGCACTTAAAAAGGAATTTTTTTTTTCCTTTGCATGTCTTGTCTCTAAAAAAGGTGATTTAAAAAAAAATGAGAGTGTCACACATGGTGACGATTCTAATGGGTAATTGAAGTTAAGGAGAGAAAGACAAACAAAACGAGATAACAACAGATATTATGCTTGCACCCTCAGGAATATACTAAGAACGAAGAACAGAAGACAAGATTAAGAGAGGACTGATGACCTATATTGTGATCATCGCTGGACTCCTACAACTGCGCGCGTTACAAGCCTCTGTACCCCACACCACACCAGCCCCGAACATGACCACACAACACGATACCCCCTAGCCCGGACACTACACCACACATAGAGATAGACACTGAAACCCCCACTTGGTGCAAAAACATTGTTAGATGGTATTCCCTTTCATATACAGTAGCGGCCCTTCTGGTGATAGCGATAATCTGCAGTATCATCCAGACACTTAGACTGTTTAGCACAGGGCTAAATCGCTGGCTTTGAAAACAGACCAAGGCAGGCCAGCAGCACGGTTCAATTCCCGTAACAGCCTCCCCGAACAGGCGCCGGAATGTGGCGACTAGGGGCTTTTCACAGTAACTTCATTTGAAGCCTACTTGTGACAATAGGCAATTTTCATTTTTCATTTCCGCAAATGGCGAAATAGAGCCTCCCGCTCCCCGATATATACACTCCGAGCCCCCTTCTTCGGAATTCACCCAACCCAACAAACAATGTAACCGCCGATAAAAATAAAGATTGTACACCTCTGTAATGTTGACAAGTTAAGTAGAAATGTGATGCTGCCGTTGGTTTAAAAATGTTGTATTGTACATAAGTTCCTTTTTATATTTGCCAGCAGCATGAGAGCAGCTTAGCAAGTGATAGTTAGATATTCCCTTGTGCGAATTAGTTAAATGTGTAATAGTTGAATGTTTTATAGTGACCACTTAGAGATTATGAATGTATGATGTGTTAATAAAACTTAGGTAAATGCTCCAAAACATAGGACAGAGTAGTGTAGAACCTGTCCTTGACCAAGGGTAATCGGCACACCAAGGACAGATAAGGGATCAACAGTGTGATCCACCACGCTTCGCGTTCAGGATCAAGAGGACGGGATATAGCCATCTCAGATGGCCACCTGCAAAGGACCATGGGAATTATGGCCAACCCAGGACTCAGACACACTCAAAGCTTGTGTGTGTATGTGCAACCCAGATAGCTAGACGCGATCGGAACCCCCGCTCGTTTGCATTCTAATAGCCCATTTCCCCAGAACAAAAAGGACTGTACTCAGGTAACCGATACAGATTCAGACTAACCGGCGCCACTCCCTTTGCTAAGAAAGCCCAAATAGCCAAGGTCAATGACCGCTCAGGACACGCTTAACCATCAAGGCACCCGCCCCTTTATTGGCCAAAATCAAAGGCAGTGATCGAAGCCTGTCGAATTATTGGGTCCAAAGCTAAGGACCGCCCCAAAGAGCACAAAATCCCAGAGGGATAAAAAGAGACACAGCCATGTGTTCGGTCTCTCTTGGCCCCGGCCTACGCCTAAAACCAAGTGGAGCATTACGACAAGACAAGTTCAAGACCAACGATCGCTATCAAACGGATAAGCCCAGCAGAAACAAAGTCACTTCTTCTACCTAGCCACGCAAGATCTGAACAAAGGCCTTGTCCATCTGCAAAGAGCTGGTTGCCCTGACGTTACGTATAGGTTATTCTAGTTGTTAGGTGTAGTTTAACTTGTAGTGTTTTATGTTGCATGTCGAAGTAATCCTTGTGTATAAATAAACTATCTTTGAACTTGAACTGACTAACTGGTTGTTTGGTCTTTGATCGATATCCGGTAAAGCCTTGTGGTGGTATCATTTGATACCTGGTGATTCTGAAAAGCAATATCATTAATAACTGGCATATCTAGTTAATTTGGCAACAACATTGGTGCCGAAAGGAGCAACATTATTGGCGACGCTAGTGGGATAGTATTCCACTCATTAAAAAAAGCAACACCACACCTAGAATAGTGTGTGCAGTTTTGGTCCCTTTTCTGAGGAAGGATGTTCTTGCTCTCGAGGGAGTGCAGCAAAGGTTTACCTGACTGATTCCAGGGATGGCGGGACTGTCATATGAGGTTAGGTTTGTTCTCACTGGAGTTCAGGAGAATGAAGGGGGATCTCATAGAGACTTATAAAATTCTAACAGGATTAGACAGGGTAGATGCAGGGATGATGTTCCCGATGGTGGGTGTGTCCAGAGCCAGGGGTCACAGTCTGAGGATTCAGGGTAAACCATTTTGGACAGAGACGAGGAGACATTTCTTCACCCAAAGAGTGGCAAGCCTGTGGCATTCATTACCACAGGAAGTAGTTTATGCTAAAATATTGAATATATTTCAGAGACAGCTAGATATAGCACTTGGGGCGAATTGGATCAAAGGTTATGGGAAGAAAGCAGGATTAGGCTATTGAGTTGGATGATCATGATAAATGGCGGAGCAGGCTCGAAGGGACAAAAGGCCTCCTCCTACTCCTATCTTCTATGTTTCTATTTGTTCTGATTCTACAAGGACCAGGTATTACAAACGTGGACCAGATCCCAACAGTAGCTAGGATACTGGACATAAAACCCAATATTTTATTTTAATTTTGAAAGGCTGTATGGAAAGGATACTTCATTCCAGGGGTGATTGTGAAAAATAGGGATATAGCATATTTAAATACATTTTATTTCTCACACAGTATCAAAATATCTTTAACATCACACAAGAAAAAAAAGCTTACAATTACCCCTTAAACAATGATAATCTCTACAGTGAATACTGTGTCGCAATAGCCCTTAACTGCTATCTTTATTCCCACTCAGCAAAACCATCGCCGCTCCCAATCCACTGTTAAATACAATTAACACTCAGGAATACCTGCTTTACAGAGATATGTGGATACTCTACTTTGAGAACGAGAGATCTTTTGACACTGCTTTAAAGAAAGGACCGTGGGCAAGATTCTCCGACCCCCCGCCGGGTCAGAGAATCGCCGGGGGCTGGCGTGAATCCCGCCCCCGCCGGTTGCCGAATTCTCCGGCACCAGATATTCGGCGGGGGCGGGAATCGCGCCGGTTGGCGGGGCCCCCCCGCGATTCTCCGGCCCGGATGGGCCGAAGTCCCGCCGCTAAAATGCCTGTCCCACCGGCGTAGATTAAACCACCTACCTTACCGGCGGGACAAGGCGGCGCGGGCGGGCTCCGGGGTCCTGGGGGGGCACGGGGCGATCTGGCCCCGGGGGGTGCCCCCACGATGGCCTGGCCCGCGATCGGGACCCACCGATCCGCAGGCGGGCCTGTGCCGTGGGGGCACTCTTTCCCTTCCAGCTTCGCCACGGTCTCCACCGTGGCGGAGGCGGAAGAGACTCCCTCCACTGCGCATGCGCGGAAATGTCGTGAGCGGCTGCTAACGCTCCCGCGCATGCGCCGCCCGGAGATGTCAGTTCCGCGCCAGCTGGCAGGGCACCAAAGGCCTTTTCCGCCAGCTGGCGGGCGGAAATTAGTCCGGCGCCGGCCTAGCCCCTTAAGGTTGGGGCTCGGCCCCCCAAGATGCGGAGCATTCCGCACCTTTGGGGCGGGGCGGCGCGATGCCCGACTGATTTGCGCCAGTCGGCGGACATCGCGCTGATACCAGAGAATTTTGCCCCTGAATCCTGTCAGAACTATGCTGGTTGTATTTCTTCAGAAGCTGCTTCAGCATACATTCTAAATCACACAATGCTGAACAGCTTCGTAATAAACTGCTAATCTGTCTACAGACACATTTTAACTGAACTGCAGTGGGATCAGATGCTTGGCTTCTGCTCACATTTCCATTTAACAATTTCCATTTTAACTAAACTACTTTTCTGCAAAATGCCTGATACCTTAATAACATAATCTTACCAACATAATCTTACCAAATTGAAGTCTAATTAACTCCCTTAAGGTAACTTCCTTAATCCAAACAAAACTCCATTAGCCCAAGCTTTTTACAATGCCTTAATTGCACCCCTGCCTCTCAAAACCTTTCAAACCAGGATTCTTTAAAAACTCTACTGCAGCAGTCACACACACTAACCCAGGCTTTTAATCCTTATTGCACCAAATACCTATAAATAGGGGACACAGGTTTAAGGTTTTGTACAAGAGGTGGGGCGCCGGGTAGGTGTATAACTGGTTATTTTTAAACACAATGTCCTGGAACTTGTTGTCTGTGAGGGTGGTGGAAGCAAGGCTGATTAATGATCTCCAAACTAAATTAGACAGGTACTGGTGGGAAATAAATGCGCAGGGCTATGGAGATAGAGCTTGGGACTTAGTGGATTGCTGGAGAGCTGGCATGGAGTTAATGTGCTCAATGGCTTCCTCTTGTGCTGTAACTACCCAATGGCTTTGCTGAATTCCCAGCTCTATACCCCATGATTTCCTCCAGAGCACTTTTATAGCCTAGGCCTTTTCTCAGTGTTCCCATGAAGTCCCTCTTCAGTGTTCCTGCAGCCCAGCCAGATCTTGGGGGTTTACCACAGAATGCAATTAAACTATGCGACCGCATCTCAGAACTGCCAGATACTCATAAGTCAAGGGTTGTGATAATACTACTTCACTTAGCACCTGTGTTATAAAACCCAACTTATCATGAGCAATGGCACAGCACACCTGCCAGTACTCAAATAACTTTGGAGCAGTCACAAAGCTGCTCATATTCAAATAATGTTGGAGCAGTCAAAAATCACACCCAAACCAACAGTATACCCAAAGGAAAAACACCATTGTAGTAATGTAGTGTAAAATTACCCAGTTTTCTTCTATTTTACTCCTTCTACTCTTACAGATCTAACCCACTCATCTTTCTGTCCATCCAACTGATGAACCATGCTCCACCACGCATGTTTCACAAGCTGCTGTCCTCCCATCCACTCTCTTCAGGGTCCAACTCTCACATACACAGAGTGTAACACACCACACTGAAATGTTGTTTTCAGCTTCATGCTGACGCTTCAAGAGTCCAGGAATCAAATGGGGTGCTAAGTACAGTTAGAGCGAGAGAGAAAGTTAGCCAAGTACGTACATTGGAAACAAAGACCTGACAGACTTGTCCTGGCAACAGTTGAAGGAAAAATTGAGGGTAAAAACAGAAGAGAAAGGAGAAATATTATCCACAGTGAGTAACACCGAGGTTTGAAGAAAGCCAGAGAAGAAGCAGGTTGATGCCAAAGACCCCATTAATACTATGGCGACAACGAAAGAACAAAGAAATTCCAACTTACGGTGTCAAATTCATCGCTCATATAGGTGAATATACAAGGTAGCCTGCAGCTAACGGAAAGTGACCTGCCGCACTATTGCAGTTGCGTGCTAATACTTTGAAGCTGTTGCACTTCCTTTAAAAAACTTCATCATTTACTTCAGCCACAAAGTGTTCTGTTAATTAGAGACATGACTTCAGTATTCCCACCACCAATTAAGGCCCTTCTGACAGTTTGTTTTTTCCCTCAGCTTTGTGAGATTATAATCGGTGGGTGCATCTATGCTGATCATTTATAACCATGACTAAATTATGGGAGCTATGTGCTTTATGTGCAATTAAATGGGAAGTCCATATCCTGGGATGTGCAAGCCCTCAATTAAGTAGCTTGTTGTGTTTAACAAAGAACCATGAGGTCGAGATTGCAATTAAAATCTTGACAATTGCTTTTGTCTCTGAATTCCTGAACCAAATTGAAAACCTTATGAAATGAAAAATGAAATGAAAATCGCTTATTGTCACAAGTAGGCTTCAAATGAAGTTACTGTGAAAAGCCCCTAGTTGCCACATTCCGGCGCCTGTTCGGGGAGGCTGTTATGGGAATTGAACCGTGCTGCTGGCCTGCCTTGGTCTGCTTTCAAAGCCAGAGATTTAGCCCTGTGCTAAACAGCCCCTGCCTTATCTTTTATGAAGAGTAAGTTCTACATTGCGGATGGGGTGGTGGGGAAGAAAACCGAGGATGGATGAACCAGGAAATTCAGTGTTAATGTCTTTGTACCAGTCACTCCTCAAACAAAGAGGTTTAAGCATCTTGTGAGTAGAAGGTAGTGGTTTAACATTGCAAGTTGCAAAAGCATTAGAATGAACAGACGGTTTTCTTTGAATCTTTTTTTTTAAAACACTGTTCTTTAATCTCAAATCGCACAGCTCCATGTGGGAGAGCCACAATCATCCAATACAGATTTGTGTGAAATCTCACTGATTGTTAGTAATAAACCACAGGAAAAACAACTAAATTTGAGCCTGATCAGTTCTCAGTTTAGCCATCAGATGTCAGAGTTAGGGCGAGTGAGGTGGTTGGGCGGCAAGTGACACCACTCACCACATCTCACTTTGACATACATTCATGCATGCCCACACCCCCTCTCCCCTCTTGCAGTTCAAGATTCATAACTGTTTAGAGTTTGTGACTCCTCGAACTGCTAGGCAGGGGAAGGAAAGTTAATTTACGATTTGCCTTACCTTTCCTTCACCCTTGCAGCACACTCTCCTTAAAACTTAAAAGCAACACGCGTTGTTTCTACCTCTCACATGTCAAGAGGAAGACTTGACAGTTGCTATGGAAGTTGGAGCATGGTGATGGAGTAAATAAGTAAAAGCAAAACACTGGCCAGCAGCACAAGCCTGCAAATTAACATAATGCCAGCACAGGCATTTGATACAGTCTGATAAGTATATTATATAATTTTAAAAATATTATGCATTCACTAAATCATCCAGATGCCAACTGCACATAGAAACCCAAGAACAAAAACAATATGTGAAACTTGTAGCTTGAGGCAACAAATTAATGAATCTATTTACATCCATACAAATATATATATAATACATACAGATTTTTTTTTTAAAAAACAGGCAGGAGAGCCCAGTTAAATTGCTCAATTTTTTTTAAAATCTATCTGTTGAAAAATAAATTATAGGCACGAGAAATAGAGAAAATGTTGAAAAGAAATTGAAATGTCGAACATACTGGGAAATGATTGGGCCATGGGTACGTGGTAATAAATTCATACTGGTACATGTGTCAATCAGAAATAACACTATCAGCCATCGTAGATAAACCGAAATGGATGAAAGAGGATTGCACAAACACAAATAATAGTTAATGAATTGCGAAATATACGCTCAAATGCACTACTAGTGTGAAACTGACACCTGAAGCCGACTTTGATGGAAATTGAGCAGCATTTAACAGCAGCATTGCTAGCGAATTACTATGGTGAAGCAGCTCAGTATTAACTCATCGGTCCCTCATATATTGGAGAACAGGAGAGCAGGGAAGGAATCCCGAGGATTAGAATATGTTACCTTCATTTCAATAAATTAAATCAATCGCATATGGGTATATTTATGGCACCCCGCACATTTTAAAATATCAAACTAGCTCACCTGTTTTCCCACTGTAAAATATAGCACCGACACATCTCCTACAAGAAATAAATATTCAGTCTTCGTTGCTCTTCACCTCTTCATTGATCAAAACGAGCAGAGAAATGAGCAGCATTCAACAACAGAAAATTACACCCTGTGCAATCATCCGCCACCAGACGAAAGCACTCAGAAAAGACACCAGGCATTTAGAAATGAGAGGTGGTGGGGCGGGGAGAGGAGAGACAAAATGCATGAAAATAAACCCCTCACGCGTCCCACAATAAAAAGGGAAATGTTTGCAATAATCCGCTACATTTTGTCAGCTCGGGGCTGCAGCCAAGGAACGAGAAGGGAAGAACAAAGAGCTGTCCAGCAGAAGGAGGAGAGACTGTCTGAGTGCGGAGTAGAAGCCGGGGTTCACTCCCAGCGGCTGCTTGCAATGTTACCATTTGCTGTGGAACTGATACATAACTATCCTGTTAGAAAAAGGTACGGAATCCGAGAAGGATCAAACTCAAATCTGCCACCAGGGGGTGCAATGTGTGAGTGGGAGGGAAAAGCAGACTTAACCCTTTCCTTACTCTGGCTCAACCTCATCTGCACGTAATGTTATTTTTTAAATTTACAGTACCCAATTCATTTGTTCCAATTAAAGGGCAATTTAGCGTGGCCAATCCACCTATTACTGTTTTGATTAAAAGATATGGCCAATCCACCTATTGCCCCCCCCCCCCCCCCTCCACCAACACCCAGTCTCCCTCACTCCTCACCGCTCTCCTATCCCTTCTCTCCCCACCACCCCCTTCCTTTCACTTCTGTTGGTACAGAGGTGAGGGTATCTGGTCTCTCCAGCGCAAAGTTTAGTGCTTGTACCATTTGTTTTTTGTACAATTGTGTTGTGAACTGTTTTAATAATCAGAGTATCCTATTCCCCCTCCCCCCTTGTACGTTGGTACTGAGGGGAGGGTTCCCTGTTTCTCCAACACAAAATTAGTGTTTGTACCATTTTTACTGTTTTAATAAAAAGATATGGCCAATGCACCTACCCTGCACATCTTTGGGTTGTGCGGGTGCAAACTCCACACAGACAGTGACCCAGAGCCGGGATCGAACCTGGGACCTTGGTGCCGTGAGGTAGCAGTGCTAACCACCATGCTGCCCCCAAGTTATTTTTTTTTCAGCAGGAAAGTGCTTTACTATTCATTGAACAGAAGCAAAGGCATTCCTGAAATATATACAGCAAAGCATTTTCTCTCCAATACCTGGTAAAGACATGGTAAATTTTTGCTGCAGTTATATTATTTGCATTAAAATACAACAACTTGTATTTATTTAGTGCTTTCAACATAATCAATCATCACTTCATAGGAGCAAATACAACATTTAACACAGCCACATGAGGAGATATTAGGGAATGTCGTGTTGGGTGTTCTGACGTACAAACGATCCAACATGGCTGGAGATGGTGTAACTCAATTTTATGAACTACTTAACTGTAACAGCACACTGCTAACTTGGGTACATGCATTACCAGCTAATCTGTGGACCCTGTCCTATTACCATCTGGGTGAGGCACTCAGCACATGGTGAATGTCTGAGTGGCAGGCTCTGAGCTCGGTGCTCTGAGCTGGCTGCTGCTGGAATGAGCGGCAACTGTAGTGTCCCGTTTTTATAGTGCATGTGCTCTCACTGGTGATTGGCTGCGATGTTGTGTGTGTGTTGGTTGGTCCTACTGCATGTCCATCAGTGTGTGTTTGATTGCACCATGATATGCTGATCTAAATATCATGACAGGGAAGATGATCAAAGGCTAGGCCAATGTAATATCTCCATAAATTATGGTAATATGATACAATGTTTGAGCATATACAGTACAGAATGATGAAATAATTAGTTATATCCTGCGCCGATGATGGTAGTGTCAAGGAGGCAGAAGTAGGCTGTGCAATATTTCACTCACAGTCCGACTACAACACCAAACAGAGGAGGTCAAAATAGAATGCTATAGCTGGTGCACTGACGTGTTTGCTACATTAGGACTCAGGTGTAGGCTGTGAAGATGCAGTCTTTACATAGGAGCACCAGATGATAACTTTCTAATCACTGCCACTGAAATTGCAGCTGAAAGATTCAGCGTTGAAACGTCTATGAACAGTCACTGAATGGATGGACAGAATGTGAATGGTACAGATGTGGAATGTTCCACAATTGTTGCAATGAGTTGTTACGCGAGCAGGGTTGCATTATGTGGGGTGGCAGAGTGGTGGTACCTAGTTCTCTGAGAGTTAGGTTTCTCGCAGAACTTCATACAGATTATACAAGAAGAGTCAGTACGAAATCTATCGCAAGAGGCCATGCTTATTGGCCTGGTCTGGCAAGTGACTGAGGAGTATACTGTCCACCAAAACTGTATAAATAAGCTGCCTAAACTGCTTTACAAGCCAAGGTCATGGTCAAACCGACCATTTCAAAGAGTTCATGTAGATTTTTAAGAAAAGGGAAATAACAATTTCTTGGTGCTTATCGATAGTCACTCGAAGTTGACTGAAATGAAGTATGCAGGTCAATAATGAATGAACAATAGACAAGTTACAGTCTAATTAATGCTTGTCATGTTTACCAGAGAAGCCGCTCTCAGATAATAGTCCTCACTTTTGTTCTGATCTTTTGCAAAATTTCATGAAGCAGAACAGTGTGAAACATGCCCTCACTCCTCCTTGTTATCCGGTATCAAACAGAGCAGCTGAAAGATCCATAATGCTAGTTAAAGGAGCTCTCAAGAATCAAAACTAAATTGCCCCTTAGTGTCCAAAGATGTGTAGATTAGGTGGGGTTATGGGGATAGGGCATGGGAATGGGAATAGGTAGGGTCTTTGAGAGGGTCATTGCGGACTCGATGGGCCGAATGGTGTCCTTCTGGATGGCAGGAATTCTAATACAAGTACCACTCCCGTTGTCTGGACCTCATCCAATTTGATCTACTGTATTTGCTGGTCCCATTGCCGCCTCCTCTACATTGGGGAGATTAAACACAAACTCGCTTTGTGGTACACCTTCAATCGGTCTGTAAGCATGACCCTGACCTTCCTGTCGCTTGTCCTTTCAACTAACCACTCATGCCCACATGTCCATTCTTGGCCTGCTGCAATGTTCCAGTGAAGCCCAACGCAAACTGGAGCATATTTAATCTCTGATTTGTCTCTTTACAGTCCTCTGGATTTAACATTGAGTTCAACAACTTCAGATAATAAATTCTCTCCTCCATCTTGACCCGCTTTTTAAATCCAATTCTTTTGTCCCAGTGCCCCCCCCCCCCCCCATCTTTCACTTGTTCATAAGTTTTGCTTTCACAGAGTGCTGACCCTTGTTCTGCTATTAACACATTATGCTATCTTACCTTTATGCCACTATAAGGCCCTTCTTTAGTCTTTAACAGTAGTATTGCCACTCCCTTTGTCTTGTGCCTATGACATCTTTGTCAAATCTCTCCTAACTCCAATCTATCCCTGCAGCAAGTTTTGCTCCACCTGCTCTATTCCCTCTGAAACAGTATAAATCTGTCACGTTTCTCCCTCTCTTTAGCTCTGAAGAAAGGCCATACAGACTTGAATCATTAACTCTTGTTTCTTTCTCCTCAGGTGCTGCCAGATCTGCTGACTTTTTCCAGCAGTTTCTGTTTTTATTTACTCAAGAACCAAGTGTTGCTTGGGTGTTTGAAAGAATTGATAGAAAATGTGTACAAATCCATGAAGATTAGTAGAGGTCAGAAGATTTGACAAGATATGAAAAACAGCAAAGAATGATGGAAAAATTAATAAGGGGAGAAATTGGAGTGTTGAGAGAAAGCTAGCTAAAAGTATATAAAATACGTAAGTAAAGTGAGTGTTAGTCCTCCAGAGAGGAAGCTAAGGGAATTAATAATGAAAGAGAAGTGGCAGGTGAATTGCACAGATATTTTGTGTCTGTCTTCACTGTCGAGGGAACGAATGCCACCCCAGAAATAACTGACAATTGGGAGATGAAAGGAAGGGGGAACTTAAAATAATTACAATCCCAGGGCAGTGGCACTGAGAAAATTATTTGAATCACAAGCTGGCAATGGCTCAGGTCTTGACCGACTTGATTCTAGGATCATAAAATAAGTGGTTGATAAGAGAGCGGATTCATTGGTTGGAATATTCCAAAATTTCCCAGATTCTGAACAGGCTCCATCAAATTGGAAAATAAGAAGTAGAACTCCACTATTCAAGAAATGGGGGAAACAGAAAGCAGGAAGCTAAAGGCCAGTTCGCTTAATGTCTGTTGTAGGGAAAATACTGGAATCTATTATTAAGGAAGTTGTAGATGGGCACTGAGAAAATCTCAATGCAATCTGGCAGAGTCAACATGGTTTTGTGAAAGGAAAATTTTCTTTTTGACTAATTTATTATAGGAGGAATGTTTATTGAGGAAGTAACTAGCAACCAGATAAAGGGGAACCTGTGAAGGTGGTGCACTAGATTTCCAAAAGCATTAGAAGATGCCACATCATAGGTGGATGGTGGCATGGATAGAGTACTATTTAGCTAACGGAAAACAGGGTAGGCATGAATGTAGCATTTTCAAGTTGGAACAACGGGAGCACCACAGGGATCCGTGCTGGGGCTTCAACTGTACGACCTATTCTATACTGATGATTTGGATTACTGGTCAAAATATATAATTGCTAAATTTGCTGATGACACAAAGGTAGGTAGGAAAGTAAGCTGTGAAGAGGACAAAAGGGGCCTGCAAAGGGATATAAGTGAAGTGATTAGGCAAGAAATTGATAGATGCCATATAATGTGGGAAAATATGAATTTGTCCACTTTGGCAAGAATAATAGAAAAGCAGCACATTATTTAAATGGAGAGAGGTTGCAGAACTCTGCGGTGCAGAGGGATCTGAGTGTCCTGGCACATGAATCACGAAATGATATCACGCAGGTAGAGCAAGTGATTAGGAAGGCAAATGGATTGCTGTGATTTATTGCAAGGGGACTGGAATATATAACAGTAAGATGTTTTAGTACAGATGTACAGGGCATCCATGAGACCACATCAAGAGCAATATGTACAACTTCGGTCTCCTCATTTAAGAAAGGACTTACTGCACGAGAGCAGCTCAGAGATGGTTCATTGGACTGATTCCTGGGATGACGGCATTGTCTTATGAGGAACACTGCATCACCTGCCAATGCAAGATGGCCACCAGGATGGCATGTGCACCAGGAATACCAGTGCATAAAAATAATCTTTATTAATGTCACAAGTAGGCTTACATTCACACTGCAATGAAGGTACTGTGAAACACACTGGTCTGTGCATGCACATAAATCCAGTTATGTTACTCCACCGCAGCCAGAATGGCAGTAACATATGCACATGCATCGATGATGTCACCATGCAATGCAGGGATCTGCTTGTTTCTGTGACATTTCTGGGAATAATAAGCAATTAATTTGTTCATAGGATGGGATTATGTTAGTTACTTTTCATGATGAACTCGTTTTGAGCCTCATTTACACGCAGTAATAGAAAATAAAAAATTTCCAAAACTACGGTTATTGCAGAGAAACGTGGAACAATAACCATCACTAGGGAGATGATCTTGATGGGATTAAATATAGATAAGTCTCTGAGACCTGGACTTCCGGTGACGGCGGGCGGGAGGCGGCCGCACAATGGAGGGCTCCCGTTCGGCAACGGCATTTTCGGGGCTTTAAGCCCGGTCCCAGGGTCCGCGGAGGCGGCAGAAGCAGGGAGAAGGCACGGAGGAGGCACAGTGAAGACACAGGAGGGAAAAAAGAACAAAGAAAAATGTCGAGGGTGAGCAAGAAAACGGCCGGAAAAAAACCAGCTGGAGGTCCGTCGGGGAGTGGAAAGGTCACCGCGGGGTCACCAGGAAAAATGGAGGCTGGAGCACCAGGGAAGGCCGCACTGCTTACGGCTGAAGAAATAACTAAGGTGATGGCTGCGGAATTTGAAAAGCAGTTGGCGCAGGTTGCGAAATGCATGGAGACGGTGAGGAAGGAGATGAGGGAGGTTTTGAGTGTGCTGGTGGAGGAGGCGGTTTCCCCGGTGAGGACGGAGGTGGCGAGCGCAGTGGCGGAGGTGCGAGAGCAAGGGGAGGCGCTGAAGGAAGTGGAGGAGACGTTATTGCAGCACAGTGATCAAATTGCCTCGATGCGGAAGGTGATGGATACTAACAAGGATCTGCGAGGAAAAATGGAAGACCTGGAAAACAGATCCAGGCGACAGAATGTGAGGATTGTGGGGCTGCCCGAAGGAGTTGAAGGACCGAAGCCGACTGAGTAATTTGCTGCGATGCTGGCAAAACTATTGGGGGAGGGGGAGGATCCCTCCCGATATGAACTGGATTGGGCTCATCAGTCGTGGAGGCCTGTACCAAAGGCGAGTGAGCCGCCAAGGGCAGTGACTCTGTGCTTCCGTAGGTACAGTGTGAAGGAGAAGGTCCTGAACTGGGCCAAGCAGAAGCGGGTGGTGCAGTGGGCTGGAGCTGGTATACGTGTATACCAGGCCTTTACGTTGGGGGGGGGGGGGGGGGGGGAGCTGTGTAAGATTAAGGGTGACTACGGGTAATCCCTGATTCCTTTTTGTCATTTGTTTATGTAAATATGTGGGTTGAGGTTCGGGGGTTGGTGGGTAGATGGGATCGTTGTTATTATGGGGACTGACATATCTTGCTGATTATTGTTTATTGTTGATGGATCAGTAAATGTGGGAGAAAATGTGAAAAAGGAGGAGAATTTTTAAAAAAAAATTTTTTAAAGTCTCTGAGACCTGATGGCCTGCATGGTTATGATATTTCAGAATTCCAGGGTTCTGGTGGGTTGGAAAAACGTTAATGTGATGCCTGTATTCAAAAAGGGAGATAGATAAAAAGTAGAAAACTATAGACCGGTTGGCTTGACCTCTGTGGTGGGGAAATTGCTGGAATCAATCATTGAGGAGGAGATGACGGAACATTTGGAAAGACAAAGCTCAGTGCGCCATTGTCAGAATGGTTTTATGAAGGGTACGTCATGCTTGACAAACTTGCTTGAGTCCTTTGAGGATGTAACCAGCAAGGTGGATAATGGGAAACCTCTGGTATATCTAGACTTCCAGAA
Organism: Scyliorhinus torazame; assembly: GCF_047496885.1. NCBI lineage: Eukaryota > Metazoa > Chordata > Chondrichthyes > Carcharhiniformes > Scyliorhinidae > Scyliorhinus > Scyliorhinus torazame. Next base: position 56,723,448 of record NC_092713.1, on the reverse strand, counting down.
GGCGTTTGACAAGGTGCCGCATAAAAGGCTGATCCAGAATGTGAGATCATAGGGATTGGGTGTAGAGGACTAGATTGGATTGAGGATTGGCTGACTGACAGAAAGCAGAGGGTCGGGATAAATGGGTCTTTCTGGCGAACTGTAGCTAGCGGGGTGCCACAGGGATCAGTCCTCGGACCTCAACTATTTACAATCTATATAAATGATCTGCAAGCAGGGACAGAATGTAACATAGCAACATTTGCGGATGATACTAAAATAGGTGGGAAAGCAGGCAGTGAAGAGGAGATACAGATTTTACAGACAATTAGATAGGCTAAGAGATTGGGCCAAAATTTGGCAGATGGAGTTTAATTTTGGCCAAAAAAATAGAAAGGCAAATTATTATCTAAATGGAAAGCAGATTCAAGATGCACCTGGGCAGAGGGATCTGGGTGTCTTTGTTCATGAATCGCAGAAAGTCGGCGTGCAGGTACAACATGTATTTAAAAAGGCAAATGGAATGTAAGCTTTTATTGCAAACAGGCTGGAGTATAAAAGTAGAGAAGTGTTGTTGCAATTGTATAGGGTGTTGGTGAGACCACATCTGGAGTATTGTGTCCAGTTTTGGTCTCCTTATTTGAGGAAGGATGTGGTGGCATTGGAGGCAGTTCAGAGGAGGTTCACCAGATTTATTCCAAGGATGAAAGGATTGACGTCTGAGGAGAGATTAAACAGTTTGGGCTTATACTAGTTGGAGTTTAGAAGGATGAGAGACGATCTGATCGAAGTGTCTGAAATACTAAATAGGATTGATGAAGTAAACATAGACCAAATGACTCCTCTTGTAGGGAAATCGAGAATGAGAGGTCAAGGATATACGTTGAGAGGTGGTAGATGTAGAACTGAGATGAGGAGGAACTACTTCTCGCAGAGGGTGGTGAATTTGTGGAACTCACTGCCCCATAGTGTAGTGGAGTATGAGTCATTAAATGGTTTCAAGAAAGAGATAGATATATTTTTGATTTTTAAAATGGGTGAAAGGGATATGGGCAACAGGTGGGGAGGTAGATTTGAGACCAGGAAGAGATCAGCCACGATCTGATTGAATAGCGGAGCAGTCTCGGAGACCTGAATTGCTGACTTCTGCCCCTAATTCCTATGTTCCTATGTAATGGTTCTTTTCATATTATTTAACCGGGATGGGTTTTACTCGTCCTTGAGGCCGCTGTGTGCTATATGGAAGTAAGCTGCATGGATCAGGAGGAGTTTCCTGCCAGCTTTCAAGCGTTTAAGTCAAAACTGAATGAACTAATTCAGTTACAGAAATGGTAGACCGTCAAAAATAAAGAAAACAACAAGGACAAGAAGATATACCCAGATGCTAAAACACAGAGAGGTTGGGCCTGAATCCATTGGGGTTTAGAAGAATGAGAGGTGATCTTCTAGAAACATATAAAGCTTGACAGAATGGATGCTGAAAGGATGTTCCCATGTGTGAGAGAACAGAACTAGAGGACACAGTTGAAAAGTAAGGGATCTCCCATTTAAGACGGCAATGAGGATTTTATTTTCAGAGGGCCATAAGTCTGTGGAATTCTCTTCCCCAGAGAGCGGTACAGGCAGGGACATTGAATATATTTAGTGCAGTGGTATACAGATTCTTGACTACTAAGGGAATCAAAGAGTATTGGGGGAGGCAGGATAGAGGCATTGAGGCTACAGTCAGATGAACTGTGATTTTATTGAATGGCTGAGCAGGATCGAGGGACTGAATGGCCTGCCCCTGCTTCTAATTTGAATCTTCATGTGTGCTCACATTTCAGTATTAAACAAAAGTTGACTAATTTCCTGCTGAAGTACAAAACAACTCCACACGTCACTGCAAGGTATACACCTGCTGAGCCTTTGGTGAAGAGATGACTAAGAACACGTTTGAGTCAGGTATTACTAAACGTGACTGTCAAAATTAAATACAATAAGTTTGGTTACATACGTCAATATGGCACAAACAAACGAGTAGTCTCAGATAAAAGAAATATGTTCATGTTTCAGCACCCCTCACAAGCCACACAAGTAGGATGTAGGGACAGTATAAGTGCGTGGAACCAAAAGCTACTTTTTAAAAATAAATTTAGAGTACTCAATTATTTCTTTTTCCAATTAAGGGGCTATTTAGCATGGCCAATCCACCTAACCTGTACATCTTTGCTTTGTGGGGGTGAAACCCATGCAAACACGGGGAGAATGTGCAAACTCCACACGGACAGTGACCCAGAGCCGGGATTCGAACCCGGGTCCTCAGGGCAGTAGGCAGCAATGCTAACCACTGTGCCACACGCTGCCCCAGAACCAAAAGATACTTGATTGAAATTGGTGGCAAAGTGAGAAATGTCCATTGTAGATCACATGATCCAGTCAAGGGATGAACTAAAATGTGAGCATGATCCATTTGATTATGGGCTTGGTAGATTAATGGTCTACCATTCAGAAATGCCATTTCTGAGAATGAAACAGGAACTTTATTGAGTTTCTGAAACAAAACCAGTCCAAAACCTGACGACACCAAAACCTGTCAGGAGATCAGGAAAGTGTTGTAATCCTGTTCTGAACTACCTTTGTAGATGTGGTTCAAGCAATTAAAAAAAACATTTGTAATTATACCAAGTGTGCATCTCCATAAAGATTACAAAGCATTACTTGTGTAAGATGTATGTTTTCAAAGAATAAGGGACCTGTTTTATGCGTAACTCCTTTCTTTGTAAACTTGTATCAAGGAAAAGCAGACCAATCGCATAACCTTCCTTTTGGAAAGGGGAAACAGTGCAATGTATTCATATATTATGCTAATGTGCTCCATACAATGTTCCATCCTGGATAATGCAAAAATATACCGTGAACTAAACAGGGCCTCTTCAAGCATGCAGGCGGGGGAAGGGCAAGCTTAACGCTGTAAGCTGACCTGAGGGCCTTTATCAAAGGCGAATTCTAGCAGCAGAGGGAACAACTGTGAAAAGATCTCACCAAGGCCACTGAAGAAGCGGGGACGAGGCTTCCGGTGGCGGCCATGGAGGAGTAGGTCACGCATTCGGCAGCTCCCGTCTGGAACGGACTCTTAGACCTTTTTCAGGAGTTTCCACAGACATTTTGGGGCAGATTGGTGAAGCGAATACTGCCAAAAGGATTCCCTCTCATGACTTCCGGTTGCGGATATGCGGAGCTAAGTCGCACATTCGGCGGCTCCCGCAAAAACGGACTTTTGGGCTCTTTTCAGAGCCCCCAAGGGCACTTTTTCGACGTTTCCCGGTGTGGGAAGGAGTTAATAATAGCTCCCCGCCAGTATATGGCTTTAACTAGGAGCGGGGCGACAAAAAAGGTGGTGGTGGACCAGAAGAAGGGAGGGAAGAAGGACAAAATGGCGGCGGGCGGAGACCAGGCAGCGTGGAGGCAGTGGGCGGAGGAGCAACAGGAGAGTATCCAGCGCTGCCTCAGAGAGATTAAAACGGACCTGCTAGAGCTGATGAAGGCTTCTATTGATAAGCTGCTGGAGACACAGACAGCCCAGGGGGTGGCGATCCGAGAGGTTCAACAAAAGATCTCTGACAATGAGGACGAGATCTTAGTCCTGGCGGTAAAGGTGGAGGCGCACGAGGCGCTCCACAAGAAATGGCAGGAGAGGTTCGAGGAGATGGAGAATCGGTCGAGGCGGAAGAATCTGCGGATTCTGGGCCTCCCGGAGGGGCTGGAGGGGCCGGACGTGGGGGCCTATGTGGTCACCATGTTAAACTCGCTGATGGGAGCGGGGTCCTTCCAGGGGCCCCTGGAGCTGGAAGGGGCCCAGAGAGTGTTGGCGAGGAGGCCCAAGGCTAACGAGCCTCCGCGGGCGGTGCTGGTGCGGTTCCATCGGTTCGTCGATCGGGAGTGTGTGCTCAGGTGGGCCAAGAAAGAGAGGAGCAGCAGGTGGGAGAACGCGGAGGTTCGGATATATCAGGACTGGAATGGGGGTGGGTGGGGGGAATTGAGTTGCTGCTGCTAAGATCAAGGAGGAGCTGGAGCGAGTGGGGTGGGTCGAGACAGGGGTATGCCACTGTGGGGAACGGGCCGGGTGTGGGGTGCGGGCGCGTGGCTGGCCAAGGAGGGGTCATGGCTAGTCGGCGGGGGAGGGGCGCGGGTAGCCCCCTTATCCGGCTGATAACCTGGAATGTAAGGGGACTGAATGGGCCGGTTAAGCGGTCCCGCGTGTTCGCGCACCTGAAGGGGCTCAAGGCGGATGTGGTTATGCTCCAGGAGACACACCTGAAGGTGGCAGACCAGGTAAGACTGAGGAAAGGGTGGGTAGGTCAGGTGTTTCACTCGGGGCTAGATGCCAAAAATCGAGGGATGGCGATCTTGGTGGGAAAGAAGATGTTATTCGAGGCGTCGAGCATTGTGGCAGCTAATGGCGGTAGGTACATAATGGTAAGTGGTAAGTTGCAGGGAGAGAGGGTGGTACTGGTCAATGTGTATGCTCCGAACTGGGACGATGCGGGTTTTATGCGGCGTATGTTGGGTCGGATCCCAGACTTGGAAGTGGGGGGCCTGATAATGGGGGGAGACTTTAACACAGTGTTGGATCCTGCACTGGATCGCTCCAGGTCTAGGACGGGTAGGAAGCCGGCGGCGGCTAGAGTGTTGAGGGGATTTATGGACCAAATGGGAGGGGTGGACCCTTGGAGATTTGCAAGGTTGGGGGCGAGAGAATTTTCATTCTTCTCACATGTCCATAAGGCTTATTCTCGAATCAACTTTTTCATTTTGAGTAGGGCGCTGTCGCGAGAGTAGAGGATACCGAGTATTCGGCAATAGCCATTTCAGAACACGCCCCGCATTGGGTGGACTTGGAGATGGGATGGAGAGGGACCAGCGCCCACTGTGGTGCTTGGAGGTGGGGCTGTTGGCGGACGAGGAGGTGAGCGAGCGGGTCCGAGGAAGTATAGAGAGGTACTTGGAGACCAACGACAACGGGGAGGTCCGAGTGGGGATGGTATGGGAGGCACTGAAGGCGGTGGTGAGGGGAGAGCTGATCTCCATCAGGGCCCACAAGGAGCGGAGGGAGCGGGGGGAGAGGGAGAGGCTGGTGGGGGAGATGGTGAGGGTAGACAGGAGGTATGTGGAAGAACCTGTGGAAGGATTGTTGAGGAAGAGGCGCAGCCTCCAGGCCGAATTCGACCTGGTGACCACCAGGAATTGGAGGTGCAGTGGAGGAAGGCCCAGGGGGCGGTCTACGAGTATGGGGAAAAGGCAAGCCGGATGCTGGCGCATCAGCTTCGGAAGCGGGACGCAGCTAGGGAGATCGGGGGAGTTAAGGACAGGGGAGGGAGCGTGGTGCGGAGTGGGGTTGGCATCAATGGGGTCTTCAGGGACTTCTACGAGGAATTGTACCGATCCGAGCCCCCACAGGAGGAGGGAGGGATGGGCCGCCTCCTGGACCAATTGAGGTTTCCAAAGGTGGAAGAGGGACTGGTGGCGGGACTGGGGGCCCCGATTGGGCTGGAGGAGCTGATCAAAGGGATAGGAAGCATGCAGGCGGGGAAGGCACCGGGGCCGGACGGTTTCCCGGTCGAGTTCTATAAAAAATATATGGACCTGTTGGGCCCGTTGCTAGTTAGGACCTTCAATGAGGCAAGGGAGGGGGGGGGCTTTACCCCCGACGATGTCCCGGGCACTGATCTCCTTGATCCTGAAGCGGGACAAGCATCCCCTGCAATTTGGGTCTTACAGACCGATTTCCTTGCTAAATGTAGATGCCAAGGTGCTGGCGAAGGTCTTAGCCACGAGGATTGAGGATTGTGTGCCGCAGATCATCCCTGAAGACCAGACGGGGTTTGTGAAGGGGAGACAGTTGAACACGAATGTGCGGAGGCTTTTGAACGTTATCATGATGCCGGCGAGGGAGGGGGAGGCGGAGATAGTGGTGGCGATGGACGCTGAGAAAGCCTTCGATAGGGTAGAGTGGGGGTACCTGTGGGAGGTGCTGAAGAGGTTCGGGTTTGGGGAGGGGTTTGTCAGGTGGGTTAGGCTGTTGTATGAGGTCCCGATGGCGAGTGTGGCCACAAATAGGAGGAGGTCCGAGTACTTTCGGTTGCACCGAGGGACGAGACAGGGGTGTCCCCTGTCCCCCCTGCTCTTCGCACTGGCGATTGAACCCCTGGCTATGGCACTGAGAGAGTCCAGGAACTGGATGGGGTTGGTGCGGGGTGGGGAGGATAGGGTGTCGCTTTATGCGGACGACCTGCTGCTGTATGTGGCGGACCCGGTGGGAGGAATGCCAGAGATAATGAGGATCCTTAGGGAATTCAGGGACTTTTCGGGGTACAAGCTCAATATGGGGAAGAGCAAGCTGTTCGTAGTTCAGCTAGGGGACCAGGAGAGGGGGATTGGCGAGCTCCCACTAAAAAGTTGGAAAGGAGCTTCAGATATTTGGGGGTCCAGGTGGCCAGGAGCTGGGGTGCCCTGCATAGGCTTAACTTTACAAGGCTGGTGGAGCAAATGGAGGAGGAGTTCAAGAGGTGGGACGCGCTGCCGCAGTCCCTGGCGGGTAGGGTGCAGTCAATCAAAATGACGGTGCTCCCAAGGTTTTTGTTCCTGTTCCAGTGCCTCCCCGTGTTTATCCCGAAGGCTTTTTTCAGGCGGGTTAACAGGAGTATAATGGGGTTTGTGTGGGCGCGAGGGACTCCGAGGGTGAGAAGGGTGTTCCTGGAGCGGAGTAGAGATAGGGGGGGGCTGGCGCTGCCCAACCTCTGTGGGTACTACTGGGCCGCCAATGCGACAATGGTGCGCAAGTGGGTGATGGAGGGGGAGGGGACTGCATGGAAGAGGCTGGAGACGGCGTCCTGTGTGGGTACGAGTCTGGGGGCGCTGGCAACGGCGCCGCTGCTGCTCCCTCCAAGGAGGTATACCACGAGCCCGGTGGTGGTGGCGGCCCTCAAAATTTGGGGGCAGTGGAGGCGGCCCCAGGAAGAACAGGTGGAGGGTTTTCGGGGTGGCACAGGGCAGGGATACGAAAGTTGGGGGACCTGTTTGTGGACGGAAAGTTCGCGAGCTTGGGTGAGCTGGAGGAGAAGTACGGGCTCCCCCCAGGGAACACCTTCAGGTACTTACAGGTAAGGGCGTTTGCCAGACGGAAGGTGGTGGAATTCCCACGGCTACTGCCACACACAGTACAGGACAGGGTGCTCTCGGGGGCTGGGTGGGAGTGGGGAAGATCTCGGAAACTTACCAGGTGATGCAGGAGGAGGAGGAGGCCTCGGTGGTGGAGTTGAAAGGTAAGTGGGAGGAGGAGTTGGGAGAGGAGATCGAAGAGAGGACGTGGGCAGATGCCCTAGGGAGGGTGAACTCTTCCTCTTCATGCGCGAGGCTCAGCCTCATACGGTTTAAGGTGCTGCACAGGGCACACATGACCGGGACAAGGATGAGCAGGTTCTTTGGGGGTGAGGACAGGTGTGTTCGGTGCTCAGGGAGCCCAGCAAATCACACCCATATGTTCTGGGCATGCCCAGCGCTGGAGGAATTTTGGAAGGGCGTAGCGAGGACGGTGTCGAGGGTGGTAGGATCCAGGGTCAAACCGGGCTGGGGGCTCGCAATATTTGGGGTGGCAGAGGAGCCGGGAGTGCAGGAGGCGAAAGAGGCCGGAAATCTGGCCTTTGCGTCCCTGGTAGCCCGGCGAAGGATTCTCCTTCAGTGGAAAGATGCGAGGCCCCCAAGCGTGGAATCCTGGATCAGCGATATGGCGGGGTTTATTAAATTGGAGAGGGTGAAATTCGCCTTGAGAGGGTCGGTACAAGGGTTCTTTAGACGGTGGCAACCGTTCTTAGACTTTCTGGCAGAACGATAGACATTGATCAATGGCAGGAGCAGCTCGGGGGGTGGGGGGGGGGGGGTTTACTTTTTTTTTGTGTATGTTATTTACACTGGAAGGGTCTGAGGGGGTGTATTATACACCTGTTGTCTTAAGTCAGGATGTTAATGTTAATTTATTATTTAGGTACAGGGGGGGGAGGGGTTTGGGGGGTTGCTTTTTTAGATTGTGTTTTGTACTTAACCCTGTTGGGTTCTTTTTCTTTCTCATTTTGTTATTGATATTTTATGAAAACCTTTAATAAAAATTATTTTATATAAAAAGGGAGTGCAGGAGTAACGGATGGACAAGATTTGGTGTGAGTCAGAGCTTGGGCAGCAGAAGTCTGGGTGACCTCAAGTTTATAGAATGTGGGTGCTGGCCAGGAATACATTAGAATACTCAAGATCGTAGGTAACAAAAGCATGGATCAGAATTTCAGCAGCAGAAAACCCGAGGCAGGGAAGGTGTTGGAAGATGATATAGAGATGAGAATAAGCAGTCTTTGTGACGCTGAAGATCTGAGGTTGAAACAGATACACAGAGAGAATGTTTCCTCTTGTGGGGAAGAGCAGAACTAGAGACCATTAATACAAGATAGTCACCAAGAAATTCAATGGGGATTTCAGAAGAAACTTCTTCACCTAACCAATGGTAACGACATAGGACTTACTACGATGTTCCAGTAGGACAAATGCTCTAACCTGATTGAAAGGGTTCAAACGTGCAGTTCAGTTCCAAGAGAATTGGACACAAATCTGGGAGGTGGCCATTCATGCAAGGACTTTGGAGAGGAAAGGGAGGTTGAAGATGGGACATTTGCTTGCAAGGGCAGAATAATTAAAGGATTTTTTTTATGAAGAGCAGGACAGGACAGAATAAATGGAGAAAGAAACATTAACCATATTGACTAACATGGGCGGGAGAAAGAGATTTGGGCCGTCATTGTTTAGTGGGAGTCGAGAGAGCAGGATAGGGGAGTCATGTACAAAATGAGCTAATAGCGGACATGAGGGGAGATAGGGGAGAAATTAGAGAAAGGTACAAGTTCAAAGCTTGTAAGGGTGAGCATTTGGGAAGCTTAACCTGGTGGACTTGGGGGAGGGCAGAGGCAGCTGTTTGGACAGTCTTGATCTTAATAATGAAGAAATCAATGAGCTCCTCATGATTGTTGGAGGTGGGGTGGAGGTGATGGGGAGAGGAATTTAAGAAGACTACTTGCAATAGAGAAAACTTTGGGCAGGATTCTCCGGCCGCCCGGCGACCGGAAATTCCCAATGAAGGTCAATGGAACATTGCATGGTCCACGTCTCACCCATGGCAATCTTGCGGCAGGCAGGGTGGAATAATCCAGCCCTTAGTGTTGTTTGCACAAAATCGTGATATGCAAATGTCTGTTCACCTTCCCTTCCAAAATTCTAATGGTTTAATTCACTTTCAAGGACTTGATTGTGAATCTTTGACATCTGGCCTTATGTATTCCAAACAACATATTTATGTGTAGAAAATACAGCAATAACACATCTAAATCAATCAAAATCTTAAGTCCTCTCCTTCATGTAAGAGGATAAATCAATACTCTGCTTGTTCAGGTACATATTAAAGATCCCATGCCACTATTTGAATTGGATTTGGATTTGGATTTGTTTTATTGTCACGTGTACCGAGGTAGAGTGAAAAGTATTGTTCTGCGTACAGACCAGACAGGGCAGCACAGTAGCATAGTGGTTAGCACAATTGCTTCACAGCTCCAGGGTCCCAGGTTCGATTCCCGGCTTGTGTCACTGTGCGGAGTCTGCACATTCTCCCCGTGTGTGCGTGGGTTTCCTCCGGGTGCTCCGGTTTCCTCCCACAGTCCAAAGATGTGCAGGTTAGGTGGATTGGCCTTGCTAAATTGCCCTTGGTGTCCAAAATTGCCCTTTGTGTCGGGTGGGCTTACTGGGTTATGGGGGTAGGGTGGAGGTGTGGGCTTGGGTAGGATGCTCTTTCCAAGAGCCAGTGCAGACTCGATGGGCCGAATGGCCTCCTTCTGCACTGTAAATTCTATGATCTATGATCATTCCATACATGAAAAAAACATAGGACATACATAAATTCACAATGTAAATACATAGGCATAGGCATTGGGTGAGCATACGGAGTGTAGTACTAGTACGTAGAAAAGATCTGTGAAGAGGTCATATCAGTCCATAAGAGAATCACTCAGGAGTCTGATAACAGTGGGGAAGAAGCTGTTTTTGAACCTGTTAGTTCATGTTATCAAAATTTTGTATCTCCTGTCCGATGGAAGAAGTTGGAAAAGTGAATAACCCGGGTGGGAGGGGTTCCAAGGCAGCGGGAGGTGTAGACAGAGTCAATGGATGGGAGGCGGGTTCTCGTGATGGACTGGGCTGTGTTCAAGACTCTCTGTAGTTTCTTATCTTGTGCCAAGCAGTTGCCAGACCAGGCTGTGATGCAGCCAGATAGGATGCTTTCTATGTTGCATCTGTAAAAGTTGGTAAGAGTCAGTGTGGACATGCCAAATTTCCTTCGTTTCCTGAGGAGGAATAGGCACTATTGTGCTTTCTTGGTCGTAGCGTCGATGTGGGTGGACCAGGGCAGATTGTTGGTGATGTGCACACCTAGGAATTTGAAGCTGTCAATCATCTCCATCTCAGCACCATTGATGCGGACAGGGGTGTGTACGGTACTTTGCTTCCTGAAGTCAATTAACCAGCTCTTTAGTTTTGCTGACATTGAGGGAGAGAATGTTGTCATTATACCACGCTACTAGGTACTCTATCTCTCTCCTGTACTCTGACTCAGAGTTGTTTGAGATCCGACTCACTACGGTCGTGTTGTCAGTAAACTTGTAGATGGAGTCAGAGCCTAATTTTGCCACACAGTCATGTGTGAATAGGGAGTATTGTATTGTAAGGGGCTAAGTACGCAGCCTTGTGGGGTCCCGGTATTGAGGACTATTGTAGAGGAGGTGTTGTTGTTTATCAATATTGATTCTGGTCTATGGGTTAGGAAGTCGAGGATCCAGTTGCAGAGGGAGGAGCCAAGTCTTAGGTTTTAGAGCTTTGATACAAGCTTGGCTGGGATTATGGTATTGAAGGCGGAGCTGTAGTCAATGAATAGGAGTCTGACAGAGGAGTCCTTGTTGTCAAGATGCTCCAGGGATGAGTGTAGGGCCAGGGAAATGCTGTGGACCAGTTGTGGTGATATGCGAATTGCAGTAGATCAAGGCATTCTGGGAGTACAGAGTTGATGGGCGGGATTCTCCTTTCGCGGGACTAAGTCCCCACACAGGCGGGAAAGCCAGAGCGAACCACTCGGGCGTCAACAGTCCCTGAGTGATCTCGCGCATGCGTGGAATCCCCGGCGTATTCTGGCGCATGCGCAGGGGGTTGACTTCTCCGCACCGGCCATGGCGGAGCCGTACAGGGGCCAACGCGGAAGGAAGGAGTGCCCCCACAGCACAGGCTCGCCCGCAGATCGGTGGGCCCCCATCGCGGGCCAGGCCAAGGTGGGGCCCCCGTCCCCCCGTGGTCGGATCAGTCCGTGCCCCCCCGAGGACCTCCCCAGCCAACTTACCTGCCAGGTCCCGGCGTGTGGGACCACGTCGAACCCACGCCGGCGGGACTGGCCAAAAACGGACGGCAGGTCAGCCCATCGGGGCCCGGAGAGTTGCCGGGGGGGCCGCTGCCAACCGCCCACGAGTGGCGTGGCATGAACCCCGCCCGAAAACCGGCGCCGGAGAATACGGCAGCCGACGTCGGGGCGGCGGGGTGGGATTCGCGCCGCCCCCCGGGGATTCTCCGACACAGTGGGGGGTCGGAGAATCCCGCTGGATGTGTCTCATGACCAACCTCCCGAATTAAAAGTATTGTAAGTGGGGTGGTATGGTGGCACAGTAGTTAGCACTGCTGCCTCACGCGCTGAGGACCCGGGTTCAATCCCTGCCTCGGGGTCAATGTCCGTGTGGAATTTGCACATTCTCCCTGTGTCTGCGTGGGTCTCACCCCACAACCCAAAGATGTGCAGGATAGGTGAATTAGCCCCGCTAAATTGCCCCTTAATTGGAAAAAAAGGAATTTTGTACTCTAAATTTTTTTTTTTTAAAGTAGTATAAGGAGTTATTCCATGTCTTGGTCTCCGTTCTTCCCTAAATCAACATCATCAAAATCAGGCTTGTTTATCTCAGTGCTGTTTATGGAACCACACTGTGCATAGATTAGCTGACAATTCTTGCCCATGAAGATAGTGACTGAGTTTCAAAACTAAATTGGAGAGGCAATTTGAGATATTTCTCAAGTGATAAGGCACTATTTGAAAAGCAAGCCTTACTTTTTTACTGGATTGAAAAGAGTTTTACAATTAGTTTTCATTTAAATTAAATTCTGGAACTGGGTGAGTTTAGACGGGTGGACAGGAATAGAACTCAGCTTGTCTTGTGACTTCCTGAAATTAGTTTCTGAACTTTCAGTTTTGAAGACTGGAAGTGGGAATGTGCAAAGTTACTGCATTAAATGTGTGAATTATTGTTAATCCAAAACTACTTATACTGGTGTTGTAGGGGCGGTTTCAAGACCTGTGTATTGAGTCAACTTCCACGTGGGGTTATTCCCTGTGGCTCAGCTCAGTACAGAGAGCAACAAACACCACAACATGGACAAGATGGCTTATTTAATCAAGCTTGTTACGTGTACACGGAGAACAGACTGGATATCGGCCAAGACCTGTTCTGCCGAACAAAGACCAGAACACAGTACTTATACAACGTTCAAAAATCAATACAAGGAATCTTTAATTTATAGGGATCTTAACCTGTCGAACTATACCAAGTTTGGGGGAAGCTTAGTTGATTAATCAAGTCCTGGCGCAATACGACAAGTTGTAAGATTTATAATATTTGTAGACTGTGTTAAGTTGTTCGATTCCTTGTATTATTCGACTGTGTATAGTTGAAGGAATTTATATAATCTCGGCTATTCGGTTATCAGTAGCACTTTGCGAATACTGGAACTCAGCAGAAATTTGCAGTATAAACTCCTCAGGTGCCAAAAGGAATTGTTTTATTTGTAGTCGCTTGATTACAATTTGAAAGTCATTTAAAAGGCAATTCGTAGACAATTCGAAGCTTTCAGAGAATTACAGACATTATCTTTCTTTGCTTAGGCAGACAGCTCGAAAGTAACTTTTAAAAGGTCAAAGTCTGGCAATGAAACATGAAGAGAGAGAGAGAGCTAATCTTCAGCTAAACTCAAACTCAAAGTCAAAAGTGGACTAACATCACTGACACAGACTGTTAAACTGACAACCCCCAAAAGACATAAACTAAAATGGAGACTAGAATCAAAGGCAAAAAACACTAAACTAACAGAAAGACAACACAGCACAACACCCCCCCAAAGACAATACACCACAGACAACACACTAAAAACTAAACCTAACCTAAAATGGCCGGGAGAAACTTTTCAGTTATACACTTTCATATCTGTCTTAAGTCGTCTAATTACACCCCAATATAATCCTAATTGGTTTGGGTTAGACTCAAACACATTTGATTTGATGGCAAGCCGTCCATCTTCAATGTGCAACATCAGCTTTTCTGACCTAGCTGTTATCTGCATTGTGAACAATGGTGCCTTCATGTTGCTGTGTATTCAATCCCTTGACCTTGACAATTAGCACAAGACAGTGTCAAATTATCTTGCAACTGTGCTGTTTTAATGTCACACTGTCTTTGAAAATATGCATTTGCCAGAACAACGGACCTCAGTAAAAGTGAATTATGCTGTATAAATGGGTATTTAAAACTGGGGCTCAACATTTATGCTTAAACAGCTATCTTTTACCTATACTAGTTGTATTTGAAATACTTGGCTTCTACAGTCGGCCCTTTGATAAATCGAAAAATTGAGATATATCAGAAAAGATTAAAATACATCATTACTGCGATAGGATAGGTAAAAGCGCAAAGAATCATTGCAGTTTTAAACAATAAAATGGAATTAACATTGCAACAGGCATTTCAAAATAATTATTATAATTAATAAATTAATCAAATTTGATCACATTGGTAATTAATAATAACTTCATGTAAAATTATTATACAATAAAAGTTGAACATATGATCTAGTAATAAATGGTAAAATGATTATCAAAATGGACATCCTCTGGATTATGCACAAAAGCTTGTTGAAAGGGTTAATTTTCTTACAGAGACAAAAAGAGGCGTATAGCTTGGAATGATGCCATTCGCATCTTTAAACTTTTTTTTTGTCACTCAAATGGACTGGGAGTAAAAGTTGGATTGCTGCCAAATTCCCGTTATCAAATTTCTTTGAACAACCTGTTCTTTTGGCTTTTAATCAAAGATTGTTGGTTTTTTTTTAAACCAGCTTCCACATTGTTTGAAGTTTTAATTTCCAGGCTAATTTTAAACATTTATTTTAAAATATCAAATACAATAACTTATTAAATATATAACTGAACCAATCTTGTGCTTTATCTTGATTTTCTGTAGATGAATTTGTCGATTCTGTTAAAGGAAACACAGCTAACAAGATATGTTAATTTCTTTAAATTAATACAGCAACGTTCAGAATAATGACAGTTTTCTTAAGTTGACAGTTCTTGGCAACTTTTTAGCGATACATTGAGGGTTCCTTAGCTGCTTTGATGGCAGCCGTTCTCTTCTGAGTAAGTTCCCTTTTTCGTTTGGAAATTTTCTGTCCCAAGTAAACATCTTTCTGGGCAATTTGTGCTTTGTGAAAGCTAGCTTTGTGACTGTTAGTACTGAGATGGTTCAAGACCACCCGTAAGTCTTTGTCATGATCATCTTTATTGATGGAGGTTATCAGAACATCATCTTCATATTGGATAATGGTGGAAGGCCGAACAGGCAGTTGCCTGAGATGATTCTGTAAAGCCATGTGGTAAACAGTTGGGCTATTATGATACTGTTGTTGATTAACTGTAAAAGCAAACCATGGTTGTAGTTGCTTAGCCAGTGTTGCTGACCAGAAGCCATACTGGGTGTGTCTTGTTGGTACGTGTTACATGGTTGACCACGAGGTGGAGATGTATTGTCGTGAACATTGTCTACTTCATTATCAACTCTTGAATCTATCCGTTGTTTTTGATAGCATTTTGCCATCCAGTGTCCTACTCTACCACAGGAAAGACATTGTGGTATTTTCTTACTTGATTTTAATGGAGCAAGGGTACATGTTTGTTCTAGCGCTGGTGGTGAAATTGTAGTTACTGCTGATATTCCTGCAGGTGCTGCAACAGCCGCCGCTGGAGCAGCAGGTAACATGGGCTGGATTTGAGCAATAGGCTGCATTTGAGCAGCTGCAGTGTTAAAAGTTGCCTGATTGTGCAAACCACGATCTATCTGAATGCATCGGTCAACTATGTCTCGGTATGTGCCAGCTGTGGCCCAAGCTGGTAAAACCAAATTCAAGGCAGCAGAAACTCCAGGTTTAACACCGGCTATAAAAGCCGTTTTTAATGGACTTAAAGTGCTTGCATCCCATGTGTCGTTTTCCTGGTCGAGTGTCATCCCTGAATATTCCATCCAAGTATGTAAAAATCTTTCCTCAAAATCCTGAATATCTTCATCATTTTTTTGAAAGCAAGCTGTGATCTTAGACCAATTGGTCCTCGGGGGGCGAAATTGTAATAGCCAATTCTTGATTGTTAGCCAACCAGCTTCTAAATTTTGCAAATCGTCTCCAAGGGCAACTTCTACTTCATTTCTAAGGGTTGAACTTATACGAGTACCTAGCATGATAGTCAGAATTTGTACTCCATCAAATGGGTGGAGACTGTAAATGGCTTGTAATCTGTGAATTCCATCCCATGTGATCTTACCACCCTTTTTAGGGTGTGGAAGACCCTTGGACCATTCGTCAATTTTAGAAGGATCAATTTGTTCATGAACCCATTGGTGGTCAAATATGTTTCTAGTGATAGGTTCACCATTTTCCTCTATTTTTTTGCTTCCAACTCTAACCCGTTTGTGTTTTAAAGGGGCTAGTCGAATTGCTTTAATATTTTGTATTGTAGGAACACTATCTTCGTCTGATTCATCCGACAGAGAAAATGATTTATGTTTAACAATTGATCTTGGCTGTGCAATTGCCGATTGTGCCACTAGGTGGGTGGCTTGGACTGCTTTCTGAGTTTGTTCAATCTTTTGTACAGAAAGCATGTTTGTCAAAGAATTGCAATGTTCAGTCACGCTGGTTATATTTCTTCCTAAAACACATCTTTCTTTCACTAACTTGCAATTTTCAAGTTCAATTCGCTCAGTTTTTAATTGCAATTGTCGGTATTTTGACTCCACTTCAAAGACTTGATTTTGGAATTCTGTTATTTGAAAAGATAACTGCTGGAGTTCAGAGGTTTTGTTTCGCAAATCTGTTTTAATTTCATCAGAATGCTCAAGTTTGGATTTTGCATCTTGCAAATCTGTTTCAAGTTTGGATTTTGCATCTTGCAATTCTGTTTTAATTTCATCATAATGCTCAAGTTTGGATTTTGCAACTTGCAAATCTGTTTTAATTTCATCAGAATGCTCAAGTTTGGATTTTGCATCTTGCAAATCTGTTTTAATTTCATCATAATGCTCAAGTTTGGATTTTGCAACTTGCAAATCTGTTTTAATTTCATCAGAATGCTCAAGTTTGGATTTTGCATCTTGCAAATCTGTTTCAAGTTTGGATTTTGCATCTTGCAATTCTTCAACAACTGCAATTAGTTGCCTTTTAGTAAACCTATACTCATCATCACTTCGTTCAGTATTTAATTGCAGCTGTTGGTATTTTGACTCCATTTTAAAAACTTGATTTTGGAATTCTGACTCCACTTTAAAAACTTGATTTTGAAATTCTGCGATTTGAACATTTAACTGCTGGAGTTCAGAGGTTTTATTTTGCAAATCTGTTCTAATTTCATCATAATGCTCAAGTTTGGATTTTGCATCTTGCAAATCTTCAAGAACTGCACTTAGTTGGTCTTTAGTGGACTGAAGCTGATGATCACTTTTATTTTTAACAATGATCTCTTGCTGACTGTGTATCTGTCCCGTAATTACCAGGGACCATTTTACACGTTCTGCACCGTGTAATCGTGTGCATTTTCCCCATGCTCTCTTGATATTATTGAAGGACCACTGTCCTCTGGGGATATCATACTTTGATTCAATTTTTTTTGAGGTTTCACATAGGTTAAAATGTCTACGAGTGAAAGATCTACAATCCCCCAACATATCTTCAACAGAAACATCTGGTATTCCAGCACCCCCCTTGGATGTAGTGGGGAGTAATTTTCTGTCTGCTAAAGGCTCTGAATCTACACTTTGATTTGGATCAGCCATAACTTTTCTTGATCGCTGACTGCCGTTTTATTTAAGTTACTGCAGTGACTAATCTTCCAGTCACGTCTGATAGTCTGACCGACTGGCACTTGATTTATTTAACACAGTCTATAAAAAATGTTCTTTTCAAGGGTCGAAGTACTGATTGATGCGGCTTTAAGACTTTTAATGGGTGAAAAAGATATTTCTTACCCCAGTCTAGCCGTGGGTTCCGGCTGTCTTCTGGGCCTCCTCCGATTATCTCCGAAGCTTCCCGACCTCCTCCGATTATCTTCGAAGCTTTCCGTCGTCACTTGGGCCTCCGAAGGTCGTTCAGTACTCCCCCCATCCAGCCGACTACGCCAAAATGAAGGAATCTTTAATTTATAGGAATAACTTGTAATCAGAAGATTCTAGGTTCGACTCCTGGCTGGCTCGCCAAAATGAAGGAATCTTTAATTTATAGGGATCTTAACCTGTCGAACTACACCAAGTTTGGGGGAAGCTTAGTTGATTAATCAAGTCCTGGCGCAATACGACAAGTTGTAAGATTTATAATATTTGTAGACTGTGTTAAGTTGTTCGATTCCTTGTATTATTCGACTGTGTATAGTTGAAGGAATTTATATCATCTCGGCTATTCGGTTATCAGTAGCACTTTGCGAATACTGGAACTCAGCAGAAATTTGCAGTATAAACTCCTCAGGTGCCAAAAGGAATTGTTTTATTTGTAGTCACTTGATTACAATTTGAAAGTCATTTAAAAGGCAATTCGTAGACAATTCGAAGCTTTCAGAGAATTACAGACATTATCTTTCTTTGCTTAGGCAGACAGCTCGAAAGTAACTTTTAAAAGGTCAAAGTCTGGCAATGAAACATGAAGAGAGAGAGAGAGCTAATCTTCAGCTAAACTCAAACTCAAAGTCAAAAGTGGACTAACATCACTGACACAGACTGTTAAACTGACAACCCCCAAAAGACATAAACTAAAATGGAGACTAGAATCAAAGGCAAAAAACACTAAACTAACAGAAAGACAACACAGCACAACACACCCCCAAAGACAATACACCACAGACAACACACTAAAAACTAAACCTAACCTAAAATGGCCGGGAGAAACTTTTCAGTTATACACTTTCATATCTGTCTTAAGTCGTCTAATTACACCCCAATATAATCCTAATTGGTTTGGGTTAGACTCAAACACATTTGATTTGATGGCAAGCCGTCCATCTTCAATGTGCAACATCAGCTTTTCTGACCTAGCTGTTATCTGCATTGTGAACAATGGTGCCTTCATGTTGCTGTGTATTCAATCCCTTGACCTTGACAATTAGCACAAGACAGTGTCAAATTATCTTGCAACTGTGCTGTTTTAATGTCACACTGTCTTTGAAAATATGCATTTGCCAGAACAACGGACCTCAGTAAAAGTGAATTATGCTGTATAAATGGGTATTTAAAACTGGGGCTCAACATTTATGCTTAAACAGCAATCTTTTACCTATACTAGTTGTATTTGAAATACTTGGCTTCTACACCCACCCAAGTTGGATGCGATCTAATCCTTGAAGCTGCTACTTTTAAACGTATCCAATAAATAGAATCGCAAGCAGTGTTTAAACTTCACCCAATAGAATCGCAAGCAGCGCATGATTGACCCTCATCCTGACAACTGTGTACAATCCCAGTAGTTTGCTTACTGTTTGTGAGAAACATAACAACAGAACCAGCACCCTGAATTGTTTCACAAAGACAAGGGGCGTCATTCTCCGACCCCCCAGTGGGCCTGAGAATGGCCGTTGGCCGCCGTGAATTCCGCCCCCGCCGCCCGCCGAAGTCTCCGAAGGGAGAAAAGTCGGCGGGGCGTCAATGGCGCCGCAGACCTCGGAGAATGGCATGGGTGGGTGCAAGGCAATGGATTTTGGGCCTGCCGATATTCTCCCGTCCGGATGGGCCGAAGTCCCGTCGACGTGATGACGGGTCACGTCAGCGTAAATCAAACCTCCTTTTAATTGGGGTCAACCTGTGCTCAAGGTTTACGCCGACCAGCGTGGAGGTGGGTGACGGCCTGGGGGGTTGGCCGCTGGGCAGGCGATGGCGTGGCCGCAGTCTGAATGTGTGCGGGAGAGGTGTGTCTAGGGTTGTGTGTGTGTGTGTGCGGCGGTGGGGGGTGGTTAGAGTGGGCTGGGCTCCGGGGGAGTGCCGGGAGTGGGGTGAGTGCCGGGGAGGAGGATGGGGGGGTCCGTGCCGGGGAGGGGGATGGGGGGGTCCATGCCGGGGAGGAGGATGGGGGGTGGTCCGTGCTGGGGAGGAGGATGGGGGGGTCCATGCCGGGGAGGAGGATGGGGGTGGTCCGTGCCGGGGAGGAGGATGGGGGGGTCCGTGCCTGGGAGGAGGATGGGGGGGTCCGTGCCGGGGAGGGGGATGGGGGGGTTCGTGCCGGGGAGGAGGATGGGGGGGTCCGTGCCGGGGAGGAGGATGGGGGGTCCGTGCCGGGGAGGGGGGATGGGGGGGTCCGTGCCGGGAAGGGGGATGGGGGGACGGGGTCCGTGCCGGGGAGGGCCGGGGAGGGGGGATAGGGGGGTCTGTGCTGGGGAGGGAGGATGGGGGGTGTCCGTGCCGGGGAGGAGGATGGGGGGGGGTCCGTGCCGGGGAGGAGGATGGGGGGATCCGTGCCAGGGAGGGGGGTGCGAGGGCAAGTGAGTTGGTCCACCTGGCCAGGTGCCAGCCTCCAACAGTTGGACCCATGCGTTCCAAGCCACCTGGCTGGGGGGAGGAGGGGGTATGGGCAATGATATGTCGTCGTTCCCCCCCACCCAACCAGGCCGTCATGTTTTCCGATCAGCCAGCGATGTTGGCCGCCGTGGCGGCAGCCGCTAATGTCTATGTTGCCCTGGATGAGGAGGAGGAGGAGCGTGCCAGAGAGGCGGCGCAGGCTGCCGCAGAGGGGCAGGCGGCAGCCGCCCAGGCTGAAGGGACACCTGACCGACAGGACGAGGTGGGGGAGGAGGACGTCGCGGCCCCACGGCAACGGAGGCACCCGAGGGCGCCCCGTGTGTACCAGCCCCGGCAGTCATACCAGGACCTCACGGACCGGGAATGCAGGAGGAGACTCCGGATGAGCCGGGAAACCGTGGCACACATCTGCCACCTGCTGGCACACCTGTCACCGCGTGGCACTGGCGGGGGACACCCTCTCCCCGTGTCCGTCAAGGTTACGGTGGCCCTGAACTTTTATGCAACGAGGTCATTCCAGGCACCGAGTGGGGACCTGTCCGGCAGATCACAGACATCGGTGCATCCGAGCAGTGACAGACGCCCTATATGCCATGGCGCACCACTACATCCGCTTCCCTGTGGACCGGGCCAGCCAAGATGCCCGGGCCGTGGGCTTCTCTGCCGTGGCCGGGTTCCCCATGGTCCAGGGCGCGATTGATGGGATGCACGTCGCCGTCCGGCCACCTGCAGACAACAGGGCCGTGTTCACCAATAGGAAGGGGACCTATTCGATGAACATACAGGTGGTCTGCGACCACCGCATGATGATCCTGCACGTCTGGGCCCGTTACCCGGGCAGTGTACATGACTCATACGTGTTGTCGCGGTCATACATCACCGGCATGTACGAGGGACGCCATCCCCGGCTGAGAGGCTGGTTGCTGGGCGACAGGGGCTACCCATTGCGATCGTTGCTGATGACGCCTGTACGGAGGCCTCGCAATGAGGCGGAGAACCGCTACAATGATGCCCATGTAGCGACAAGGGGAGTGATAGAGAGGTGCTTTGGCGTGCTGAAGATGCGTTTCAGGTGCCTGGACCTCTCTGGGGGCGCCCTCCAGTATCGGTCA
Organism: Scyliorhinus torazame; assembly: GCF_047496885.1. Lineage (NCBI taxonomy): Eukaryota > Metazoa > Chordata > Chondrichthyes > Carcharhiniformes > Scyliorhinidae > Scyliorhinus > Scyliorhinus torazame. Next base: position 56,702,387 of record NC_092713.1, on the reverse strand, counting down.
GATAGGGTCGGCCGCATCATTGTGGTGTGCTGCGTCCTGCACAACATAGCCCAGCAGAGGGGCGATGTGCCGCAGGCAGAGGAGGGCGGAGTGGAGGAGCAGCAGGAAGAGACGCAGTCCTCCCCAGATGAGGGGGATGGGGGCAATGGTCAGGGCAGATGGGCTAGACACGGGCGGGTGGCTGTCCACCATTACCGGCTGGCCCAGCGGGCACGGGACAGGCTGATAGCCGCCCGCTTCACTGACTAGATGGGCGTGGGAATCGGGTAGTATGGCCACAGACCGCACACCACGGCAACAGCCGACCACGCACACCCCCCACCCATCCACCCACCCAGCACCCTCACCCCCCTCCCCAACCCCACCCACCCCACCCGCATGCACACCACCCCCCCATTGCCGATCCACCTGCGGCACAACGGCCGGGCTCACACAGTTGCCGGTGGACGCGTGTCTATTGCAGGCCATGGAGGATGATGACAACCCGCCCTGCGATGAGCTCCTGGCTCCACATCGTTGGACTATGTCTGACCCATGGCCACAGTACCACCATCCACCCGGACCATCCCTGCATGCGGCTGTGACACTGCAGCGCATGGTCCCGTCCTCTGCCCGGGGGGATGTTGATGGCAGCCCAGGGGGAAGGGGGCAGACTCACCTGGGGCTGAGGTAAGACCACCCCTCACACACACACTTGCGCTCAACGTACATGACACCCCCGCATGCTTTGGACAGAGCACAAAGGCAGCTTCTGTAGGTGTAACATTGACTTTAATAACGAACGGAGTTCATGAACGTGCCCTAGCCCCTAAAACTCATCTGTGCCCTGCACCCGTGCCAACTTACTCAGTGTCTAGTTGTTTGGCCTTACGGACCCTATGACCACGTCTACGTGGTTCCCCAGACGGTACAGCAGAACTGGAGTTGGACTCCTGTGATTCCTGCCCTCTGACACGGGATCCCTTTGGCGGCCGTTTCCTGGGGCGTCCTGGCCTAGATGGGCCAGGCTGCGGCCCGGGCGACTGGGATGGCGAGCTGCCAGCCTGTCCTGCCCGTTGCCCACCCGATGCACCTGGGATAGAAGGGGGGGAGTCCGAGGTGTCGCGGTGTTCCGGGACCTCCCCTACAGGGGGACCCGGGACGGACCACAGCACCTCCTCCTCCCTCGGGGTGCCCGATGGCCCCCAGGCCTCTACATGGGTGGGGGATGCGAACGGACTGGCCATCCGACGCCCCCCCCCGACATCTGGCGCTGCCAGTCCTGGAGGCCCGTGCTGGTATCGACAGGGGTCTGCAGGTTTGCAGCCATGGAGCTCAGGGGATTGGCAAACCCTGTCTGTGACTGTGCGACGCCGGCTCGCACATGGCCAATGGCGCCGGTGCCCTCAGCGATGGCCTGCTGAGACTGGGCCATGGCCTGCAGACTGGGCTATGGCATTGAGCGCCTCTGCCATCTGCCGCTGGCGCTGGCTCATGGCCTCCTGTGAGAGGGCAGCCATGTCCTGGTCCACAGACGCCGCCTGCACGGAAATCCCCAGGCCTCGCAAACCGTTCCCCATGTGTGACACCGTCGCACCCATTGCCTCCACCGCGGACGCCACCCGTGCGGTGTCGGCCTGGGTGGCACGTATGACCGGCACCACTCCCAGCTCCTGGACGCGGGTGGACTCCTCCACCTGCGACTGCAGCCGCCGCAAGCCGGCCGTCACCCTCTTCGCTCGTCTCCGGTTCGGTGGTTGCATCGGATCTATGGGTGGGTGTGGTAACTCCAGGAACCCGGGATCCATCTGGGCGGCAGATGTTCGCTTGGGCTGGGCTGCCCTCCGACCGCCCGGCCGCTCTGCTGCTCCTACCTCCGCCTGCTGTACCGGGACGGCTGTGTTGTGCGCACCAGTGAGTGTACCAGACGCCTCATCACTAAAGTGCCCAACCGAGGTGAGTGTTTCTGCGATGGTGGAGGGTGTTGGTGACAGCAGTGGCGTTGTGTCGTGCTCTTCGTCCCACTCTGAATCCATGGCACTTTGGGGTGGGGGTTCGTCTCCACCCATCTAATCTGTGTCACTGTCCGGTATTTCGTTTTCCTGGGTAGTGCTGTCCCGGGTAGGGGTGTCCTGGGTAGGGGTGTCCTGGGTAGTGGTGTCCTGGGTAGTGGTGTCCTGGCTCGGCTGTGACGGGGGCCTGTGGCTGACCCTCTCGTCGCTGGGTGGCACACGCCTGCGTCGTCGCACCCGCACGAGACGGGGGCGTCGTCTCCCTGTTGCTCCAGGTCTCTCCGTCTCCAATGGTCTCCGGGGGGCATCCTGCGGGCGTCGCATGCCGGAGGGTCCGGGTCTCTCCGTCTCCAGTGGTCTCTGAGGGGCATCCTGCGGGCATCGCATGCCGGAGGGTCCGGGTCTCTCCGTCTCCAGTGGTCTCCGAGGGGCATCATGCGGGCTTCGCATGCCGGAGGGTCCGGGTCTGTCCATCTCCCGAGGCCTCCGAGGGGCATCATGCAGGCGGTCTGCATCTGCGGGGATGGGTGCCTCGACGTTTGCTCCTGCGATACACAATGAAGCATGCATGGTTAGACACAGGCAGCGATCAGGTGATATGGGGGAGGGGGGATATGGGGACGGGCTGTCGGTGGCTCACTTGCTGGTGGGCCCCCGACCTCTGCATTAGCAACCTCCCAGTCCTCAGGCCCGCCAGCCAGTTCCAGGGCCCTTTCCTCGTGTTCGGTCAGTGGCCTCTCATCAGCGGGGCCTCCTCCAGTCCTCACATGCTCCCTGGTGTTGTGTGCGCGTTTCTCCTTTTGTGGGGGGGGGGGGTGGCAGGGGTAAAAGGCAACAGTGTTAGACAGGTGTCTGGATGCACGCCATCGGGTGCGCGTGTATTGCAGAGGTTAAGGTTAGGGCTGGATTCACTTGGGGAAATGGGGGAAGGCGGATATGGGGGATATGGGGGAGGGGGGATATGGGGGATATGGGGGAGGGGGGATATGGGGGAGGGGGGATATGGGGAGGGGGATATGGGGGATATGGGGATATTGGGGAGGGGGGATATGGGGGAGGGGGGATATGGGGGAGGGGGGATATGGGGGATATGGGGGAGGGGGGATATGGGGGAGGGGGGATATGGGGAGGGGGATATGGGGGAGGGGGGATATGGGGGAGGGGGGATATGGGGGAAGTGGATATGGGGGATATGGGGGAGGGGGGATGTGGGGGCGGGGGTATGGGGAGGGGGGATATGGGGGATATGGATATCGGGCAGGGGGAGGCTCACCCTGGCTGCTCTGACGAGGTCGTTCACCTTCTTGTGGCACTGGGTGCCTGTCCGTGGTGTCAGGGCCACAGCGGTGACGGCCTCTGCCACCTCCCTCCACAGACGCCGGCTGTGGCGTGGGGCAACTCTGCGGCCGTGTCCGGGATACAGGGCCTCCCTCCTCTGCTCCACTGCGTCCAGGAGCGCCTCCACATCCCGTGACTGGAACCTCGGGGCTGAGCAGCGGGCGGCCATCTGGTCGGGTGTTCCGGTCGGGTGTTCCGGTCGGGTGGGGGGGGAGCAGTGCGTCCTGATGAGCCGTGTATGACGCCGCACGGCGTGAACCACGTGAGCAAGTGCGGATCCCGTCACGTCGCTGCTAGCCCATTCCGGGCCGGAGACTTTGCGACGTTTGGGGCGGGGTGATGAAGGTCGGATTTGCGCCGTTTTTGGCGCCGATCGGCGGGCTTTGCGCAAATAACGGAGAATTTCGCACCTGATGTCAGAAGTAATGTCCTTTTGGTCAAGTTAGCTATCCTAATCTCATTTGATTACTTATTACTGCTATGTCCTAAAAATGTTTAATGGATAATAATGAATACTCAGTCCTATAATTCATCTCAATCCTTAATAAAATAACTGACGTAAAACTACTCTAATGGCATGCTAACAATTCAGTTTTAAAAGGGATCATCGCTGAACCACCCCCCCCTCAACTGTTTTCTAATTGTTTATGTTAATCTAGATCAGGCATTGTCAAACTCGGGGGCATGACCCGCAGGTGGGTCGCTGGCGGGTGTCGGCTGTTAGTAACGCCGGCTGCAAGCGGCCTTCAAAATGGCCGCGAACATGTAAAAAAAAGCGGCCGCACTGCGCATTCGTGCCATGATCATCAGCGCGCATGCGCATAGTTTTGCGCATGTGCGCCGATGATCGGGCACGAATGCGCAGTGCGGCCACTTTTTTTTAAACAGGCGCAGCTTTTTGTTTTACAAGTTCAGGGGGGTTTTATTCATTTATTTTATTCAATTTTTATATTTTTCATTTATTTTATTCATTTTATTTTTATTTTTTTTTACAAATTCGGGGGGGTTTATTTGATAAACTTTACAGGATAGAAATGCAGAACTTTGGACAGATGGAGACTCCATACGTTCCGACACCGGAAGGCTTCACCTTCATCCAACAGGTTCCATTGGAGGAGCGTGTACGAGGGCCAAAGGGACCCAAAACCATTTCCTCCATTTTTGTCAGCAGCAAACAAGGTAAGAGAAAATGGTGTGTCACGCAGGTCAGCCGGCGTGGGTTGCAAAGGCTGGCCGGTGTGGGTCGCGAAGGTCGGACGGGGATAGGGCTCTTTCAGAGGGTCGGTGCAGACTCGATGGGCCAAAAGACCTCCGTCTGCACTGTAGGGATTCTATGATGAGGGGGGAGATAATCTCTTTCAAGGCACATAGGAATAAATCAGAAAGGTTGGAGAGGCAGAGGCTGGTGGATTCCATTCTCGAGGTGGACCGCCAGTACTCGATTGCCCCCAGACTGGAGTTGTAGATGAGCAGAAAGAAATTGCAGACAGATGTTGCTCTCTTTGGTGTTGTCTCTTAATTTGGCTCTGTTTAATTATGTTTGCTCAAGAGTCGCCAGGTATCGTTCGACACCGCCACAAGATTTAAAAACCGAATACTGATCAAAGACTCGATACACCAGTTCGTAAGTTCAAAAGCAATGCTCATTTATTTACACACAGGCAAATCTACTCATGCATAAAACTCTACAACCTAAACTATCACTATTACTAAAAGCCTATACTTAGCTTCGGGTGCCCACTCAGTCAGAGGAACAATGGCCATTGCTCGGTTCTGAGGCTGCTGGGTTGAGCTGTTTACAGGATAGCAACTAGGAGCGTCTATCTCGTAGCGTGCATTGACTTGGAACTTACTTGGTCTGGCGTAGCTGCTAGGCTGGTCTCTCTTCGCTGAGAGCCAAGGCCAAAGAAGAAAGATTCTCTGTTGGGGAATACTTTTTATACCCAAAAGGGCTTCGCGCACTTTTGGGCGGGCCTTGAACTTGGCCTCAATTAATTGGGCCTTTCCCAATCACTCTTATTGATCTTCCTCCAATAGAGGGGTGGGTTCCCTGGTTGCTGGGCGTGTCCTAGGTGGCCGTAGGTTTGCTTTGTTTGAGTCTCCTCTGGCGCCGGGATGTCTGCCTTAACATTGTTTATCTAAATCTTTCCCTTTTGTCCCCGGAGATGGCTCATTAGTATGTCGGTGGCTTAGCAGTACCGGTCCTGTCTGAGAGCCACTGCTCTAATCAACAGACAGACCTTGCACCTGCTTGTTTTTCAGTATTGTCCAATTTTTCCTGCATTCTTTGCATGTGTCCATTTTGTAATCGGGATGTGGCCATCCCAGGTGGCTACACAGAGAAGGGGCTAAATTGCCCCTTAAGTGTCCAAAAGGCTGGATATGGTTACGGGACAGAGTGCTCTTTTGGAGGGTTGGTGCAGATTCGATGGGCCGAATGGCCTCCTTCTGCACTGAAAGGCTTCTATGAACACAGCATCTAGAGTCACAACTGAAGAATGACCACTTGGACAAGACACTACTAATATTCTATCCAAGAGCCATGCCATACCCGAAGGGAAGAAATGAGAAAAAATGAATCTTCAATTATTAAGCAAGTTATATTCCAAGAGAAGGTACTGATACCATAGTGACCAGAACTCGGCAGCTCCTCAGTACCAACTTAACTGTTTTTAAACAATTGCACAACAAATTGTAAAATTTCAATTAAAAATAACCAGGGGATATATTATTATTTTTGTGAGTTATCATCAAATTATTTAAACGCACCCTTCAAGACAACCCTCTCGCAGTTTGGACCTATGAGGCGCAGATATTTAAGATGTCTTGAGAGGGATCCTCAAAATAGAAAATCTACATGTGTTATTGTTCAAAAGATATGCAGAGCCACACAGTGGTGACTTGTGTCTACGCACCATCCCCTACACCACCAGCAGTGAGATCCTGCTTCACTGGAGGTATGCCTGAGGAGCCTGCAAGAGAATTGCCCGCCATGTTCTATTTTATGAATGTGATGTGACAGGGGGCACAAAACAAGTGAAAGAATAAAACATTCATGATCGAGTTCTACATAAGGGTGGCCAAGTATGGAACCACCAGAGCAGACTCGGCTGGGATATGATATATATTGCAATGGGCGGGATTCTTCGGAAAGATTTCCAGGTGTTGTAGAGAGTGGGAATTGTCACGAGTTTCTCGTTGCTCAGCCCAGCGAGGCTGGCAAAGCTATTCAATATCAATTGGTCCACTTAACGAGGCCTCATGGGCTTCTCGCTGCAAATGAAGGCTCGCCAGCTGATTCACTGGCAGCTGATTCACCGGCACTGCGCTCATCAGCTCCCTGCGAACAAGGTTGAGCAGCACTTAAGCAGCACTTGCTCAGCCAACCCCAGCCAGCTCGCAGCAATGGCACTGAGGAGACCAGCCCCAAGAATTGGGGACACTTACCCAGTGAGGCTGCTAGACGCCCTTGGAGGTCAGGAGGGATACCCTGCTTCCCTCGGGGGTCCCGGAGGGTTAGCCATAGGGCAGCCAGTTCTGCCAGGGACATGATGGTGGCAGCTGGAAGCGCCGGGATTGGGAAAGGAGGACTGGTCAATGACCTACACCGGGCAGCACGAGTGAGTAGACACCAATACCCACCACCCTACCCCCGTCCCCGATACCTGCCTGTCCCCATTGGAGCATCCACCCCCCCAATGCTCCCAATGCGACCCCCAATGCTCCCTCTACATCCCTTCCCCTTCAAACCCCGCTTCACACCCTCCCTCCTACCACTGTGAACTATGTGTGTGGCTAACGATGCCCTCCCTATGTCTCCTCAGGAAAAGCTCCCCCACAATTGGAGGGAGAGGGCCGAGACTCGAGGTGGTGTGCCAGACTTAAGAACCCTCACCTTCTTCAAGGAGCGGGCCCTGGAGATGACTGGGGTGGCTGAGGACAGATCGGTCACCAACACGGAGGCTGGCGGTAGCCGCAGAGATGAGGAATCACTGGGCCGCAATTGGAGGACCTGTCAAACGTGAGTTGTTGCTGCCTTACTGACTGAGCCATCCCTCCCACTGACCACATGTCCACTCTCCCGCAGGTCCTCCAGCCGACGGCGCTGGCCCAACCCGGGTGGCCCCCTCTCCAGCTTCCCAGGAGACCACCTCGGAGGAGAGCTCCGAGGATGCTACCGTAATAGTTGTGGCACAGCTGTTATCACCACCCTCCACCAGCGCAGAGACACACACCTCGGTGGGAAATGTCAGTGGTCAGGCTTCTGGGGCATGATCTGGTGAGCACCACACAGCTGCTGATGTACATCAGGTGGAGGCACAAACCCCCAGGCAAGACAGCAAACGGAGGTCTCCTGGATCCCAGGACCCAGCTGGGTTGCAGCCAGATGTTGAGCCTGTGGAACAGGGTTACCCCTGGAGCTGATGGAGACGTTAGGAAGCGGCCGGGACATTCAGAGATGTCAGTGTCACTCCAGCAGATCCCATAGTTGCTGAGAGCCCAGAGGCTACGGAGCAGGGGATGTTGCCGGCAATGCGTGGCTCTGAAGCCAATACTGCTAGGGTGGCAACCACAGTGGAGAGCCTGGTGCCCGATGTTGACATCATTAGTTTTTGTTTTTAATAATATGTTTATTCAAATTTTCCAACAGAATTTTTACAACCCCCCCCCCCATAACAAAATGAAAGACACACAAACACAACAGCAAATATTACAAAAAACTTATACATTGGGTTTCCCCCATATACAGTAACCCCCCCATATGACATTCAAAGGTACCCATAGGGAAGCCCCCCCCCCCCCCCCCCACCCCTGGGCTGCTGCTGACCTCCTCCTAACGCTCCGCGAGATAGTCTAGGAACGGTTGCCACCGCCTGAAGAACCCCTGCACAGACCCTCGTAAGGCAAACTTTATCCTCTCCAGCTTAATGAACCCTGCCATGTCATTTATCCAGGCTTCCACACTGGGGGGGCTTTGCATCCTTCCAAAATAACAAGATCCTCCGCCAGGCTACCAGGGACGCAAAGGCCAGGATATCGGCCTCTTTCGCCTCCTGCACTCCCGGCTCGTCCGTTATCCCAAATAGTGCCAATCCCCAACTCGGCTTGACCTGGACTTTCACCACCTTGGACATAGTCCTCGCGAAACCGCTCCAAAACCCATCCAGTGCCGGGCACGACCAGAACATGTGGACGTGATTCGCTGGGCTTCCCGAGCACCTCCCACATCTATCCTCCACCCCAAAGAACCTACTCAACCTCGCCCCTGTCATATGCGCTCTGTGAGTAACCTTGAATTGTATTAGGCTGAGCCTGGCGCAAGAGGAGGAAGAATTAACCCTACTCAGGGCATCAGCCCACAGACCCTCATCTATCTCCTCCCCAAGCTCCTCCTCCCACTTGCCCTTTAACTCCTCCACCGAGGCCTCCTCCTCTTCCTGCAGCTCCTGGTAAATCGCCGAAACCTTACGTTCTCCAACCCATACACCCGAAATCACCCTGTCCTGAATCCCCTGTGCCGGGAGCAGCGGGAATTCCCTCATATGCCACCTCACAAACGCCCTCACTTGCATATACCTGAAAGCATTTCCCGGGGGTAACCCAAACTTCTCCTCCAGCGCCCCATGGCTCGCAAACGCCCCATCTATAAACAGGTCCCCCATTCTTCTAATCCCTGCCCGATGCCAGCTCCGAAACCCCCCATCCATCCATCCCGGGACGAACCGATGGTTCTCCCGAATCGGGGACCAAACCGAGGCTCCCACCTTGCCCCTGTGTCGTCTCCACTGCCCCCAGATCTTCAACGTCGCCGCCACCACCGGATACGTGGAGTACCTTGTCGGCAAGAGCGGCAGCGGTGCCGTCGCCAGCGCCCTCAGGCTCGTGCCCACACACGACGCCATCTCCAACCTCTTCCACGCCGCCCCTCTCCCTCCATTACCCACTTACGGATCATCGCCACATTGGCAGCGCAATAATAGCCGCACAAATTTGGCAGAGCCAGCCCTCCCCTGTCCCTACTTCGCTCCAGAAACACCCTCTTTACCCTCGGGGTCTTATTTGCCCACACGAAACCCATGATGCTCCTACCTACCCGTTTGAAAAAGGCCTTGGGAATCATAATGGGAAGGCACTGGAACACACAGAGAAACCTCGGGAGGACCATCATTTTAACCGACTGCACCCTGCCCGCTAGCGAGAGTGGCAGCACATCCCACCTTTTGAAATCCTCCTCCATCTGCTCCACCAACCGCGTCAAATTGAGCTTGTGCAGGACCCCCCAACTCCCAGCCACTTGGATCCCTAAGTACCGAAAGCTCCTTTCTGCCCTCTTCAACGGTAGGTCGTCTATCCCCTTTCCCTGGTCCACTGGATGCACCACAAAGAGCTCATTTTTCCCTACATTGAGCTTATACCCCAAGAAGTCCCCAAACTCCCTTAGGATCCGCATGACCTCCGCCATCCCCTCCACTGGATCTGCCACATACAGCAACAGGTCGTCCGCATACAGCGACACCCGATGTTCCTCTCCCCCTCGAACCAGTCCCCTCCATTTCCTGGACTCCCTTAATGCCATGGCCAGAGGCTCAATTGCCAATGCAAACAACAAGGGGGACAGGGGACACCCCTGCCTCGTCCCTCGGTACAGCCGAAAGTACTCCGACCTCCGCCAATTCGTAGCCACACTCGCCACCGGGGCTCTATATAGCAACCTGACCCAGCTGATGAACCCCTCCCCGAACGCAAACCTCCGCAGCACTTCCCAAAGGTACTCCCACTCCACCCAGTCGAAGGCCTTCTCCGCGTCCATAGCTGCCACTACCTCCGCTTCTCCCTCCACCGAGGGCATCATGATCACATTGAGGAGCCTCCGCACATTTGTGTTTAGCTGCCTACCCTTTACAAATCCCGTCTGGTCCTCATGAATCATCCTCGGGACACAGTCCTCAATTCTCGTAGACAGCACTTTTGCCAGCAACTTAGCATCCACATTGAGGAGCGAGATCGGTCTATACGACCCGAATTGCAGTGGGTCCTTGTCCCGCTTCAAGATCAGAGAGATCAGCGCCCTGGACATTGTCGGGGGAAAGGTCCCCTCCTCCCTTGCCTTACTGAAAGTCCTCACTAACAACGGGCCTAGCAGGTCCACGTATTTCATGTAAAACTCGACCGAGAACCCATCTGGCCCCGGGGCCTTCCCCGCCTGCATGCTCCCCGATCCTTTAACCAGCACCTCCAGCCCAATTTGCCCCCCTAAACCAGCCACCTCCTGCTCCTCCACCCTCGGGAACCTCAGCTGATCGTCGCATCCCCTCTTCCCCCGCTGGGGGCTCAGATCTGTACAGATCCCCATAGAAGTCCCTAAATACCTAATTTATTCTCACCGCACTCCGCACCGTATTCCCCCGGCTATCCTTAACTCCACCTATCTCCCTTGCTGCCTCCCTCTTACGAAGCTGGTGTGCCAGCATCCGACTCGCCTTCTCCCATACTCGTATGTCGCCCCCTGCGCTTTCCTCCACTGTGCCTCTGCTTTCCCTGTGGTCAACAGGCCGAACTCCGTCTGGAGGTTCCGCCGCTCCCTGAGTAGTCCCCCCCTCGGGGGCCTCAGCATATCTCCTGTCTACCCTTAAGATCTCCCCCACCAACTTCTCCCTCTCCCTGCCCTCTCTCTTCTCCCTGTGGGCCCTGATAGAGATTAACTCTCCCCTGACCACCGCCTTCAGTGTCTCCCAGACTACTCCCACCTCCCCCTCCCTGTTGTCGTTGGCCTCCAAATATCTTTCAATGCACCCCCGCATCTGCCCGCACACCTCATCATCCGCCAATGGTCCCACATCAAGACGCCACAGCGGGCGCTGGTCCCTCTCCTCTCCTAACTCCAGCTCCACCCAGTGCGGGGCGTGGTCCGAGATGGCTATGGCCGATTACTCCATTCCCTCCACTTTCGGGATTAGCGCCCTACTCAAAATAAAGAAATCTATCCGGGAGTAGGCTCTATGGACGTGGGAAAAGAATGAAAATTCCCTGGCCAGGGGCCTGACAAACCTCCATGGATCCACTCTCCCCATCTGGTCCATAAACCCCCTGAGCACCTTGACCGCAGCCGGCTTCTTACCCGTCCTGGACCTAGAGCGATCCAGTGCTGGGTCCAGCACCGTGTTGAAATCCCCCCCCCATTATCAAGCTTCCTACCTCCAGGTCCGGAATCCAACCCAGCATGCGTTTCATAAATCCGGCATCATCCCAGTTCGGGGCATATACGTTTACCAGTACCACCCGCACCCCCTGCAACCTACCGCTCACCATCACATATCGACCTCCATTATCCACTACAATATTCATTGCCTCAAAAGACACCCGCTTCCCCTCCAGTATTGCAACCCCTCTGTTCTTCGCATCCAGCCCTAAATGGAATACCTGTCCTACCCATCCCTTTCTCAGCCTAACCTGATCTGCCACCTTCAAATGTGTCTCCTGGAGCATAACCACGTCTGCCTTCAGTCCCTTTAAGTGCGCAAACACCCGGGCCCTCTTGACCGGCCCGTTCAGGCCCCTCACATTCCAGGTTATCAGCGGGATTAGGGGGCTACTCAACCCCCGCCCCCCCTGCCGATTAGCCATCTCCTATTCTAGGCCAGCCACATGCCCGCGCCTCCCGCACGCTCCAGTCCCCCAGACGGCGGACCCCCGCCCCGACCACCTCGCCTACTTCCAGCTCCCCTTTGGCCAATGCAGCAGCAACCCTATACCCCCCCTTCCCCCCCCCCTCCCCCCGCTAGATCCACATCTAGCCCTTTTGCTCCCCCCATAACACTCCCGTAAGTCAGCTGACTCCTGCTGACCCCGGCCTCTCCCGCCATTCCATCAACCGCCCCCCCCAGTTTGAGAATCCCCCTTCCCTGGCAGTCAGTGTGCGCTCCTCTCCAGCACCGCCCATCCCCCCCCCCCCCCCCCCCCCCCCGGCCCCCACCCCCGTCCTTCCCTAGCACGGGAAAAAGCCTGCGCTTTCCTGAACCGGCCCCGCCCCCTCTGGCGCAGCTCCTTTTGCGGCCTTACCCCAACTCCCCATCCCCGGGCCTCCACTCCCCCACTTCCTTCATGGGGGTCTGCCCCTCCAACACCGATGCCCACACTCTCCCACAGTCTCCCTATCAAATCCCTTCACCCATCCCCATCCAGCACCCAAACCAAGGGAACATTTCCTAAACGTAATAAACACCATATACACAGTAAACATCCCCCCACAACAAACCCTCAATTTGAGTCCAACTTTTCAGTCCATATAAGCTCCATGCCTCATCAGGCGTTTTGATATAGTGGTGCCGATCCTGGAACGTGACCCACAATCGCGCTGGCTGCAGCATCCCGAACTTCACCCCCTTCCGATGGAGCACCGCCTTAGCCCGATTAAAACCAGCTCTCTTCTTAGCCACCTCTGCACTCCAGTCCTGGTAGATTCGGATCTCCGTGTTCTCCCACCTGAGGCTCCTCTCTTTCTTGGCCCATCTCAGGACACACTCTCTGTCCATAAAGCGGTGAAACCTCACCACTACAACCCTTGGCAGCTCGTTGGTCTTGGGTCTCCTTGCTAGGACCCGGTGAGCCCCATCTAGCTCCAGGGGCCTCGGGAAGGCTCCCGCGCCCATCGGCGAATTGAGCATCGTGCTCACATATGCCCCAGCATCAGGCCGCTCCACTCCTTCGGGGAGACCCAAAATCCGAAGATTCTTCCTCCTCGACCTATTCTCCAGGTCCTCAAATCTTTCCGCCCACCTCTTGTGCAGCGCCTCGTGCGCCTCCACCTTCACCGCCAGGCCCAAGATCTCGTCCTCGTTCTCCGAGGCTTTTTGCCGCACCTCCCGGATCGCCGCCCCTTGGGCCTTCTGGGTCTCCACTAGCTTCTCAATCGCCGCCTTCATTGGCGCCAGCATTTCGGTTTTCAGCTCCTCAAAGCAGCGTTTAAGAAACCCCTGCTGCTCCTGTGACCACTGCACCCATGCTGCTTGGTCTCCACCCGCTGCCATCTTGTTTTTCCTCCCTCTCACTTTTCACTGCTCCAAGATCACTTTTTTCACTGCTCCACTCCTGGTCCAATCCATATAATGTCGGGGGGACCTTGCTGTCACCTTCCCACACTGGAAGCCGTCGAACAATTGCCATTGGGGCCCCTCTAGAGAGCCCAAAGGTCTGTTCCCGGCGGGAGCTGCTGAACGTGCGACCTACCTAGGCATGGCCGCAACCGGAAGTCTCTTGACATCATTAGTAAAGGTGTCCAAGGCATGGCGCAGTTGGTGACGGCCATAGCTGAGGGTCTCGGCAGAATGTCCGACTTGCTGGGGAATGTTACTCAGTGCCAGGCCAACCTTGATGAGGTTCTGCAGGACATGTCCCACTCTCAGATGGGCATTGCCGAGGCGCTGCGGAGCTTGTCCAAGTCGCAGGTGGCCATTGCCAAGGTGCTGCACAGCATGTCCCAGTCACTGGGGAGCATTGATGAAGGTGTCGAAACGATGGCGTGGAACATGGGGAACCACCAGGGCTGGCAGAGCCAGATAATGCAGGGGCAACTGGGGCTCAAACCAGCTGCCCCACGCCCGTCAAGCACAGAGGCAGCAAGCCCAGCGCAGCTAGACACTTTGCCTGTGAGCAAAGATGGCTATTCACCTCCTCGACTCCCCACAGACGCCCTTCCATCAAGTTCACGTTTTTGTAAAGGAGTACTAATCGGTGTGACCATTTGCTGGGGAGGCCGCTGAATGATGGGAGGCCATTGAATATGGGGTGGCTCTTGTTAATTGCATGGACATAGGGCTTAAGTGCTGATAATTGGTTTCTCACCACGCCATGGCAAGATCCTGATATCGCTTCTGATATGCATCGCAAACGGTTTGGCTCCTGCCGCAGTTCTTGTTTTCTGTCTCTATTCACCAGCCTTGTTTCACTTGAGCGAGAGTGCAATGAGGCCAGAGAATCACGCCCAAATGCTTTGCCATACAAGTAGTTTTCTTTTTCCTCCTCGATTCGGACCTTTGGCACTAAAGCAAGGAAGAAAGAACTTGCATTTACATAGCACCTTTCACAACCCCAAGACATCACAAAGTGCTTTCCAGCCATTGAAGGACTGCTGTTATGTTTCTTTCACCATTGTCAGCTTTCAGCCGCCTAGGCCCTGAACCGCTCCAAACCTCTTTCCTCCTTGACGGCACTCTTTAAGATCAAAGTCTTTGGTCATTTTTCCTTGTATGTTTTTAAGTGGTTCAGTGTCACATTTTGTTTGGCAACACTTCTGTGAAGTGCCTGGGGTTGTTTCACGGCATTGAAGACTCTATATAAGTTGTTGCTGGGAACACAGCAGCCAGTATGCGCATAACAATATCACACAAATGGCAAAATCAGAATGACCAGATAATCTGTTTCAATGATAAATATTGGCCAAGACACCAGGAGAACTCCCTTGTTCTTCTTTGAATCATGCCACAGGATCTCTTCAATTCACCTGAAAAGGCAAATGGGTCCTCAGTTTACCATTGTATTTGAAATATGGCATCTCCAACAGTGTAGCTGCTCCCTCAGTATGGCACTGAAATGCCATTCTGCATTACGAGTTCAAGTCCCTGGAGCGAGTCTTGAACCCACACCCTTCACTCAGATGAACTTCCACTGTGTAGCTAACTGAAGTGAATTAAAATCCTGCAAGGTAGAGGTATGATCAACTGCTTTGATGCATTAATTGTTGAATTGTTTCCTAAAAATTAAACATCCACATAAGATGTTAATGTGGAAAAACAATGTAAAATATGAGAGGCTAAGTGGTGATGCCAGGTAGACCAGGCACCCACCAGCAGAGAGTACATTTTTCATTACCTTCTAGATAATAAGGTTGTTTTGTGAAGTCATATCCAAACATTAAGAGCCGCATTCTGATTTATAACACAGGGGTAAATTACTGAACCACTGCTCCACCAAAACTCATTAGGAAGAAAGATTTAGACATAATGTACAAAAGTTTGATCTTTCTTCACCAACCCCACTTGGTTCAACTCCCACCTGTCTTCATGCAGCAAGCACACTTCCTGCAGTCGCTTGTATGTCCAACCAAGCTCATTTACCATGGGGGTGACCCAATGGGGTTCCCTCCTGTTTCTAACCGACATGCCCCCTGTCAGTCAACGTGCATATAGCAAGATACCATAAACAGTAATTTAATTGAGTGACTAGTTTATTTATTTTGAATGGTATTGGTGAAGGAAAGAACATTGGCCAGGCTAATGGGAAAACATTCAGTCCTTTGAAGAATCTGGTGGATTTTTTTCCAGTTATCTGCACCGAAGAATCAAACACATAGGGCAGCTGTTTAATGTTCCATTCACCTTTGTAATACAATGGAGTGCTAGGTGAGTTCCAGTTCTGAATTCTGACTCTGTAGTGAAAGTGCTAATAACTGAAATAATTAGAAACTTTTATTCCTGAATAGAGTATATATCCTTAAAGGGAATTTTGGGATCTTACTACCACATTTAAATTAAATAGAGTAATTGGATCAATAGCTGATAGTTATATTAGAGTCAAATTACTGCATTATTGACTTAATTAGAATCTAATGATGAGACTGACTTTATTAAAATCTAATGATGAAAGTGACTTTATTCGCATCTTATGATGAGATTGGGGATATAACAAGTAGATTGACTATACAACTGGCCTCTTCGAACCTCACCATAGAAGTGACTTTATTAGAATTTAGTAACGGAATTATCTTTACTAAAATGTTTAACAATATTGGAGGCTGATTTTACGATTGAGTTTGCATTGATATAAATAATTATGATGTTTATGATTGGTCTACATTGGCTCTCAACCTTGCAATGCCTCCATTTTAAAATGCTAATCTTACTTTCAAATCCCTGCATGATCTCTCTCTCCCTCATCTTTGTTACCTCTTCCAGGCCTGTAAAGTGTCTATGACGTTTTACTGCTTTGAAGATGCTATAACTGCAAATTGTTGCTGTGGGTGGGAAAGAAATTGAGAAGGTCCTTAAGGTGCAATATGAGGGTGACACTGGGAAATAAATTGGAAACTAGCTTGTATGGATCAAGGGCAATTAGCAATGGGAAACAAACACTGACCTTGTTAATGACATTCTCATCCCGCAAATGAATAAATATGTATATTCAAAACAGGTAACAAAAATAAACACGGTCAACTACAGACCCATTAGTCTGAATTCCATTCCATGTAGAACAATAATGCCAATTGTCAGGAGTAAATGTGACAGCCAAGAAAGAAATAATTTGTATTTGTATAGCACCCTTCATAGATTGAGGATGTCCCACAGCCAAATAAGAGCATCAGATCTCAACTCACTGTTACAATGTTTCACACAAGCAGCACACAACACACACAGTACCATGATTTACAGCAGTGTTTTTCAAAGTGGGGGTCACGCCCACTGGTGTAAAATGTTTTGCCAGAAATGATCCCCAAAGATCGTTTGACCTTTTTTCCCGTTTTCTCTCTCTGGGTAAATTCTCACTGCAGTTAAATGTATGATCACATGAGGCTGATACAGAGGCCGGTGCCTTGGACTTTCTTGCCTCCCTGAGTCACTGTCACAGCCTCCTGCAGTGACCCCAGTTTCTGCAGCAGCTGATCGGCCAGCTTATTCAACACCAGCAACTACAACTGATGAGTTTAAAAGAAAAAATTCTTTACTGAAGATACTCCTTCAGCATAGAGTTAGTTTCCAGTCGTGACTTGTGCCTTGTCGATGGTGGATGGGCTTTGGGGAGTCAGGAGTTGAATTGTTGCCACTGAATTGCCAGCCTCTGGCCTGCTCTTGTCATTACAGTATTTATGTGGCTCATCCAGCTCAGTTTCTGGTCCATGGTAAGCCCCCAGGACGTTGAGAGTGGGGGATTCAGTTGTGGTAATGTCACCGAATGTCATGAGGAAATGGTTACAAATAGTCATTGCTAGGCACTTGTGTGGTGCAAATGTTTGGAAAGCAAAGATCCTGTCTGACTAACTTCTTTGAGAAAGTTAAACCCCAAAAGGATCACGGAAACATGCTATTGCATGTAAAGCTCCAAAGGTAACTCTGCCAATAAGACTAGAAAGCAAATCCTGGCATCGTCAAATCCAGGTTTATTCTGTGCAGTGATCACATCTTCATCAACTAACCCAATGCCACTGCATCCCCTTTATTTATATTGTGCAGTCTATTTAACCATTAAGTCAAATCTATTAAACAAATGCTGGGGAACTTAACTCTTCCCTAACATTGCATTATCAGGACTTCCAACAGATATCTGACAAAGTCTCACTAGGAAAACAATTAGTCAAACATAAAGCTTTCTGATGAAAGGTCATTGACCTGGAAAATTAATTCAATTTCTCTCACCACAATTGCTGCCAGACCTGCTAAGTATTTTCTTCATTTTCTAGTTTCATTTTAGTAAAGCTGTGGGGATTAAAAGTAAACCTGAGAATCGACGAAAAAATGACTGAGATGCATGAAAACTATGATTATTTGCTTAAGGAGCTCTGGCTTCTAATTTACAAGAATAACCAGTTCAGGAACACAATATAATGAAGTTTGCTGATAGTGTCAAACTTGGAAGGACAGTGGAATTGGAGGAACAGCTTAGGAATTGCAAGTTAATTGGAAAAAATAAGCATACGGATAGATCAGGTTTACGTTTAACAGAGAGAATGCAAACTACTGCACATGTGAAGAAGAAATAATCAATGCATGTACACCTTGCATGATGTTTAAATAGCTAAGAATGAATCTAGATGTCTTAGGCATTTAGACTCATGTTAAACAGGTCCAATCGATGTAGAGCATCAATGAACAAGGCCAATAGAATGTTGAACATAGTCAAACATTAGAATACAAATCAAATGAATTTATGTCTAAACTGTAACTTGCTCTGGTTCGACTACACTTTGAATACCTTGCCTGCATTTAATCTTTTAAAAAAATAAATTTAGAGTACCCAATTAGTTTTTTCCAATGAAGGGGCAATTTAGTGTGGCCAATCCACCTAGCCTGCACATCTTTGGATTGTGGGGGCGAAACCCACGTAAACACGGGGAGAATGTGCAAACTCCACATGGACAGTGACCCAGAGCCGGGATCGAACCTGGGACCTCGGCGCCGTAAGGCTGCAGGGCTAACCCACTGCGCCACCGTGCTGACCGCCTGCATTTAATCTTAGATGCAAGGAAGACATTCAAGTTCTTGAAGCAGAGCAGAAAGGATTCATGATCCAAAGGATAAGTATTGCCTTATGAGGAAAGACCAAAAATGTAAACTTTTCAGTCTAGGAAAACAATATTTGAGAAATGACTTTCAAGACGGTTAAGGGAATGGAAAAACTAAATCGAGAATATTGCTGAAAGTTAAATTGTGAGAACTGGACAAGGAGACGCAAGTTCAAACTAATAAAAGGTAAATTAAGATCGATCAGAAAATGGTAAACACAAAATCTAATCAGTGTTTGGAATTACCTTCAATCGAGAAAAGAAGGCAAAAAAAACCCTCGAGGCATTTATAAATAATTAGATACTGCAATGGTGGTAGACTCTTCATTATTCGAGTATATTCATAGAATCCCTGCACTGCAGAAGGAGGCCAATCGGCCCATCGTGTTTGCACCGACCCTCTGAAAGAGCACCCACCTAAGCCCACTCCCCCACCCTATCTCAGTAACCCCATAATCCCATCTAACACTTGGAACACTAAAGGGCAATTTAGAATGGCCAATCCACCTAACTTGCACATCTTTGGACTGTGGAAGGAAACCCATGCAGACACGGGGAGAATGTGTAAACTCCACACAGACAGTCACTGAATCGAACTCCAGTCCCTGGTGCTGTGACACAGTACTGCTAACCACTGTGCTGCAGTGGAAGTGACTTCATTGTCTTCTCAGTGTCCTCTCCTGACTGAAGAGCCTGTTGTGAGATCAGCATGGACGTCCACATAACTGCCAGTTCATGTTGTCATTACTGGTGCTTGGGAGAACTTCTGGAACAGCGTCATCTCAGGCCTTCCTCTGGGATGATATGAGTTTTGAGTAGATTGTCCTCGAAACATACTGAACCAAATTTTGGTGCTTGCTTCCATGGCGGCTGGTTGGCTGGAGTAATTTCCCCAAAGAGGTAGTCTGCAATGCTGCAAGAGGATCTTGTAGAATGGGTAAGTTTGGATGGACTGAATTACCGTCTCCTTTCACAACTTTCTAGTAATCTGATAATAATATGATTGAAATTATAAGACTCCAAGAATGACATTGTTTTAATTAAGAATATTTGGTATTTTTATTTGGACACATAAGTGAGGCCAATGTGTTAAGCATCCAGTGATGGGGTTGCCTGTATTTGAAGCCAGGGTTGGATTTGGCTTTATTAGAATCTGATGACCAATGTAGCACTATTAGAATCTAGTGGTAGAATTGGCTTTCTTATTATTCACTGAAATTAATGGATATATGATAATCCAGGAATGGTATTAACTTTATTGAATCCAGTGAATGGGATTGATTATCTTTGTCTAATAATGCCTTTATAGTATTCAGAAATTAAGATTTGCTTTATTAGTAGCACCCAAAGATGGAACTGACTTTTTAAAAGTCTGATGATGCAATTATCCATCAGAATTTCAATATGTGAAATCTAATAAATAATTGTTCATTGCAGTTCAGTGGTCAAATTGCCTATATTTGTATCCAATCTATCCAAAATGGTAAAGGGCATTGATTTTTTGGAATCTGGTCATGGATATTGCCATTACTAAACTATTGGCAGGTTTGGGCAGCACGGTAGCACAAGTGGCTAGCACTGTGGCTTCACAGTGCCAGGGTCCCAGGTTTGATTCCCCGTTGGGTCATTGTCTGTGAGGAGTCGGCACGTTCTCCCCGTGTCTGCATGGGTTTCCTCCGGGAGCTCCGGTTTCCTCCCACAGTCCAAAGACGTGCAGGTTAGGTCGATTGGCTATGTTAAATTGCCCTTAGTGTCCCAAAAGGTTTAGGAGGGGTTATTGGATTACGGGGATAGAGTGAGGGCTTAATGTGGGTCGGTGCAGACCCGATGGGCCGAATGGCCTCCTTCCGCACTGTATGCTCTATGTTCTATGTTCACTTTATTCACATCTAGTAATGGGATTGACTTTATTAGGATTTAATGATCGGATTGATGTTATTTGGTTTATTACCATACAATGATGGTTTTATTGGAGTCTTGGTTTGGGGATAATTGGAATTTTGTAGAATCAATGTAAGGTATTGACTGAGTCAAAAAGAAGAAGGAGGCATATGACGTACATAAGCAACTGGGATCAAGTGGATCCCTTGAAGAGTATAGAGATTGTCGAAATAGAGTTAAGAGGGAAATCAGGAGGGCAAAAAGGGGACATGAGATTGCTTTGGCAAATAATGCAAGGGAGAATCCAAAGAGATTCTACAAATACATAAAGGGGAAAAGAGTAACTCGGGACAGAGTAGGGCTTCTTAAGGATCAACAAGGGCATCTATGTGCAGAGCCACAAGAGTTGGGTGAGATCCTGAATGAATATTTCTCATCGGTATTCACGGTGGAGAAAGGCATGGATGTTAGGAAACTAAGGGAAATAAATAGTGATGTCTTGAGAAGTGTGCATATTACAGAGGAGGAGGTGCTGGAAGTCTTAAAGCGCATCAAGGTAGATAAATCCCCGGGACCTGATGAAATGTATCCCAGGATGTTGTGGGAGGCTAGGGAGGAAATTGCGGGTCCCCTAACAGAGATATTTGAATCATCGGCAGCCACAGGTGAGGTGCCTGAAGATTGGAGAGTGGCGAATGTTGTGCCCTTGTTTAAGAAGGGCAGCAGGGAAAAGCCTGGGAACTACAGACCGGTGAGCCTAACGTCTGTAGTAGGTAAGTTGCTAGAAGGTATTCTGAGAGACAGGACCTACAAGCATTTAGAGAGGCAAGGACTGATTCGGGGCAGTCAGCATGGCTTTGTGCGTGGAAAATCATGTCTCACAAATTTGATTGAGTTTTTTGAGGGGGTGACCAAGAAGGTAGATGAGGGCAGTGCAGTAGACGTTGTCTACATGGACTTTAGCAAAGCCTTTGACAAGGTACCGCATGGTAGGTTGTTGCAAAAGGTTAAAGCTCACGGGATTCAGGGTGAGGTTGCCAATTGGATTCAAAATTGGCTGGACGACAGAAGGCAGAGGGTGGTTGTAGAGGGTTGTTTTTCAAACTGGAGGCCTGTGACCAGTGGTGTGCCTCAGGGATCGGTGCTGGGTCCACTGTTATTTGTGATTTATATTAATGATTTGGATGAGAATTTAGGAGGCATGGTTAGTAAATTTGCAGATGACACCAAGATTGGTGGCACAGTGGATAGTGAAGAAGGTTATCTAGGATTGCAACGGGATCTTGATCAATTAGGCCAGTGGGCCGACGAATGGCAGATGGAGTTTAATTTAGATAATTGTGAGGTGATGCATTTTGGCAGATCGAATCAGGCCAGGACCTACTCAGTTAATGGTATGGCGTTGGGGAGAGTTATAGAACAAAGAGATCTAGGAGTACAGGTTCATAGCTCCTTGAAGGTGGAGTCGCAGGTGGACAGGGTGGTGAAGAAGGCATTCGGCATGCTTGGTTTCATTGGTCAGAACATTGAATACAGGAGTTGGGACGTCTTGTTGAAGTTGTACAAGACATTGGTACGGCCACACTTGGAATACTGTGTGCAGTTCTGGTCACCCTATTATAGAAAGGATATTATTAAACTGGAAAGAGTGCAGAAAAGATTTACTAGGATGTTGCCGGGACTTGATGGTTTGAGTTATAAGGAGAGGCTGGATAGACTGGGACTTTTTTCCTTGGAGCTTAGGAGGCTTAGGGGTGATCTTATAGAGGTCTATAAAATAATGAGGGGCATAGATAAGGTAGATAGTCAACATCTTTTCCCAAAGGTAGGGGAGTCTAAAACTAGAGGGCATAGATTTAAGGTGAGAGGGGAGAGATTCAGAAGGGCCCAGAGGGGCAATTTCTTCACTCAGAGGGTAGTGAGTGTCTGGAATGTGCTGCCAGAGGTAGTAGTAGAGGCGGGTACAATTGTGTCTTTTAAAAAACATTTAGATAGTTACATGGGTAAGATGGGTATAGAGGGTTATGGGCCAAGTGCGGGCAACTGGGACTAGCTTAATGGTAAAAACTGGGCGGCATGGACTGGTTGGGCCGAAGGGCCTGTTTCCATGCTGTAAACTTCTATGATTCTATGATTCTATCACAGGGTTTAACTTCATTAGGATTCAACAGTGATATGGACTTTCTTAGACTATGAATAATTGGATTGAACAAATAAACGTCCTGCGTTCAATCAAATTCAACAATGGGATAAGCACGAACAAAATCCCAAACTGAGATTGGCTTTTCGATTCCAGTAATGGGGCTGGGCTTTCCTTGAATCCAATAAGGGAATTGCAATTACTGTAATGGATGACTTTGTGGTGACTTTGAACTTTATGGACACTCTGCTGGTAACAGATGTAACGATACGTGCATGGACACAGAAAGATCCCACATAAGCGAAGCTCTGCCACATGTTACTGTATGGCGGATTGAAGGGGCACACCCAGCAGGCCTATGTCCAAAAACAGTAGGAACTGAGTGATAAAGACGACATGCTCCTGTGAGGAGCATATGTGGTCATCCCGCAGCCAGGCCAGGAATTGATCCTGCCGGATTCGCACAGCGGTCACCCGGGGTCTCAAATACAAAGATGCTGGCATGGAGTTATGTCCGGTGGCCAGGGACAATGGGACATCAGGCAAGGTATGTGACGATGCCCAGCATATCAGGAGATACAGAAGTTCCCACGGTCGGTCTCTCTTCACGCCTGGGAATGGCCAAGACGTACCTGGGTGCGGTTGTCTGCGGACTTCGCTGGGCCCTTCGTGGGGTCCATGTTCTAGTCCTTGTGGCTGCCCATTCTAAGTGCCCTGGTTAACCCCGGTGTTGACGCTGTTTACATCTGCAACTTCGGAGATGGCGCACTTGACGAATGTGATATAAAATAGTTACTTTAGAGATATTAGTTAATGTAATGTAGAAATAAGCCACTTTGATTCTGGCAGATAGAGACAAAGGGATTTGAGACCACATGGGGAAAGCAGGAAGAGGTGTGTCTACGAGAGTGATGCTGCATTGATAGGGGCCAGAGAAAGGGATTGGAAGTGAGCCAATCAGAATAGATCAAACAGGTCAGGAGGGATATAGGCTGACCTATGGGCGTCGAGTATGTGAAACTTGATACCATTTGAATTGATTTGCAGAGATCCCTTTGTCTCTTTGTTCATTCGCTTTCTGGGATGTAGGAGACTGGATGTCTCTTATGGTTCTGTGAAATGAATCAAGCTTGCAAGCTGAATAAAATAACTTCTTTTTACGTGCGAATCCATCTCGACTTTTATTGAGGCCAGACTGACGGAGAAAGAAATTTGGGAATCAACACACTCTGGCTCCCAGGGGTTAAGACCCAAGGGAAGATCTTGAGGAAATATGTTGACCAACTGAAGATGCGAGAGTCCACACTAGAGGATATCCGGCCAGCGATGTCAGCACCTCCGCCTCCCCAGGTACCACTCCTTAGCCAAGGACTGCAATCAATCATGGCCAAACACACGGACCATCAAGATAATGCCAACTCTGGCACTAAAGCATCTGCATTGTGTCCGGTGCCGAGGTCCCGGCAATAACCCCCTGGAGGCCATCTTGAAAAAGATGGTCCGCCGACTTTTACACAGCACCTGACCCAGACCCACCGCTGGCGGAAGCACAGCCACGTGCAAAGTGGCGCATAAGGCTTTCTCTGATGGGGGGTCCTTTGGAGTTGAGGGTGTAGGGGAGATCAATGCAGATATCGTGATTGATCTCCCCGTGGGGCCCCCGTGGGGCCGGTTCACAAATTGCATGTTTACATCCTAGAACTCCCATATGATTTCCTCCTAGCCCGATAAAGAAATAAATTTATCTTGAAGCAAGATGCTTTCCTTGAGGATGGAGAGTGGATTTACAAAGAAACACATTTTTGCGGATAGCTCTAGACTCTTATTTCACACATGTTATAGAATGGCATTGACATAGACCGGAGAGTAGATCATGAGTGCATTTTTGGGCACAGAATGATGTGTGCTTTGTCAAAGATTAAGTGCAACAGGAGAGGCAGTGGTACAGTTGTATTGTCATAGTAATCCAGGGTCCCATGTAATGCTCTAGGGACTGTGTTTGAATCCTGCTATGGTGAAATTTTAATTTGATAAAAAAATACAATTGGGATTTAAAAATTAATGATGACCTTGAAACCATTGCCGATTGTCGCAAAAACCCATCTGGTTCACAAAGGTCTTTTAGGGAAGGAAATCAGTTGCCCTTACCTGGTCTGACCTTCATGTGACTCCAGACCCACTGCGATGTGGTTGACTCTTAAATGCCCTCAAGCATGGGGAACAAATGCAGGCACAGCCAGAGATGCCCACATCCCATGAATGAATAAACAAAAAAGTGCTCTCGTCATTATAATACAAAATTCCTGCTTTTTAATTGCATGGTGAGTTCAACAAAGTGTTTAATGGTTTCAACAAATTCTTTTTTTTTTTTTTTAAATTTTATTCTCCTCCATTTTCACATTTTCTCCCACATTTACATCCATCAACAATAAACAATAATCAGCAAGATATGTCAGTCCCCATAATAACAACAACGATCCCATCTACCCACCAACCCCCAAACCTCAACCCGCATGTTTACCTAAACAAATGACAAAAATAAATCAGGGATTACCCGTAGTCACCCTTAATCTTACACAGCTCCCACCCCCCCACCCCCCACTCCCCCCACCCCCCCACCCCAGGTCTCCAGCTCCTCCCGTCCACTGCCTCTTGTAGATCTCCTCCCCCGACCCTCGGTTCCTTCCCCCCCAACATTCCACCCCGGCTAGACCACTCGGACCCTGTTCTGCCAGGCTCCGATGGCCGCAGCCCCTCCCCCCACCTCACTCCCGTTCACTGGCCGGCTTAAACCGGCCAGCGTGAAGGCCCCCACCCGGGTCCCTTTCCCACTTGCCCGGCCCCAGGAAAGCCCAAAGATCCCCTTTTAGCACACAAACCCCGCCTATCCACCTACACCCCAAAGAACTCTCATTTTGAGTGAAAGTCCCGTCCCTTCCCTTGTCCAAATATATACCACCTTGGCTCCTTTAATCTCTACACCCGTGCGCAGTGATACAAAAAAGAAGAAAATACAGTCATGAGGTTACATCGGCACATGGCCATTCCTCAATTTGTCAGTTCTGCCACAGTCCTTCTGCTTTCGCAAACTCCTCCGCTCCTTCCGCCGTTCCAAAATAAAAGTCCCTGAGCTTGTAAGTCACCCTCAGCTTCGCTGGATATACAATGCCGCACCGCACCTTGCTAATGTACAGTGCCCTCTTCACCCGGTTGAAGGCAGCCCGCCTCCTTGCCAGCTCCACCGTAAAGTCCTGGTATACACGTATACCAGCTCCAGCCCACTGCACCACCCGCTTCTGCTTGGCCCAGCTCAGGACCTTCTCCTTCACCCTGTACCTACGGAAGCACAGAGTCACTGCCCTTGGCGGCTCACTCGCCTTTGGTACAGGCCTCCACGACCGATGAGCCCGATCCAGTTCATATCGGGAGGGGTTAGTACCCATCACCTTCCGCATCTCTTTCCCCATCGAGGCAAGTTGATCACTGTGCTGCAATAACGCCTCCTTCACTTCCTTCAGCGCCTCCCCATGCTCTCGCACCTCCTCCACTGCGCCCGCCACCTCCGTCCTCACCGGGGAAACCGCCTCCTCCACCAGCACACTCAAGACCTCCCTCATCTCCTTCCTCACCGTCTCCATGCATTTCGCAATCTGCGCCAACTGCTTTTCAAATTCCGCAGCCATCACCTTGGTTATTTCTTCAGCCGTAAGCAGTGCGGCCTTCCCTGGTGCTCCAGCCTTCATTTTTCCTGGTGACCCCGTGGTGACCTTTCCACTCCCTGACGGACCTCCAGCTGGTTTTTTTTCGGCCGTTTTTTTGCTCGCCCTCGACATTTTTCTTTGGGGTTTTTTTCCCCTCCTGTGTCTTCTCAGTGCCTCCTCCGTGCCTTCTCCCTTCTTCTGCCGCCTCCGCGGACCCTGGGACGGGGCTTAAAGCCCCGAAATTGCCGTTGCCGAGCGGGGACTCTCCATTGCACGGCCGCCTCCCGCCCGCCGTCACCGGAAGTCCTGGTTTCAACAAATTCAGGGTTAAGACTGCAATTCCATGGGAATCACTGGCAAGACCAACATTTATTGCCCATCCCTAATTGCCCTTCAGGAGATGTTGGCTTGTATATGATTGACTTCCAAGCCTATTTCAGAGGGCAGTTAAGAGTCGACCACAGGGCTGTTCGTCTGGAGTCCCATATGGGACAGACTGGGCAAGGATTCCAGGTTTCTTTCCCTAGAAAGGACATTTGTAAAACAAATACTTTGATTCCCCGCTCCCCCCACTCCCCCTGCCTCCCCGGTATACCTTCTCCAAATCATTGGTTCAAGTGTCTGGGTTTGTAGTCCCGTAACATAATGACCGTACCCACTAAGTCAGTTATCTAGAGTTTTTGAGAATAGAATAATGGAATAGTTTCAGCAGGGGTGGTGGTCATTTGGCCCCCCGTGCCTATGCTGGTTCTCCGTAAGACCAATTCACCTTTTGCCATTCCTCTGCATTTCTCCTGTGACTCTGCAGATGTTTCTTCTTCAGATGATGAACAATTCTCTTTTGAAATCCACAATTGAATCTGTCTCCACCATACTCTTCTGCAGTGCATCCCAGATCCTAACCACTTGTAGCATAAAATGTTTCCCCCTATGTCGCCATTGCTTCTTTTGCTGATCACCTTAAATTAATGTCTGCAGGGAAATGCTTAGGAAATCAGAAGCACAAAGGGTCTTCGGAGTCCTTGTTCAAGATTGTCGTAAGGTAAACATAGAACATAGAACATACAGTGCAGAAGTAGGCCATTCGGCCCATCTAGTCTGCACCGACCCACTTAAGCCCTCACTTCCATCCTATCCCCGTAACCCCAATAACCCCTCCTAACCTTTTTGGTCACTAAGGGCAATTTATCATAGCCAATCCACCTAATCTGCACATCTTTGGGCTGTGGGGGCAAAACCCACACAAACACGGGGAGAATGTGCAAACTCCACATGGACAGTGATCGAACCTGGGAGCTTGGCGCCATGAGGCAGCAGGGCTAACCCACTGCACCACCGTGCTGCCGAAGAGCAGCAATTTTAAAGTTTAGCTCTACACCTCCACATGTGGCTGTATGGCAATCTCCCGGAGTGACTGGATTTCCAGAATTAGAGTTCAGAATTTCCTTTTACCTCGTCACCAGTATTAAGACATGGGAAGCCAGCGGTAAGAAAAAGGTAGATTTTAATACAGCTCGATTAAGGTTGTCATGGCAGCGAACTATTCACACATGGTCCAACCAACATGCCGGTCCCTTTCCAGACCGTTCTGTATATTTGATTCCTACGGGCCCCAGCTGCCCACTGGCCTGGAAGCTCGTGTTCCGCAAGCCCCATGGGAAGATCAATCACGGTGTCCCCATGGGCCTGATGGGAGTTATTGCAGTAGTCCACTGCATCATCTAGACGTTTGAGCCCACAAATTTGAAACCTTACTAAATAATTGCTACTAGTCGATTAGTATTCTTGGGTGGGATTCTCCCCTACCCAGTGGGGCGGGGGGGTAACGGCGGGATGGAGTGGCGGGAACCACTCCGGCGTCAGGCTGCCCCAAAGGTGCGGATTTCTCCGCACCTTTCGAGGCCAAGCCCTCACCTTGATGGGCTAGGCCTGCGCCGGAGTGGTTGGTGCTCCGCCGGCCGGCGGGAAAGGCCTTTGGCACCACGCCAGCCAGGGCCGAAAGATCTTCGCCGGCCGGCGGAAGTCCGCGCATGCGCGGGAGAGTCAGGGGCTGCTGACGTCATCCCCACGCATGCGCAGAGGGGGGTGTCCCTTCTTCATCGCCCATGGTGAAAACTGTGGCTGAGGCGGAGGCAAAAGAGTGCCCCCACAGCACAGGACCGCCCGCGGATCGGAGGGCCCCGATCGCGGGCCAAGCCACTGTGGGGGCACCCCTCGGGGCCAGATCGCCCCGCGCCCCCCCCCCCCCAGGACCCCGGAGCCCGCTCCCGCTGCCTTGTCCCGCCGGTAAGTAAGGTGGTTTAATCCACGACGGCGGGACAGTCATTCCAACAGCGGGAATTCGGCCCATCGCGGACCGGAGTATCGCCGAAGGGGGGGGGGAGGGGGGCCTGCCGACTGGCACGGCGCGATTCCCGCCTCCGCCGAATATCCGGTGCCGGGGAATTCGGCAACCGGCGGGGGCGGGTTTCACGCCAGCCCCCGGCGATTCTCCGACCCAGCGGTGGGTCGGAGAATCCCGCCCAAGTGATTCTGCAAGGAAGGGCAGAAAATTTCTAAAATTACTGTCTTAGTTTCATAACTTTTAGACATGCGTATCACTGACATTCAATCAAATGAACCCTTTGTAGTTTCTGAACTTCCAAGTAAGAAGCAGTTAAACATAAGAACAAGTCATTTAATTGGGACCATAGATATCAGCATGCAGCAGCTAAAGGGACCAACAGCCAAGACCCTATCCGCAAAGTGAATTGGCTCAGAGGAAGTGTTAACAATCTACCCATTCAACATCTTTATAAATGCGAGAATACGTCAGGTTGAATGTGTCCTATTTTATGTTGACAGGTTGTACTTGGATATTTTCCCTCATTGCCTGGTGGACACGGTGCGGTAGCTGCACTAATGTAATTTGAAGATGAAGATTTTTAAAAGATTAATTCATGAGATGTGAGTATTTCTGGTTGAGACCTGCATTTGTTGCCCATGCCTCATTACACTTGCAAAAATGGCAGTAAGTCACGTTGTTGAGAAGTGATATTATTTAAATGATAGCTATAGTGATTGTCATAGAGATAATGCAAAACTGCACTGTACATTAACAGAGAAATGTACTATGTAAATTAAAATATGTTCATGTAATGTAAATTACATTGAATGTGCCATTATGGCAAAAAGATTGAATTGTGAGAAAATCCAAATTCTACCCACTATGATATTGTATTTAGAAGTTATACGTGTACCATCGGAGGAAAACTGGTGAAACAGGTGTTGGATCCGGAAAAGAATACTAAACTGACCATGAAATGGGAATGGTTTCACAATCCTCGTGCTGTGCTTTGCTCAACCATCTGAAGTAATGGAAGTTTCCAGCTTGTTACTTCACAGCTACTGCTCATGCTCGGCTCACTGGCACCGTTCAAAGAATATGAAACATTGGGGAACTGAGTGCTTGTTCCATAAGATTAGTTGTTACATTAATCAGACTCAACAGGCAATTTATTCAGTTTGCCTCACTGGCATTTTAATTCAACTGAGCTGAACATTTGTTGAGCATCAGTACAGCAACCATCTGGAATCCTCTCCAACCATGCAGCACTCATGAGACCAAGTGAGAAAATTGTTTGCTGGATTGAGAAAAATGACACTGTAAGAAACACTCAAATGTCCCCACTAAACCTGTTGTCAGCACAAGCACTATAAACACTCCATTCATTCACCTCAGAGTCTCCTCCCACAACCCAGCCTCCAGCTCTCCACCCAGCTCTTCCTCCCACTTCCGCTTCACCTCCCCTGTCGGGGCTCCCTCCCATTCCATCAGCTCCTTATAAACCTCCAATACCTTCCCCTCCCCCACTCCCGTTTTCGACACCGGCTTATCCTATAGCCATGATGTGGAGATGCCGTCGTTGGATTGGGGTGAGCACAGTAAGAAGTTTTACAACACCAGGTTAAAGTCCAACAGGTTTGGTTCGATGTCACTAGCTTTCGGAGCGCTGCTCCTTCCTCGGAGGCTAGTGACATCGAAACAAACCTGTTGGACTTTAACCTGGTGTTGTAAAACTTCTTACTGTTATCCTATAGCCCCTGGGGTCGCAGGTGTGGAAAAGTTGATACCTGCCTCCGCACAAAATGATTGGCACTTTTTCAACAGTTGGTGGAGGGGGCTAACAGGGTAGCCATAGAACATAGAACATACAGTGCAGAAGGAGGACATTCGGCCCATAGAGTCTGCACCGACCCACTTAAGCCCTCACTTCCACCTGTTATGGGCCAGGGTTTAGAGAATCCCAAAGTGTATCATGGAGTTCACCTGACCCACAACCTTTAATAGATTGTGGTATGGGGAGCACACGGCCCACTCTACAGGTGTGGTACAGCAGAAATGGAAAGCATTTTTTAAAAAAACAAAACAATGTTTATTCTATGAACTCAAATTAACCTTTTTAAAACAATCAGTGAATATCTTAGCAACCATTAATTCAAAGATAACCCCCAAAGAATACAACACTAAGTAATCCTTTAAGCTGTCCTTTTAACATCCAAAAGACATAACAACCTTTAAACAGAAGCACATCAGGGTTTACATTAAATACAGAAAACATTTAAATTTCTGAAATCACCAAATGATCAAGAGATAGTCCTTCATGGCAGAGAGCTCACCAATACAGCTGTTTTGGCTGACTTCAGCTGCAACACACTGAAAAACGAAACCAAAAAGACAGGCACACCCAAGCTTTTCTCAAAGCGAAACTAAAAAGCAGAACCAGAGCTCAGCTCCACCCACACTCTGACATCACTGCAGTAACATGAACAGCCAAACATTTCTTAAAGCGACATTCTCATGACATACCCTATCCCCATAACCCAATAACCCCTCCTAACCTTTTTGGTCACTAAGGACAATTTACCATGGCGAGTCCACCTAACCTGCACGTCTTTGGACTGTGGAGGAAACCAGAGCACCCAGAGGAAACCCACGCAGCCACAGGGATAATATCATGTGCAGACTCTGCACAGACAGTGACCCAGTGGGGAATCGAACCTGGGACCCTGGCGCTGTAAAGCCACAGTGCTATCCACTTGTGCTACCGTGCTGCCCATGTGCTGGAAAAACTTCCCGTAATAGTTCACGAGACCCAGGAAGGTATGGAGTTCCATCGATCCTCTTGACACGGGGGCCTGCCTGATGGCCCGCACTTTGCCCTCAGCTGGGTCTCGCCCAAGGCGGTCCATGCGGTAACCCAGATACATGACCTAGGGCACATTGAACATAAGAACATAAGAACTAGAAGCAGGAGTAGGCCACCTGGCCCCTCGAGCCTGCTCCACCATTCAATGAGATCATGGCTGATCTTTTGTGGACTCAGCTCCACTTTCCGGCCCGAACACCAGAACCCTTAATCCCGTTATTCTTCAAAAAACTATCTATCTTTACCTTAAAAACATTTAATGAAGGAGCCTCTACTGCTTCACTGGGCAAGGAATTCCATAGATTCACAACCCTTTGGGTGAAGAAGTTCCTCCTGCACTCCGTCCTAAATCTACTTCCCCTTATTTTGAGGCTATGCCCCCCTAGTTCTGCTTTCACCCACCAGTGGAAACAACCTGCCCGCATCTATCCCATCTATTCCCTTCATAATTTTGTTTGTTTCTATAAGATCCCCTGCATCCTTCTAAATTCCAACGAGTACAGTCCCAGTCTACTCAACCTCTCCTCGTAATCCAACCCCTTCAGCTCTGGGATTAACCTAGTGAATCTCCTCTGCACTCCCTCCAGTGCCAGTACGTCCTTTCCAAATAAGGAGACCAAAACTGAACACAATACTCCAGGTGTGGCTTGATGGAACAATACTGATTTATTCTTTAGACACAATAACTCTCCACTCCCCGGAGGCTTGGCTCCTCTCATTAAAGGGGAAGACTTGCCCCGTTACCGGGGCAGTTCATATTCCTTGGAGATCATAGGGAACCGGATGGTCCGCACCCCGTGAACTCTATGGGTGTCGTAACACTCCCATTCTTCTAAATTACAATGAACATATGCCTAACTTGCTCAATATTTCCTCATAAGACACCCCTTTCACCTCAGAAATCAGCCTAGTTAACCTACTCTGAACTGCTTCCATCCTTCCTTAAGTAAGGAGACAGAAGTCGGGTACAGGCGGTTAAAATGAACGTGTTGCCGCGATTTCCGTTTATTTTCCAATGCCTGCCGATTTTCCTGCCAAAGGCATTTTTCAGAGAGATTGAAGGAATGATTACCTAATTTATATGGGGAGGGAAGGTGTCCAGAGTTAGAAAGGTGCTGCTACAGAGGGGAAGGCAGGCAGGGGGTTTGGGTCTTCCGAACCTGATGCAGTATTACTGAGTGGCGAATGTGGAGAAGGTGCGGAGCTGGGTCAGAGGGGTTGATTCCCAGAATGGAGGAGAGTTTGTGCATGGGGTCAGGATTGAAGACGCTAGCAACAGCGCCGCTCCCGATGGCCCCAGCAAAATACTCAGAGTCCGGTAATAATAGCTTCATTGAGAATTTGGAGGCAGTTTCGCCAACACTTCGGGTTGGGGGCAGGGTCAAGGAAAATGCCGATTCGGGGGAACCACAGATTTGAGCCAGGGAAGTGGGATGGAAATTTTCGGAACTGGGAGAAGGGGATTAAGACACTAAAAGATTTGTTTCTTGGGGGTCGGTTTGCAGGATTGAGGGAGCTGGAAGCGAAGTATGGGCTGGAGCAGGGGGAAATGTTTAGACACATGCAGGTTCGAGATTTTGCCAGAAAGGTGATACAGAGCTTCCCGCTGGAGCCGGCCTCCACATTGCTGGAGGAGGTGCTGACAACAGGGGGACTGGAGAAAGGGGTAGTGACGGCAGTTTACGGAGCTATTTTGGAAGAGGAGAAGGCACCACTGGAAGGGAACAAAGCAAAGTGGGAGGAAGAGATGAGAGAGGATATGGAGGAGGGGTTCTGGTGTGAGGTGCTCCGGAGAGTGAATGCCTCCACCTCATGCACGAGGTTGGACTGATACAGCTGAAGGAGGTAGATAGAGCACACCCCACAAGGGCGAGGATGAGCCGACTCTTTGAGGGGGTAGAAGATGTATGTGAATGTTGCGGGGAAGGGGGGGGGGGCGCGCAAATCACATTCATATGTTTTGGTCCTGTCCAAAGCTGGACGATTACTGGAGGGAGGTTTTTAGGGTAATCTCTAAAGTAGTGCACGTGAAACTGGACCCGGGCCCCCGGGAGGCCATATTCGGGGTGTCAGACCAGCCGGGTTGGAAACGGGTGCGGAGGCAGATGTTGTAGCCTTCGCCTTGTTGATCGCTCGAAGGCAGATCCTGATGGGATGGAGAGCAACCTCTCCCCCCTGTGCCCTGGCATAGTGGGGGGACCTGTTGGAATTCTTGACTCTTGAGAAGGTTAAGTTTGAACTGAGGGGAAGGACGGAGGGGTTCTACAATTCATGGGCATTATTCACTATGCACTTTCAAGAACTGGATAACATCGAACATTAGTTGGGGGGTGGGGGGAGGGTTGGGGGGGAGAGGGACTGTATGTGTTAATGGTGACTATGGGTGATTCCTCAGTCCTTTTTGTCATTTGTTTATGTGAACATGCAGGCTAATGTTTGGGGTTTTGTGGGAGGATGGGATTGTTGTTATTCCTATGGGGCTTGGCATTATATTCGTTCCTGATTATTGTTTATTGTTGGTGGGTGCAAATTTGGGAGAAAATGTGAAAAAGGAGAATAAAAATATTTTTTTAAAAAGGAAGGAGACAGAAAATGCACACAATACCTGAGGTGAAGTCTCCCAAAAGCCTTGAACAGTTGTCGCAAAACGTTCCCATTTTTATACTCCAATCCCCTTTCAAAAAACGTTCCATTTGCCTTCCTATGCTTGCTGAACCAGCATGTTAATATTTTGTGATTCATGCACAAGAACACCCAGATCCATCTGCACTACAACATGCTGTAGCCTCTTTCCTTTTAGACAATGGCCAGAATTTTAGGCCATTTATGCCGGTGGGATCCTCGGTGACGGCGCATCCCCACTGTGGGTTTCATGGCAGCAAGGCGTGTGTTCAATGGGAAACTCCGTTGACAAGGACGGTTCCCGCCATCAACCAATAGCAGGCCGTTACCACACCGTGAAACACACAGCCGGTTGTGCGGAAACCCCACCCCCCCACCCTGTATTCAGCTTCTCTATTCTTCGTGCCAAAATGGACAACCTCACATTTTGTAGATTCCTTGGGCGGGATTCTCCTTTTTGGGGGACTATGTCCCCATGCCCGCCGGAAAACGGGCGAGAATCACTCCGGACTTTTTCCTCATGTCCGGGGTGATTCCCCATATTCCAGGGGCTAGCAGGGCCCCGGTGTGCGTCTCGCATCTCTGGCTGCCGGCAGGGCCCTGCTGTCCAGACCGCGCGGCACTGCGCCATGCGCATGGCGGTCACTTCGGCGTGGGCACCGCCAACATGGCGGACCCACACAGTGGGCCCGCGCGGAGGAAGGCACCCGTGTCGTCGTTTCAGTGATTCTTCAACCGTGGGTTTCAACTGACGTTATACACCAGATACATCGATGACATTTTTTTCCTTTGGACCCACGGTGAAGAATCACTGAAACGACTACGTGATGACATCAATAAGTTCCATCCCATCATCAGACTCATCATGGACTACTCCTCCAGAACCGGTTGCATTCTTGGACACACTCATCTCCATCAAGGACGGTCACCTCAGCACTTCGCTATACCGCAAATCAACGGACAACCACGATGCTCCACTTCTCCAGCTTCACCCTAAACACATTAAAGAAGCCATCCCCTATGGACAAGCCCTCCGTATACACAGGATCTGCTCAGTCAAGGAGGAGTGTAACAGCCATCTACAGACGCTGAAAGATGACCTCGTATGGCATAGAATAGGATATGGCGCTCGACTCATCGATCGACAGTTCAACGCGCCACATCAAACAACCCGCACAGACCTCCTCAGAAGACAAACACAGGGCACAACCGACAGAGTACCCTTGGTTGTCCAGTATTTCCCCAGAGCGGAGAAACTACGACATCTTCTTCGCAGCCTTCAACACGTCATCGATGAAGACGAATATCTTGCCAAGGTCATCCGTACACCCTCACTGCTTGCCTTCAAACAACCGTGCAACCTCAAACAACCCATTGTTTGCAGCAAACTACCCAGCCTTCAGAACAGCGACCATGACACTGCACAACCCTGCCATAGCAATCTCTGCAAGACGTGCCAAATCATTGACATGGGTACCATCATTATACATGAGAACACCTACCACCAGGTACGTGGTACATACTCGTGCGGCTCGGCAACGTTGTCGACCTCATATGCTTCAGGAAAGGATGTCCCGAAGTGTGGTACATTGGCGAGATCGTGCAGACGCTGCGACAACGGATGAATGGACATCGCGCGACAATCGCCTGGCAGGAATGTTCCCTTCCAGTCGGGGAACACTTCAGCAGTCAAGGGCATTCAGCCTCTGATCTTCGGGTTAGCGTTCTGCAAGGCGGCCTTCAGGACACGTGACAACGGCAGAATCGCCGAGCAGAAACTTATAGCCAAGCTCCGCACACATGAGTACGGCCTCAACCGGGACCTTGGAATCATGTCGCATTGCATTCACCCCCCACCATCTGGCTTGGGCTTGTGAAATCCGACCAACTGTCCTGGCTCGGGACAATTCAAACCTCTTTCCCTGTGATTATCCCTCTCTCCAATTGCTCAGTATGGACCTATAGACTTAATTACCTGCAAAGACTCATATTCAAAGTATCCATAAGACCATAAGACATAGGAGCGGAAGTAAGGCCATTCAGCCCATCGAGTCCACTCCACCATTCAATCATGGCTGATTTCAACTCCATTTACCCGCTATAATCGTCTTGCATCTTTGACTTTGTCTATATATATGTTTCTGGAACCCACCTCTTCATTCACCTGAGGAAGGAGCAGTGCTCCGAAAGCTGGTTATTCGAAACAAACCTGTTGGACTTTAACCTGGTGTTGTAAGACTTCTTACTGTGCTCACCCCAGTCCAACGCCGGCATCTCCACATCATAGCTTATTTTAAGTTCCTCAGATGCAGACCATCAGGTCCATGGGATTATTTAGCCTTTAGTTCCATTGGTTTTCTCAGTATCTTTTCGCTTGTTTTTCCTTTTTTTTTGTTTTCTACTATTCTTGGGATGCTTTTTGTGGCTTCTACTGTGAAGTCAGATACAAAATATTTGTTCAAATTCTCTGCCATTTTCCTGTTTCACATTATTAATTCTCAGTCTCAGAGCTTATTTTAGCTACTCTTTTCATGTGCTTGGAGATACCTTTACTGTCTGTTTTTATATTTCCTGCCAGTTTTACTCATTCTCTAATTTTTCTATTTTTCTAAAGTCATCCTTTGCTGGTTTCTAAAAATTTACAAGTATCCTGGGGCATCATTCTCCGCCCCCCCAGAGGGTCGGAGAATGGCCGTTGGCCGCCGTGAATCCCGCCCCCGCCCCCGCCGAAGTCTCCGAAGGGAGAAAAGTCGGCGGGGTGTTAATGGCGCCGCTGCCGCGGAGAATGTCACGGGTCTGCGCAAGGCAGCCGATTTTCGGCCTGCCGATATTCTCCCTTCCGGATGGGCCGAAGTCCCGTCGACGTGATGACCGTTCACATCGACGTGAATCAAACCTCCTTTTCATCGGCGTGACCCGGTGCTCCAGGCTCACGCCGACCAGCGTGGAGGTGAGTGACGGCCTGGGGGGTTGGCTCTGGGCAGGCGATGGCGTGGCCGCAGTCCGAATGCGTGAGGAGAGGTGTGTCTCGGGTTGTGTGTGTGTGTGTGTGCGGCGGGGGGGGGGGGGTGGTTAGAGTAGGCTGGGCTCCGGGGGAGTGCCGGGAGGGGGTCCGTGCCGGGGTGGAGGTTGGGGGGGGGGTCCGTGCCGGGGTGGAGGTTGGGGGTTGGGGGGGGTCCGTGCAGGGGTGGAGGTTGGGGGGGGTCCGTGCTGGGGTGGAGGTTGGGGGGGGGGGTCCGTGCCTGCCGGGGTGGAGGTTGGGGGGGGGTCCGTGCTGGGGTGGAGGTTGGGGGGGGTCCGTGCCGGGGTGGAGGTTGGGGGGGGGTCCGTGCTGGGGTGGAGGTTGGGGGGGGGGGGTCCGTGCCGTGCCGGGGTGGAGTTGGGGGGGTCCTTGCTGGGGTGGAGGTTGGGGGGGGGGGTCCGTGCCGTGCCGGGGTGGAGGTTGGGGGGGGTCCGTGCTGGGGTGGAGGTTGGGGGGGGGTCCGTTCCGGGGTGGAGGTTGGGGGTTGGGGGGGGGTCCGGGCTGGGGTGGAGGTCGGGGGGGGGGTCCGTGCCGAGGAGGGGGATGGGAGGGCAAGTGAGTTGGTCCCACTGGCCAGGTGCCAGCCTCCAACAGTTGGACCCATACGGTCCATGCGACCTTGCTGGGGGGAGGAGGGGATATGGGCAATGATGACATGTCGTCGTTCCCCTCCCCCCACCAGGCCATCATGTTTTCAGATCATCCAGCGATGTTGGCCGCCGTGGTGGCAGCCGCTCATGTCTATGTTGCCCTGGATGAGGAGGAGGAGGAGGAGGAGGAGGAGGAGGAGCGTGCCAGAGAGGCGGCGCAGGCTGCCGCAGAGGGGCAGGCGGCAGCCACCCAGCTGGAGGGGACACCTGACCGACAGGACGAGGAGGGGGAGTGAGGACGTCGCGGCCCCACGGCAACGGAGGCACCCGAGGGGCGCCCCGTGTGTACCGGGCCCCGGCAGTCATACCAGGACCTCACGGACCGGGAATGCAGGAGGAGACTCCGGATGAGCCGGGAAACCGTGGCACACATCTGCCACCTGCTGACACACCTGTCATCGCGTGCACTGGCGGAGGACACCCTCTCCCCGTGTCCGTCAAGGTTACAGTGGGCCCTGAACTTTTATGCAACGGGGTCATTCCAGGCACCGAGTGGGGACCTGTCCGGCATATCGCAGACATCGGGGCATCGGTGCAACCGGGCAGTGACAGATGCCCTATATGCCATGGGCACACCGCTACATCCGCTTCCCCGTGGACCGGGCCAGCCAAGATGCCCGGGCCGTGGGCTTCTCTGCCGT
The DNA here is from genome assembly GCF_047496885.1 of Scyliorhinus torazame. Classification (NCBI taxonomy): domain Eukaryota; kingdom Metazoa; phylum Chordata; class Chondrichthyes; order Carcharhiniformes; family Scyliorhinidae; genus Scyliorhinus; species Scyliorhinus torazame. The sequence goes on along the minus strand of NC_092713.1, from coordinate 56,663,941 downwards.
TGCCGGGTTCCCCATGGTCCAGGGCGCGATCGATGGGATGCACGTCGCTGTGCGGCCACCTCCAGATAACAGGGCCGTGTTCACTAATAGGAAGGGGAACTATTCGATGAACGTACAGGTGGTCTGCGACCACCGCATGATGATCCTGCACGTCTGCGCCCGTCACCCAGGCAGTGTACACGACTCATTCGTGTTGTCGCGGTCATCCAGCCCCGGCATGTACGAGGGACGCCATCCCCGGCTGAGGGGCTGGTTGCTGGGCGACAGGGGCTACCCATTGCGATCGTGGCTGATGACGCCTATACGGAGGCCACGCAATGAGGCGGAGAACCGCTACAATGATGCCCATGTAGCGACAAGGGGAGTGATCGAGAGGTGCTTTGGTGTGCTGAAGATGCGTTTCAGGTGCCTGGACCTCTCTGGGGGCGCCCTCCAGTATCGGTCAGATAGGGTCGGCCACATCATTGTGGTGTGCTGCGTCCTGTACAACATAGCCCAGCAGAGGGGCGATGTGCCGCAGGCAGAGGAGGGCGGAGTGGAGGAGCAGCAGGAAGAGGCGCAGTCCTCCCAGATGAGGGGGATGGGGGGCAATGGTCAGGGCAGACGGGGTAGACACAGGCGGGTGGCTGTCCACCGCTACCGGCTGGCCCAGCGGGCACGGGACAGACTGATAGACGCCCGCTTCACTGACTAGATGGGCGTGGGAATCGGGTAGTATGGCCACAGACCGCACACCATGGCAACAGCCGACCACCCACACCCCCCACCCATCCACCCACCCAGCACCCTCACCCCCCTCCCCAACCCCACCCACCCCACCCCGCATGCACCCCCCCCCCCCCATTGCCGATCCACCTGCGGCACAACGGGCCGGGCTCACACAGTTGCGGGTGGACGCGTGTCTATCGCAGGCCATGGAGGATGATGGCAACCCGCCCTGCGATGAGCTCCTGGCTCTACATCGCTGGACTATGTCTGACCCATGGCCACAGTACCACCATCCACCCGGACCATCCCTGCATGCGGCTGTGACACTGCAGCGCACGGTCCCGTCCTCTGCCCGGGGGATGTTGATGGCGGCCCAGGGGGAAGGGGGCAGACTCACCTTTGGCTGAGGTAAGACCACTCCTCACACACACACTTGCGCTCAACGTACATGACACCCCCGCACACTTTGGACAGAGCACAAAGGCAGCTTCTGTAGGTGTAACATTGACTTTAATAACCAAAGGAGTTCATGCACGTGCCCTAGCCCCTAAAACTCATCTGTGCCCTACACCCGTGCCAACTTACTCAGTGTCTAATTGTTTGGCCTTACGGGCCCTTTGACTACGTCTACGTGGTTCCCCAGACGGTACAGCAGAACTGGAGGTGGACTCCTGTGATTCCTGCCCTCTGACACTAGATCCCTTTGGCGGCCGTTTCCTGGGGCGTCCTGGCCTAGATGGGCCAGGCTGCGGCCCGGGCGACTGGGATGGCGAGCTGCCAGCCTGTCCTGCCCGTTGCCCACCCGATGCACCTGGGACGGAAGGGGGGGAGTCCGAGGTGTCGCGGTGTACCGGGACCTCCCCTACAGAGGGAGCCGGGATGGACCACACCACCTCCTCCTCCCTCGGGGTGCCCGATGGCCCCCAGGCCTCTACATGGGTGGGGGATGCGAACGGACTGGCCATCCGACGCCCCCCCGACATCTGGCGCTGCCAGTCCTGGAGGCCCATGCTGGTATCGACAGGGGTCTGCAGGTTTGCAGCCATGGAGCCCAGGGTGTTGGCAAACCCTGTCTGTGACAGTGCAACGCCGGCTCGCACATGGCCACTGGCGCCGATGCCCTCAGCGATGGCCTGCAGAGACTGGGCCATGGCCTGCTGAGACTGGGCCATGGCCTGCAGAGACTGGGCTATGGCGTTGAGCGCCTCTGCCATCTGGCGCTGGCACTGGCTCATGGCCTCCTGTGAGAGGGCAGCCATTTCCTGGGCCACAGATGCCGCCTGCACGGAAGGCCCCAGGCCTCGCAAACCGTTCCCCATGTCTGACACCGTCGCACCCATTGCCTCCACCGCGGACGCCACCCGTGCGGTGTCAGCCTGGGTGGCACGCATGACCGGCACCACTCCCAGCTCCTGGACGCGGGTGGACTCCTCCACCTGCGACCGCAGCCGCCGCAAGCCGCCCGTCACCCTCTTCGCTCGTCTCTGGGTGGTTGCATCGGATCTATGTGTGGGTGTGGTAACTGTAGGAACCCGGGATCCATCTGGGCGGCAGATGTTCGCTTGGGCTGGGCTGCCCTCCGACCGCCCGGTCCCTCTGCTGCTCCTACCTCCACCTGCTGTACCGGGACGGCTGTGTTGTGCGCACCAGTGAGTGTACCAGACGCCTCATCACTAAAGTGCCCAACCGTGGTGAGTGTTTCTGCGATGGTGGAGGGTGTTGGTGACAGCAGTGGTGTTGTGTCGTGCTCTTCGTCCCACTCTGAGTCTATGGCACTTTCAGGTGGGGGTTCGTCTCCACCCATCCACTCTGACTCACTGTCCGGTATTTCGTCTTCCTGGGTAGTGCTGTCCCGGGTAGGGGTGTCCTGGGTAGTGCTGTCCCGGGTAGGGGTGTCCTGAGTAGTGGTGTCCTGGGTAGTGGTGTCCTGGGTAGTGGTGTCCTGGGTAGTGGTGTCCTGGCTCGGATGTGACGGGGGCCTGTGGCTGCCCCCCTCATCGCTGGGTGGTCGCTCCCGCACGTGATGGGGGTGTCGTCCCCCTGTTGCTCCAGGTCTCTCCGTCTCCCGTGGTGTGCGAGGGGCATCCTGCGGGCGTCGCATGCTGGAGGGTCCGGGTCTCTCCGTCTCCCGTGGTCTCTGAGGGGCATCCTGCGGGCGTCGCATGCTGGAGGGTACGGGTCTCTCCGTCTCCTGTGGTCTCCGAGGGGCATCCTGCAGGCGTCGCATGCTGGAGGGTGCGGGTCTCTCCGTCTCCCGTGGTCTCCGAGGGGCATCCTGCGGGCGTCGCATGCTGGAGGGTGCGGGTCTCTCCGTCTCCCGTGGTCTCCGAGGGGCATCCTGCGGGCGTCGCATGCTGGAGGGTGCGGGTCTCTCTGTCTCCTGTGGTCTCCGAGGGGCATCCTGCGGGCGGTCTGCATCTGCTGGGATGGGTGCCTGGACGTTTGGTCCTGCGATACACAATGAAGCATGCATGGTTAGACATCAGGCAGTGATCAGGTGATACGGGGGAGGGGGATATAGGGGAGGGGGGATATGGGGACGGGCTGTCGGTGGCTCACTCACTAGTACGCCCCCGACCTCTGCATCAGCAACCTCCCGGTCCTCAGGTCCGCCAGCCAGTTCCAGGGCCCTTTCCTCGTGTACGGTCAGTGGCCTCTCATCAGCGGGCCCTCCTCCAGTCCTCACATGCTCCCTATTGTTGTGTGCGCGCTTCTCCTGTGGGGGGGGGGGCAGGGGTAAAAGGCAACAGTGTTAGGCAGGTATATGAATGCACGCCGTCGGTTGCGCGTGCATTGCAGAGGTTAAGGTTAGGGCTGGATTCACTTGGGGATATGGGGGAGGGGGGATATGGGGGAGGGGGGATATGGGGGAGGGGGGATATGGGGGAGAGGGGATATGGGGGAGGGGGGATATGGGGAGGGGGGATATGGGGGAGGGGGATATGGGGTATATGGGGGAGGAGGGGATATGGGGGAGGGGGGATATGGGGGAGGGGGGATATGGGGGATATGGGGGAGGGGGGATATGGGGGAGGGGGGGATATGGGGGAGGGGGGATATGGGGGAGGGGGGATATGGGGGATATGGGGGAGGGGGGATATGGGGAGGGGGATATGGGGGATATGGGGAGGGGGGATATGGGGGAGGGGGGATATGGGGGATATGGGGGAGGGGGGATAAGGGAGAGGGGGGATATGGGGAGGGGGATATGGGGGGAGGGGGGATATGGGGGAGGGGGATAGGGGGGAGGGGGGATATGGGGGATATGGGGGAGGGGGGATATGGGGGAGGGGGGATATGGGGGATATGGGGAGGGGGGATATGGGGGAGGGGGGATATGGGGGAGGGGGATATGGGGGAGGGGGATATGGGGGAGGGGGGCTATGGGGGAGGGGGGATATGGGGGATATGGGGGAGGGGGGATATGGGGAGGGGGGATCTTGGGGAGGGGGGATATGGGGGATATGGGGGAGGGGGATAGGGGGGAGGGGGGATATGGGGGATATGGGGGAGGGGGGATATGGGGGAGGGGGGATATGGGGGATATGGGGAGGGGGGATATGGGGGAGGGGGGATATGGGGGAGGGGGATATGGGGGAGGGGGGCTATGGGGGAGGGGGGATATGGGGGATATGGGGGAGGGGGGATATGGGGTAGGGGGGATATGGGGGAGGGGGGATATGGAGGATATGGGGGAGAGGGGATATGGGGAGGGGGGATATGGGGGAGGGGGATATGGGGGAGGGGGGATATGGGAGAGGGGGATATGGGGGAGGGGGGATATGGGGGATATGGGGGAGGGGGATATGGGGGAGGGGGGATATGGGGGAGGGGGGGATATGGGGGATATGGGGGAGGGGGGATATGGGGAGGGGGGATATGGGGGAGGGGGGATATGGGGGATATGGGGGAGGGGGGATATGGGGGAGGGGGGATATGGGGGATATGGGGGAGGGGGGATATGGGGGAGGGGGGATATGGGGAGGAGGGATATGGGGAGGGGGGATATTGGGGATATGGGGGAGGGGGGATACGGGGGAGGGGGGATATGGGGGAGGGGATATGGGGGAGGGGGTGATATGGGGGATATGGGGGAGGGGGGATATGGGGGAGGGGGATATGGGGGAGGGGGGATATGGGGAGGGGGGATATGGGGGATATGGGGAGGCTCACCCTGCCTGCTCTGACGAGCTTGTTCACCTTCTTGTGGCACTGGGTGCCTGTCCATGGTGTCAAGGCCACAGCGGTGACGGCCTCTGCCACTTCCCTGCACAGACGCCGACTGTGGCGTGGGGCAACTCTGCGGCCGTGCCCGGGATACAGGGCGTCCCTCCTCTGCTCCACTGCGTCCAGGAGCGCCTCCACATCGCGTGACTCGAACCTCGGGGCTGAGCGACGGCCAGCCATCCAGTCGGGTGTTGCGGTCGGGTGTTCCGGTCGGGTGGGGGGGAGCAGCGCGGCCTTATGAGCCATCACGCCGTCCAGCGCGTATGACGCTGCACGGCGTGAACCACTGCGCAAGCGCGGATCCCGTTACGTCGCTGCTAGCCCATTTCGGGCCGGAGACTATCGACCCATTTTTCCGACGTGACGCAAGTCGGATTTGCGCCGTTTTTTGCGCCGATCGGCAGACTTTCCGCCGATAACGGAGAATTTCGCCCCTCATCTACCACTAATCTTTGCAGCATTGTAAGCATTTTTGCTTCATTTAATGCCATTCTTAACTTGCCTAGTTAGCCATGGGTAGTGCATTCTTCTCATCGAGTCTTTCTTTCTCAATGGGATATATCTTTGTTGAGAGCTACGAATTATCTCCTTAAATGTCTGCTACTGTTTTCCTACCATCGTACATTTTTACCTATTTATCCATTCTACATTAGCCATCTCGGTCATCGTACCCTTGTAATTTGCCTTTATTCAAGTTTAGGACATTAGTTATAGACACACTTCTCAACCTCAAACTGAATGTGAAATTCTGACATGTTATGATCACTTTTGCCTCGAGGCTCCTTTACTCTACGGGCTGGTTTAGCACAGTGGACTAAACAGCTGGATTGTAATGCAGAACAAAGCCAGCAGCACGGGTTCAATTCCGTACCGGCCTTCCCGAACAGGCGCCGGAATGTTGCGACCAGGGGCATTTCACAGTAACTTCATTGAAGCCTATTTGTGACAATAACTGTTGATTATTATTAATATGAGGTAATGAATTAATCCTGTCTTATTACACATTACAAGGTCTAATATAGTTCATTAAGATTGGTTCTAGAGCATATTGTTCTAAGGAACTGGCCTCAATACAATCTATGAATGCATGCCCCAAGATACCTTCACCAATTTGATTTGACCAATCTCTATAAAGATTTAATTACTGCAGTACCTTGCTTCCAAGGCCCCATCATTTCTGGATTTATACTCGGACTTATAGTGTAACTGCTGGTGGGAGACCTATAAATGCTTCCCACGTGTGAATTCCATCCTTTACTATTTCTTATCTGTGATGCGCGATCAATTACACTCAAGACTAAGTGATTTCATAACTGAAGGCTTTAATCTACTAGAACTTGTTCCCCAGCAGCTTCGGTACAGAAAGTGAAGGCTGCTGGGACAGCACCGTTTCTTATACTCCGCCTGTCAGGGCGGAGCTACGTAACAACTGCCAATGGTAGACTCCTGGGTCTAACCAATGGTCATCAGCCTCTTAGGTACCGCAATACCTGGTACTACCATATTCACCTCCTGTTAAAAAAGAGTCCGGCGGGGGTAGTGGCCAGTGGTAACAGACGCCTTTAACAAGGTATGATCAGGTATGGAGGTACCATGCTGTCGAGGATATTAACAAAGTGTTCGTTCACAGTTAAAGTCACAGCCACAGTTAAAGTCACAGCGACGCAATCAGTCGATCGGGTGGCCTGGTCGTCCTTCTGGAGTGTCTGGGCCTCGGTGGTGATTCTGGTGGGAGACCCGGTGGTTGCGACTCCGGGAGCGTGGTTTCGGCCTCCCTGGCAGCTTTGTCACCCCTAGGCGGCGCTGTTGGGGCAAACGGTTGACCCGGGGGGTGCACCTGTAGGGAGCGTCGGTGGGTGGGCGGGCCTAGGCAGAAGCGTCGGGAGTACTGATTCCTCCCACTGCTGTGGGGGGGGGGGGGTAATGGTTCGGCTACGCGTGGGGTTCCGGCGGGCGCCAGGTCCCGAAGGGACACTGTATCATGCCGGCCGTCAGGGAACGCCACGTAGGCGTACTGGGGGTTAGCGTGCAGTAGGTGGACCCTCTCTACCAACGGGTCCGACTTGTGCGCCTGCACGTGCTTCTGAAGCAGGATGGGTCCGGGTGTCACTAGCCAGGTTGGGAACGAGGTCCCGGAGGAGGACTTCCTGGGGAAAACAAGGAGACGTTCATGGGGTGTCTGATTTGTGGTTGTACAGAGCAGCGACCGGATTGCGTGGAGGGCCTCCGGGAGGACTTCTTGCCAGCGGGAGACTGGGAGATCCCTGGACCGCAGGGCCAGTAGAACAGTCTTCCAGACCGTTCCATTCTCCCTCTCTACCTTCCCGTTTCCCCGGGGTTGTAACTGGTCGTCCTGCTCGAGGCGATGCCTTTGCTGAGCAGGAATTGACGCAGATCGTCGCTCATAAAGGAGGACCCCCTATCACTGTGTATGTACGCGGGGAAACCGAACAGTGTAAAGATACCCTGGAGGGCCTTGATGACGGTGGTTGTGGTCATGTTTGGGCAGGGGATGGCGAATGGGAACCGGGAGTACTCATCAATCACGTTCAGGAAATACGTGTTGCGGTCGGTGGAGGGGAGGGTGCCTTTGAAATCCATGCTGAGGCGTTCAAAGGGACGGGAAGCCTTTATCAGGTGCGCCCTCTCTGGCTGGTAGAAGTGCGGTTTGCACTCTGCGCAGATTTGGCAGTCCCTGGTGACTGTCCCGACCTCCTCGATGGAGTAGGGCAGGTTGCGGGTCTTGATGAAGTGGAAGGAACGAGTGACCCCCGGGTGGCAGAGGTCCTCATGGAGGGCTCGGAGGCGGTCCACTTGTGCAGTGGCACAAGTGCCGCGGGACAGGACATCAGGAGGCTCGTTTAGCTTTCCTGGACGGTACAAGATCTCGTAGTTGAAGGTGGAGAGTTCGATCCTCCACCGCAAGATCTTGTTGTTTTCTTTTTGAAATATTTTATTTAAAACAGATTTGTAACATTTACAGAGAAAAAAGAAGGCCATATACAAAAGCCTTAACATATTGAAAACGAACAGTGGGAAAGAATAAACATATTAATAAGGCACTTCCCCTATCAGCTCTGTTTGTCCGTGCCCCACGTGTTCAACTAAACTAATGTGGCTCTAACCCTCCCCCCGGGTGCCGCTGCTGTCGGTTTCCTACGCTGTTCCCTGCAAGCGACTTTCTCCTCCGGGGGATCCCTGATCATCCGCCCCCCCCCCCCCCCTTGCCCACTTAAGTCTTCTCTGCTCTCCTTCCCGGCTGCCCCCCTTCCCCACCCCCCCCCCCCCCCCCCCCCGCCCCCCCGAGGCTTGACCTGCCAGGTCCGCCCTGCGCTTGGCCCTAGCCCGCCCATTCTCCTGCTCTCCCTGGTGCCCCCTGACCAACACTAGCTACGCTGACCCCTGCCCTTGGCGCCTGACTGTCTCCCGCCCAAGTGCTCGGGCCCTCCCCCCACACACCAAGGACCCATTAACCTGATTGTATCTCACTGTGCCCTTTCAAGTTCCTCAACCAGCCCCTAGCCCATCCCCCCATCAGAGGCCCCGATCTCCCGCCAAAAGATACCAAGTGCAGGGCCCCCCTTGCAGGCCCCCCCCCCCCCCCCCCCACCCCCCCCTCGTTGCAATTTCCCAAAATCACCCTACACAATGCGCCCTCCAGCCCCCGCTCTCTGTCCAGGCTGAAAACAATCTTAGATAAAACATTACAGTACAGGATAATTTAGCAGACCGCCGCCACACAAAAGCTCTTGAGAGCCCAGAGTCCTTTAGTTCAAGTCCAGCTTCTTCTTTTAATAAAAGTCCATTCTTAGTCAAAACAAGCTAAGTTAACAGACCGCCGCCACTGTAGAGCACTGAAAAAACTAAGGGCTCGTTAGTTCAAGTCCAGCTTCTTCTCTTTAATGAAGGCCCAAACCTGTTCTGGTGTCTCAAAGTAGTGATGGAGTTCCTCAAACGTAACCCAAAGCTTCGCAGGATACAGCATTCCAAACCTCGCCTCCTTTTTGTAGAGGGCTGCCTTTACCTTGATGAATCCTGCACGCCTCTTGGCCAGCTCCGTTCCCAAGTCCTGGTAGATGCGCACCTCGCAGTTCTCCCATCTGCTGCTCCTCTCCGCCTTGGCCCATCGCAGCACACGATCCCTGTCGGCAAGCCGGTGAAAGCGAACCACCAAGGCCCTCGGTCGGTCGCCCGTCCTGGGCTTCCTTGCGGGTGCTCCATGCGCCCCATCCAACTCCAGGGGTCGGGGGAAGGCTTCCGGCCCCATCAGCGCCCCGAGCATACCCATCACGTATGCACCCACATCCGATCCCTCACAGCCCTCGGGGAGGCCAACGACCCTCAGGTTCTGCCTCCTGGCTCTGTTCCCCAGCTCTTCAAGCTGCTTCTGCATCCTCCTTTGGCGGGAGTTCAGCGCCTCCACCTCGTGCTCCAGCTCCGTTACCGTGTCCACCTGTCTGGAGAGCTTCACCTCGACCTCCCTTAGAGCCTTCTCTTGGACCGCCTGCGCCTCGACCATTCGGTCCATCACCGCCCTCATTGGGTCCAACGTGTCCCTCTTCAGTTCGGTGAAGCATTTCCTAAAAAACTCCATCTATTGCTCCCTTGGCCAGTGAGCCTCTGCTCCCTGGTCCCTGCCATCCGCCATGCTTCGCCGCCTGGTCTGGGGTCCCCGCTGCTCCTGCTTCGATCTTTGTCGCCCCACTCGACCACTTCTGGTCCAACTGTCCATACCCCGGGGGGGAAAACCTCTTCCTTTCATCTCCTCCACCGATTCAGGTCGTCAGGTCCCGAGAAAATCCTGTGAAACAGGTCCGTTTGCCCATCGCGGGCGGGAGCATTCCGACCTGCGACCTGCTTCCTCGAGGGCGCCAGCGGAAGTCGATCTTGTCGTTTTAATCTTGCCCCGCTGTGCATTATCGAACATGAAGGCAACCGACCGTTGGTTCATGAGGAGAGTGAATCTCCTGCCGGCCAGGTAATGCCTCCAATGTCTCACAGCTTCTACTATGGCTTGTGCCTCTTTTTCGACCGAGGAATGGCGAATTTCGGAAGCATGGAGGGTACGGGAGAAGAAGGTCACGGGCCTGCCCGCTTGGTTGAGGGTGGCCGCCAGAGCTACGTCGGATGCATCGCTCTCGACCTGGAAGGGGAGGGACTCGTCGATGGCGCGCATCGTGGCCTTTGCAATATCTGCTTTGATGCGGCTGAAGGCCTGGCGGGCCTCCGTCGACAGGGGGAACGTTGTGGACTGGATTAGGGGCCGGGCTTTGTCTGCGTAGTTGGGGACCCACTGTGCGTAATAGCTGAAAAACCCGAGGCAGCGCTTCAGGGCCTTGGGGCAGTGAGGGAGGGGGAACTCCATAAGGGGGCGCATGCGCTCTGGGTCGAGGCCTATAACTCCATTTCGCACTACGTAGCCTAGAATGGCTAGACGGTCGGTGCTAAACACGCATTTATCCTTATTGTATGTCAGGTTAAGGATTTTTGCGGTCTGGAGAAATTTGCGGAGGTTGGTGTCGTGGTCCTGCTGGTCGCAGATGGTGTCGTTATCCAGATACGGGAACGGTGCGCGTAGGCCGTACCGGTCAACCATTCGGTCCGTCTCTCGCTGGAAGACCGAGACCCCCATTAGTGACACCAAAGGGAACTCTTAAAAATTGATAGAGCCGCCCATCTGCTTCGAAGGCAGTGTACTTGCGGTCGCTATTACGGAGGGGTAGCTGGTGGTAGGCGGACTTGAGATCCACCGTGGAGAAGACCTTGTATTGCGCAATCCTGTTTACCAGGTCGGCTATACGGGGGAGAGGGTACGCGTCCAGCTGCGTAAACCTGTTGATGGTCTGGCTGTAGTCCATGACCATCCTATGTTTCTCCCTGGTCCTTACCACCACTACTTGAGCTCTCCAGGGACTGTTGCTCGCTTCGATGACCCCTTCCCCCAGCAGCCTTTGGACCTCTGACCTGATGAAAGTCCGGTCCTGGGCACTGTACCGCCTGCTCCTGGTGGCGACGGGTTTGCAATCCGGGGTGAGGTTCGCAAACAGGGAAGGCGGGTCGACCTTAAGGGTCGCGAGGCCGCAGACAGTAAGGGGAGGTATAGGGCCGCCGAGTTTAAAGGTCAGGCTTTGCAAATGGCATTGGAAGTCCAGCCCCAGGAGGGTAGCCGCGCAGAGGTGCGGCAGGACATACAGGTGGAAATTGTTGAATCTCCTGCCTTGGACAGTGAGGTTCGCTAGGCAGAACCCCTTTATCTCCACCGAGTGTGACCCGGAGGCCAGGGAGATCCTTTGGTTTACAGGGTGGGTTACAAGTGAACAGCGCCTTACCGTGTTGGGGTGAACAAAGTTTCCGTGCTCCCAGAGTCAATCAGGCAAGACGTTTCGTGGCCGTTGATGAAGACCGTCGATGCAGCTGTTGCGAGTGTCCGAGGTCGACTTTGGTCCAGTGTCACCGAGGCCAGATGAAGCAGTTGCGAGTTCTGATCGGGCAGCGTGTAGTCGGCCGTGCTGGGGGCCTGGGGTCTCATCCAAGATGGCGTCACCCATGGGTCGCACATGGTGTCCGGGGATGAACAAGATGGCGGCGGGGATGGACAAAATGGCGGCGCCCACCCGTCCAGCGTGGTGTCCGGGGGGCAAGATGACCATGCCCGTGGGTCGCACGTGGCCCTAGGATATGGGGGTGGCGGTGTGCACTGGCCGGTCGGGGCCAGAAGGGGGGGTTGCGTCGGCGGTCTGGAATCGCTGGAGACCGCGGGGTGGCGGTGGGTGCTGTACGGTCGGTGCCTGAAGGGGGGGTTGCCGCAGCGGTCCGGAGTTGCTGGATACCGTGGCCACGGCGCGGGCCTGGCAGACCCCCACAAAGTGGCCCTTCTTGCCGCACCCTTTGCAGGTGGCGGTGCGGGCCGGGCAGCGCGGGCGGGGACGATTCGCCTGCCTGCAGAAGAAACAGCGGGGCCCGGCGGCGTTAGCGGGCTGTCTCGTAGCGCAGGTCTGCGGGGTCAGGGGGAAGGTCTGTGGGGCTGCCGCTGCGGGGTGCTACGCAGCCCAGGGGGCTGCCGCGCGGTTGGGCGCATAGGACTGCGCGTTTTTATAGGCAACGTCCATGGACCCTGCCAGGGCCCGTGCCTCTTTAAATCCCTAAAATGTCCTTTTCTAGGAGTCTTCGGTAGATATCTGGGGAGCTCATACCTGCTATGAAAGCATCCCTGATTAAAAGTTCTGTGTGCTCGCTCCCCGAAACTTGCGGGCATCCACAGTTTCGGCCCAGCACCAGCAGTGCCCGGTAGAAATCTTCCAACGATTCCCCAGGGCTTTGCCGTCTGGTTGCAAGCAGGTGACGAGCATAGACCTGATTTACAGAGCGGATATAATGTCCTTCTAACAGTTCGATCGTGGCATCATAGTTCTCCGCCTCCTCGATAAGGGTGTAGATCCCAGGGCTGACCCTTGAGCACAGGAGATGCATTTTCTGTCCTTCTGAGGGGGTGCCTCCGGCCATCTGAAGGTAGCCTTTAAAGCACGCCAGCCAGTGTTTAAATATTGCAGCCGGGTTCTCCGCGTGGGGGCTGAGTTGAAGGCACTCCGGTTTGATTCGGAGATCCATCCTTCCAGCTTAAGTCTAGTAGATTAAATTGATGCGCGATCAATTACACTCAAGATGAAGTGATTTCATAACTGAAGGCTTTAATCTACTAGAACTTGTTCCCCAGCAGCTTCAGTACAGAAAGTGAAGGCTGCTGGGACAGCACCGTTTCTTATACTCCGCCTGTCAGGGCGGAGCTACGTAACAACAGCCAATGGTAGACTCCTGGGTCTAACCAATGGTCATCAGCCTCTTAGGTACCGCAATACCTGGTACTACTACATTCTGCACCCAAACTGATTGTACATTTTCATCTTCTGAACCAACATCATTCTCAGTACTGCGCTGAGCATTTTACAGCCAATGAAGTACTTTTTGAAGTGTAGTCACTGTTACAATGTAGAAAACATGGCAGTGAATTTGCACACCGCATGCTCAAATGAACAGCAATGCGACAGTGATTAGATAATCTGTTTTTGTGATGTTGATTGAGAGATAAATATGCCCCAGGACACTGGGAATGATTCCCTGCTAAGATTCAGAAGAGTGGCTTTGGATCTTTCATATGGACCTGAGAGGGGAAATGGGGCCACGGTTCAACATAATGCAAGTTATGATAAACACGGGCATGGATTTGGTAGGGGACAACACATTCAAGGACTTCAGAAAGCAGAGCACGACTACAGGTGGGAGTTATCATTTCCAAGTACAAAGGGTAGACAGAGGATTTTTATTCAGAAGTTCTGATGAGCAGTTTTCAAAGCACCTGCGGAGAGGTAATCATTTGCTCGGGCTTTCCAAATGTTTTTGCTTTGGTTAGGTGATTTCTTCTTCCTTCACCATGCATCTTCCCCTTATTCTGCTTCTTTTTAAAAATGTTTATCAGTAATATCTTCCAGTTTTGACAAAGGCCTGCTGCCTCTCTATATGCTGACTGTCGGACTAAGTCTTCCTGGTAATTTTCATTCTTATGCTTGGCAATGGTGGGTCAATAAATAAGTTACTGAGCGAGTGCCCACAGTTGGATACAGAAATCTCTGAAGGAGTTTCATAGCCCTTGAACTTTGC